>NC_133376.1:8263027-8331232 GCF_049309525.1 Garra rufa
TGTTATGAGCAATATCACACAATTAAGATTTTTTTGTTCATCCATGTGTTAACACTGTAAACTTCTATTGTGTAGCACTTTATTTTATTATATTACTTTATTATACAAAAAAAGGTTTTTGATGATGCATTTTACAAATCAGAAAACACAAAATTCTGAAAAATCTAAAAAAATAATAATTATTATTATTATTGTTATTATTACTATTATTGTTGTTGATGTCATTGAAACTCTATGTATTTAATTGATTAGACATGTTTGATAATTAAAATTAAATTAAATTTCATATGGCCCTATAAAATGCTGGGGTTATACCACTAGCCCTGATTAAGCAGGACATTTAACATTTCAAATATGGAAATAAGTTGTATTGTCTCTGAAATTAACAAACATCTGTAATAACTATTTTACCTAGTACTTGTTTGCATCAGAGGGCCTATTTACAATCAGGTTTTAATAGCACTTGCCACACAACACAGTTATTTGCAGAATTATATTAGATGGCCTGAAGGGAGAACAATACTATATAGTAAAGTACCATATGATTATCCTGATTATATAATTATATTATAGTATTACATGATTATCTGCAGCCTTGTGCTTACAGCCAAACAAGCTGCTATTCAGAAGAATACCACTCTTGTGCTTCTAATATATTGTTTGAGAATTGTTGGTGTATTTCCATAGTTTGACAATATAGATCCTATTATAAACACTTCATATGTTTCAGTGTCTACTCGTACACAAAAACTAAATATGTCTATAAGATAAACAGAGCATCTTGTTCACCAGAACTCCTGCAAGACCTGTTTAGTCACTTATTTTACAATGGACGTTTGCTGGAATAAAATGCAACAATTATTCAAACTGCTTTTTCACTTCTATCAGCTGTCACTTGGAAATACACAATTTGGATTTTGTTATTAAGACGCTACTGGCGAAGAAGTAAGTGACGAGAGAGAGAGAGAGAGAGAGAGAGAGAGAGAGAGAGAGAGAGAGAGAGAGAGAGAGAGAGAAAAATCTTCCATATCAAAACAAATTACTTCATGGCTGTCTCCGACATTTTCCTGAGTGCTCATTATAGCACATATAGGGGCTGAAAAAAGCTCTTAGGGAACAAAAGGTGTAACATAAAGCAATAGCATTCATCAACACATAATCAGAATGACAGTGTTGTCATCCTCTGAGGCGTACATTGTGGCACAAGTATGAGGAAAATAATATTTTACACGTCAGCGTTGCACCTTCATTGAGACGGCACGGAGAGCTTAAGAACTGGAGTAAACGCTGGCCCCTGGGGCCCACCTGAACGGACCCTTTCCAGGAAGATTAAATATGGGTTACGGAATGCTGTCAGTGTCAGGGTTGCGTGCTGGACTGACGAGACGGGACACGAGATAACAAACAAAAGTGATATTTAATGTAAATCTTCAAGTGTGACAAGCAGAACAGGCAGGAACATCCACACACGTAAAACATCTAAACAATGTAAAGACCGACAGCGTGCTATGGACAGAGACAGACTTATAAAGGGTGATAATTGGTAAAACACAGGTGACACAGATGACTAATAATTACACACAGGTGACGGGGATGAGGGCAAACGAGGGCACAACCAAATAGTGACAAAATGACAGGGAGAGACCAGATGAACAGACAGGACTGTGACATTACACCCCCCTCCGAAAAGGCGCGTCCTCGCGCCGTGGGAAACAACAAAAAAAAGAGGGGCGAAAAAACAGAGTCCATGTGGGAGGAGGCTTTGGCGGAGGATGGCACCCCTGGAGGGGGACAACAAACAAAGTCAGAGTTCAGGGGGGCGACGAAGGTGGGAGGAGCTAGGGAGGAAACAGGAGGGACCCGAAGCAGGAGGCACAGAGCAAGACCCAGGCCACAGCCATGAAGACCCACTGTGGAGGCGACGGAGGGAGGAGCCATGGTGGAGGACGGGCTGATGACTCCAGGGGTCCGACCGACAGAGGCAGAGCAGGTGGAGAAGGAGCCCGATGTGGAGACGGAGAACCGAAGATCCTGGGCGACACCGAGGATCCGGAGGGCCAAGGCGGAGCCAGAGGCTCTGGCGACCAAGGCGGAGGCGGAGATCTGGAGGGCCGCGGTGGAGCTGGAGCGACAGAGGACTGAGGTGGAGCCGGGGGGAGGGAGGAGCCCAACGGAGCCGATGGGACGGAGCGACGAGGCGTAGCCAGAGGAGTAGAGTCCGTAGGCGATGGCGGGACGACAACCGACCAAGGCGAAGCCGGAGGGACGAGGAAGCCCGGTGGAGCTGGTGGGCCGACGGGCGACGCTGAAGATGAGGGAGCTGAGAGCCGTGGTGGAGCCGCAGGGTCAGAGGGCCGAGGCGGAGTTCTGGACTCTGAGGCTGGAGGTGGAGATGAGTGATCCTCCAGCCGAGACGCCGATGGAAGCTGGCAGACCTGCGGCGAGCCCACTGCACAGATGGAGGACTGAGGGTGAGCGAGGGGACTGACAGAAGACAGCGGGGTTTCTGGAAGGCTGGATGGAACCAGCGGAGATTCAGGATGGCTGGTCGGAACCAGCGGAGACTCAGGATGGCTGGACGGAACCAGCGGAGACTCAGGATGGCTGGACGGAACCAGCGGGGATTCAGTATGGCTGGACGGAACCAGCGGAGATCCAGGCATAGGCAGAAGAGGGCGGGTGGGTGGGAAGTTCAGGCAGGCCAGTGTTTCCGTGAAAAAGTCTATTAAGTCCCCAGAGTGTAGCTCATGCTCACCCCCAGTGGTGGTGCAGTGGGCAGGGCTCTCTACCGCCCTCTCTTGCTCCACGCAGCACTCCACCGTCGCAGATGTAGAGGTCGGCTCACGCTCTTGGTCGGAGGTATTGAGCTCATTGGCACTCCATATTGTGGTCGCTCCGGGCTCAGGCTCTCCGTCCGCGGTGAATGCGGGCTCATACTCTGCATGTCGGGGTGATGTTTGGCTGGGCTCTGGGTCTGGAGTGGGGCTGACGTCCTTCTCGATGATGTCCACAGTCCATGACGATCCACAGGACGCCAGCAGCCACTCAACGTAATCGGCGAAGCTCTCTCTAGGACCCTCCCCGGACAGCTGCGCTTTCGTGGCGATGTTTAGTCCTGCACGGTAGAACGTGCACAGGCAGCTGTCCGGGTAATGCGTCTGTGGTGCGAGGAACACAAAGTCTCTTGTGTGGTCCTCGAGAGAGCGGTTCCCCTGCTCCAGGAGGATGATGTAGACGGCAGGGATATCCATGAAGGGAAAAAAAAAAAAAACTAAACTCAGAACAAACCGGAAAATAAAGCAGGGAAACACGCCGTGAAACTGTTTGGGTCGGTCTTTCTGTCAGGGTTGCGTGCTGGACTGACGAGACGGGACGGGACACGAGATAACAAACAAAAGTGATATTTAATGTAAATCTTCAAGTGTGACATGCAGAACAGGCAGGAACATCCACACACGTAAAACATCTAAACAATATAAAGACCGACAGCGTGCTATGGACAGAGACAGACTTATAAAGGGTGATAATTGGTAAAACACAGGTGACACAGATGACTAATAATTACACACAGGTGACGGGGATGAGGGCAAACGAGGGCACAACCAAATAGTGACAAAATGACAGGGGGAGACCAGATGAACAGACAGGACTGTGACAGTCAGATGGGCCGCAAAAAACTCGCAGTACTAAGAGAGACAGTAATTATGACAACCGGCTAGGAGAATGTGTTTTTGTCACTGCATCCAATGTACAGTTGCTTTAGGCAGCTCATTTAACTCCATTCAGTTAGATAAGAGACTACAGCGCACGACGCCAGCAGTCTTTCCTTATTGTCTTCTGTCACGAGCCAGTTGTGCATTATGGGCTTGTATTGAAATTCACACCAGCGAATCAGCAAAAGCAGTACATGACACACACAAGTGCACATTAGTATGAAAACAAGCTTTAGCGGTTCACTGTAAATTGACGAATGTAATGAGGTTTCTTGTACTGGTCCTAATGATCTGATCTTATCATTCAACACCGCAGCGTTTTATTGATAGGGCCCACAAGCACTTAGTGTTTTCTGCATCTCTGCATCTGAAATCAACGGAAAACCACCAAGCTTTACAAATCATGTCGATTTCATTGAACCAAGTTAGCTCGCTAATCTCTTTCCCATTACCTCACAATGTGGTTTTTGATTTGTCTTGCTGTGTTTAAAAATAACAACCCATCCATAAGAAGTGTCCCGGCCACATACTGAGATTCAAAGGCTGCCTGCTTTAAAGAAAACTAACAATCCAAGCGTGTCAATCCTAGCAAAATTGCCTGCAAACAGGACAGGAAAAACATGCTCTGACTATCATGCAAACCCATTATTCTTTTTTTTAAACATAGCAATAAGACTGCAGTTTTTAACCACAGTCAAAAGGCACTTTGTATATGAAAAATCTTATGACGACATTCAAAAACAAATGTATTATAGGCTGTATAGAACACATATAAAGCGTTCATAGATTTTTTAATCAGTGCTGAAACACCAAAGCATTCAATGCTGCATTCAATTTTTAAAGCACTTTCCTTGAATAATTGAGTTATATTAATGGTATACAAAGTATACCCAAAAGTTTCTCAAAACTAGATAAAATCCAAAACAGCGTTTCCATGCACTGCTAGCAGTTTGATAGTATTTCTGGTCGCATACAGCGTCTTTACCTGCAGCCTGGATTTATTCATCACATGAAACACGTCAACACAGTCTCATAAAAATATGTATCCCTGGATACTTTTTTAGCAGCACCGTTTTTATGTACCTTACTGCACATTTCGCGGCAGTTTCAAAAATAAATGTCCACTGAATGGCGCTAAATCACATTTAATGTGAACCCTGGCCCGTTTTTATTAAGCTGATATTGATGACTGGAACTGGAAGACAACTGGAAGACAACTGGAAGAGACGAGAATTGGGTGAGTAGCGACAGGTAAGTATCTTAGATTAGGAATCGTAGATAATGGTCTTAGCTGAGGATAGCAGTCCGCTTCGTGGAAACGAGCCCGGACAATGACTGGAGTGTGTGGTGTGCTTTTGAAGGTGGAGTGTTGATTGAAGACAGGTGCTGGTGATTGGCAGTCAGGTGCTCGTGATCGTTGGTGTGTGATTGCGTGAAGAACCTGGCCAATCCGTGACAGATATAGGCACATATTGGTGTGTTTTTATTTTGTTGCTTCAGGTACGTATTGCGGCGCTTCAGAGTTCAAATATCCAGTGACTGTTGATAAAAGTTAATTCTCTATCATGTTGGAAATATGCTCTACACCAAACCCAACCCTAAACCTACCCGATAGTGTTAACAAATGCAAAACCGATCTACTGTACAGTACCCGGTCTCATGACAAAAACTTACCTGAGGGCACTTTTTAGCAAGACGTGAAATACCAATAAGTACATACCACTGCCGTTTTTCTAAAAGACATGAACACTAGAGGCAGTAAAACTCCAACACCTTTTATTCCTTTTCACACAAAGTATGATTTATAGTTTGATAAAGCGTAATGTTCACACAATTACTTGAGGAATATTATATTACGACTTAAAAACTATTTTAGTATGCTAGGAGATTTGAAAAATTATGCTTTTGAATATTAGCATATCAGGCTTCATATCTATGCATTCTTTGGGAATCTTTGGGCAATCATTCAGGAGGCTTGGAGTAATATATCAAGTCAATGTTTGAATAAACTGACAGCTTGGATACCCAGATTATGCAGAGCTGTAATAGCTGCTAACGGTGGGTATTTTGATTAATTGAAAATTTTATTTATTTATTTATTTATTCCGTGTATAAACTGTTCATGTAATACAATATGTTTTCATAGTTTGTTTTGTCCCTTATCAGTGCAAAATTCTTAGAAATTAAAAAGGATTCATGCCAATATTGTCCAAAAACCCACTTTTCGAGAGCTTTTCCAAACTTTCGGAGGGCAGTATATATATATATATTAGGGGTGGGCATAGATTGATTTTTCTAATCTAGATTAATCTAGATTAAATCTTGGAATTAATCTAGATTAATCTAGATTAAAATGGCTAATTTGAATTCTGCTGAAGGCATTCAGAATATGTGTGCTACCCAAATAATGACTAAAAGTAAGTCTTCGAGAACGGGCCAGGTGGCGCATTAGATCAGGCGCTCATCTCCTGTTTCCAAAATGCATCACAAACTGCTTGACAATTGCATTTACAACATAATTACCTATACAAACTTGTGTAACCAAGTACTTCTGCGCAAAAGGCTGCACGACGTGCGCGTTGCCGTTAAATACACAGACGCGCACGGGCATGGATTTCTGCGTGCATAGTCTCCCATTAAACTGCGTTGCTTTTAGAAGCATCAATTCAGTTGTTGCATATAGTTTAATGTCTTTATTTCGGGATTATCAAAGTAAATTATAACTCAAACTTGAGATTTTACTGGGGCACAGCAGATTTTCACTGGGGCATGTGCCCCAGTAAAAAGGGTCTAGCAACGCACCTGCCCTGAAGCGGCTTCATAGCTGCATCCATGTTTGCACGTCTCATTTGATGTGGTAATTTCACAGAAGTTGAAGACTCGTTCTCGCCCCCTACAGTGCAATTCGACTAGGTATACGTCATCCGTGCTAAAATATCAAGGTGAAAGTCATCATATCTTGCGTAGTTTAGACCCAGCTCCCAACCCAACTTTGAGAATAGATTAACGGCGATATTTTTTTTTTATCGCTCGATAAGAGTCTCACGTTAACGCAGCACGTTAACGGCCCACCACTAATATATATATATATATATATATATATATATATATATAATGCCAACAAATGTACACTTTTTTAATTAATGCATTGTCCTGTTAACTTTTGCACCGAGCTAATCAGTGAATCCTACCATCACAATATATGCTCCTGATATTAACGTGCTCACAGATTATTATTATTATTTTTTTTTTTTTTTTTTTTGGTTTTGTTGTTTGACTTACAGTATAGTGATCTGATACCTGCACCACAGATGAATCCTGCTGACTTTCGCTTGAGTCTCTTCAAACATCAACAACAGATGATCATCTACACTGATATTCTAGTGTGAAACAAGTTCCTTGACTACTGATGATGGATTTTGTTTCTTGGCTTTCTGCGGAAGCCAAGGCTCTTGGGAACCAAGGCGGAGATGGAGATTCAGGACGGCTGGACGGAACCAGCGGAGATTCAGGACGGCTGGACAGAACCAGCGGAGATTCAGGATGGCTGGACGGAACCAGCGGAGATTTAGGCATCGACAGAAGAGGGAGGCTGGGTGGGAAATTCAGGCAGACAGGTATATCCATGACAAAGTCTATTAAGTCCCCAAAGTCTTGCTCAAGCTCACCCCCAGTGGTGGTGCAGTGGACGGGGGTCTCTACAGCCCTCTCTTGCTCCACAAAGCACTCCACCGTCGCAGATGTAGTAGCCGACTCTCGCACCTGGTTGGAAGTTCTGACCCCATCGGCGCTCCATAATTCTTTCGCTCCGGGCTCGGGCTTCCCGTCTACGATGGGCTCAGGCTCATAATCCGCAAGTCGGGGTAGCTGGCTGGGCTCTGGGTCTGGAGTGGCACTGACGAGGTTCTCCTGGGAACGGGTGGAAAACGAGGGTTTGTTTCTCGCCAGTGTCCACTCCACAAACGCGGCGAAGTCCACTCGAGGGCCATCCTCGGACGACGGCGCTCTGCATGACGCATTGAGGCTTGCGTCATAGAACGCACAGAGCACGTCATCCGGATAGCTGGTGGTATTAGCTACGAGCAGGAACATCAACGTGTAGCCCTCGAGCGGTAATTCCCCTTGCTTCAGCCGAAGAAGGATGAATTCCGGACGGAGAAAGGCATCCATGGGGGAAACACAACGGAAACAAAAAAGATGAATGGGAATGGGCCATTAGGGCCCTTGTCTCTCAGGTGTGAATCACCAAATATACATGGCCATTCTCACTCCTTTGCATAAGTTGTTTGTGATAACTCCTCATCAATGCAACATCATTCAGAAGGGTGGGAATGAAGCACATGAAAATTAATTGAGTGACTAACCCAATCTAAGGTTAATTAGAAAGAGTACCCTGAAAAAAGAATTAGACCAATAAACAAAACAATTAACAAAACTTAGTAAAGAGGGAAAAATCTCTCCGAGCTAATGGGACAATGAGATCACATAGTATGATCAAAAGGCGCATTTGTAACATCAACAATCCATAACTCTTTTGTGGAACACTTCTCATGACAAATACCTGACTGGTCAGCTTACCTGTCATAACAGAGTGCTTGATTTGATGCACCAGAGCAAATCCTTCAAACACAGAGTGTTAGTACTGCACCTGATCAAGTCTTGCTGCTCAAAAGATCCTAAGATCATTGACAAATATCATACACCATGTCCTAACATGTAATGCAACAAGATTCCAACGACAAGCAATTTAGCTGTCCACACCAGACGTGAGTTACGTGACACCACAGCCATTTAGAAATGCACGTCTATCAAAAGGATGCGACACTCAAGAATGGAGTGGAAGCGCCGAGGTGAAGCAGAGAGGCAAAACTGTCCTGGTCAGGACTTAAAGTGCAGGCTAGTTACAGTATCTATTATAATCTAATCTAAATACATATTATAAAATAATCGAAATACTATAGGCTATTGTAGTTTCGTCTTAATTTACTTTAGCATTTTTAGCATTACAGTGTGTGGCCAGCTACCCAAGCACTCATTAGCATTGTCATGGAGAGGGAGAGGATCTAATTGCCAGGAGGCAGAGTCTGTGAACAGGAGCCACCTGAGAGCCATCAGGAGAAGTGAATATAAACAGAGCCGAAAGAAGCATCTTGAGACTAGATCTTTCAAGACCAGGCAAACATTGTCTCTATTTATTTTCTTCTGTAGGCTCCAGTGATTATTGAGAGGTCCAAGACCACAAGGTTACAGCGGTTTCCTACATCTTCACTTTTTCACTCTTCACAGCTGACGCATGGCTCGAGCACCTACATCACCTTCAATATTGTCACTCAATAAATGCCCCTTTGGGGATATCTCACCACACGTTGAGTCTGAGCCTCTTTTCTCCAGTAGCAGTCAATTACGGCAAAATTAACAAAATGACATAATTACTATTGCAAAGAGTAAAAATTTAGCAGACTAATATTCACATTGTTTTAAAACGGGTATGGAGGGTACTATAAGGCACCATACTTGGCCTCACGTCACCTCCTTTCCTTTCCTTTAAACCATTGTAATCACAACTTAACAATGGTTTTGCTACACTATGTAGTTTCACCATAGTATTTGTAGTAACTCTGGTTATATAAATGGTAATCAAACCGCCAAAAAACATGGTAACTATACTTTTAGCATATGCCTAATAATACCATGGTTACTTTTCATGACCAGGACAAAACATGACTCTTGATAATGTTAAAACATGTTCAGTTTTAAGATTTTTCTATAAACGTATATTTAAGATGTAGCAATTATTGTACTAATTTTGACATTTAGGCAAGATGAAACAATAACACATGGTCTTAATGTAATACAATTGCAAAATAATTACAATGAGGTGGTTGCCACTCAAAAAAATGATTCTTTAAACTAACTCAATTCAATTATGGACAGTGGTTCCAAACAACCAAATTGTTTATTATTAACATATAAGGATTTTTTTCAATCTTTTCAAAATTATTCTGTTAAGACAACACAATTGAATTAGGAAAATCAATGTGAAATAGTAATGTCCAACCAAATCAATGTAATCAATGTCCTTTAACTTAAAACCATTAAGTTTAGTCAGCTTGTTTTGGTTTACTAAAAAATAGGCCAAAGAGCTCATAATTTATTCATGTCGCAATGCATGATGGGAGTCATGGATGAGTTCTGATTGGCTACAACTTGGTTTTTTGGTGGTCACCGTTGTTGTGATTCTCACACTGATTCTTCATGTCTGTGTGTCTAAAAGCAAAAAAGCTTTTTTTTTCTTTCTTCATCTGTCTCATAAAGCCAAAACTGACAGATCTTTTGTTCACAGTTCTCTTGAAATCTGTAAGGAAAACCTAAGTCAAGTACTTAAGTCACTATATGATGATAGCTATTTTAAGTACAGTCAATGCTACTTGATGACTTTTGTTCTTGGCTTGTCTAGCTGTTATAACTCAGTAAAAGCAGCCAAACAAAATCTAACATTGAAGATTTAAGGGTCAAGAGCCCAACTAATGCAAACATTGACCACTATAATGGTTGCTTAATTTTTTTTTCCCTCTTTTGGTGATTCTGCTTATTAACATCAGGTGTCTGTAATAATGATCAATCATGACGACGTGTCTTCATCAAATACTTTAGAAATTGTCACATCCCGTTTTTGAATGGTGAAATTAAACCCTTTGCGTTACTTTAACAATTCATAATTAAGTAAAGTGGATAATTAAACAGCTTAAGTTATTTAAGCACAATGCAATAGTGTTTTGGCGGACAACAAAATATATATATGTTGTTTTAAAATAAAATATTTAAATAAAACCAACAATGGCACAAAACCATTTTTTTGAGTGTGTTTTGCAACAAGGTGTTGATGTATTGTTGAAAAAGTGACAAGAAAATTAATGAGAAAAGTAAACACACATAAGGGACAGAGAGATGTCAGGGAAAATGAAGAGACTAAAAAGGAAATTGGAAGTTCAAGAGACAACCTTTAATTATTTTGTGTGACCACAGCCTAGGGATTTAAACTTTTTTATGTGATGATGATGATGATGGCCATACAAACAATATTGTTGTCTGTGGATTTAAAATTTAGTGTGGGTATATGGGAATGGCCTGGATGAGTGTGAGATTTCCTTGCCTGAAATGTTGTCCCAGTCCGCCCCTGACTGTACTCTCAACGCAATGGACAAGTGTATAATATAATTCATAAATGTAAAACTGGTAACACTTTATTTTAAGGATCAGGAATTAGACAGTAATTAATGACTAATAGCTGCATTTGTAAATGACTAGTTATGGACCTGTATGCCATTACAAGCTATTTATAAGGCCTTTATTGGTTGTTGTCTTATTTTTGTCTTATAGTCCCTTTATACTTGTTTCTGTCCTAACAGTGTACTAATTAGCTAAACTTAAAACAAACTAATGGCTTGTATTGTGTGAATTACACACTTTATAAGTTCTCAATATACTATGTGAATGTGTAGCTTATAAGTATAAAATAAATATAGAATAGGCATTTCATCACAGACATTTCAATTATTAACAGAAAAACACTTTTACACAAAAGCACAGTCTTTCTAGCCGTTGTTCCATACTAACAAATGATTTATAAACTAAATATTCCCCATTCCCTGAATATATTAATAGCTAACAAGCACATTTCTCAGTAATAAATTCAGTATTACTTCAGATTATGTTCCCTATTCTAAAGTAGAAAAGAGACATGAAAGATTGCAGTGAAGAATTTTGTCTTTATTGTTTGATGGTTCAACAAGAAAACAAACAATAGATAGAGGACACATCTTCAATAATCACAGTCAATTTTCAAACAGTTCATTGACAAGTTTGCTTTTCACACAGGATATTTCCTTCTAATGTCATGCAAAATCATACCCAGGGGGCCATTTTTGTGTTTGTCACCATGCCAGTAGGTCCACTCAATTACTTTTTAGTGGTCTTTGAGCCTGCTTTCTGTGCGGTTCCCCCTAAATCTCCACACTGTTGCCTTGCAGACTCCCCAGAATTTCTCAATGTTTAGTGTGTGAGCACCTGTCTGAGGATCAACAAGGATCTGAGGATCTTTATGGTTCACAGTTCAATGGTTATATCCAGCTTTACTAATATTCATTCATATGTTTGTATACAGTGTGATTAATGAAGATGTGTCCTATCTATAGTTTGTTTTCTTGTTGAACCATCAAACAATAAAGACAGAATTCTTCACTGCAATCTTTCATGTCTCTTTTCATAATCATAAACATAATCTGAAGGAATATTTAGTTTATAAATCATGTGTTAGTATGGAACAACTGCTAGAAAGACTGTGCTTTTGTATAACTGTTTTTCAGCTAATTTAAATGTCTGATGAAATGCCTATTCTATATTTTTTTCATACTTGTAAGCTACACATTCACATAGTGCATTGAGAACTTATAAAGTGTGAAATTCACACAATACAAGCTATTAGTTTGTTTTAGGTTTAGCTAATTAGTACACTGTTAGGACAGACACAAGTATAAAGGGTCTATAAGACAAACATAAGACAACAGCCAATAAATGCCTTATAAATAGCTTGTAATGGCATACAGGTCCATAACTAGTCATTTACAAATGCAGTTATTAGTCATTAATTACTGTCTAATTTCTGATCCTTAAAATAAAGTGTTACCGTAAAACCTTTTGATATTGTTAAAACTAAAGATTTAAATTATGTTTGCTTAAATTATTTTCAAGATTTGAGGTAAATTATCTGTTGTTGCATTTAGTATAGCTATAAATGTCACACAAAATTATATTCAAACCCCTCTAACATCGAATAAAGTATGTAATCAATACCAAAGATTATAACTGTCCTGCCATAGTTTGTGTTGTTGTTCCAGCTGCAACATCACAGAAATAGAAACCATTTCTAAAATATAAATTGTGTGTGTCACCGTCTAGTTAGGACACGGTGTTACATCTTAAGATGTGCTCTGTTACACAGAGTTCGCATAATCGTGAAATCAACAGTGAAAGTGAACGGCAAGTGCTTATTCAAAGGTGATTTACATAAATTGTTAGTAATTGATGCTGTCATGATAGATCTATTTCAGAACCAGATGCTAATAAAATAATCTAGCTGTCACATAGACGGTCTGAGATGTGCGGATCCATTTGCAGCATTTATTGGGTAACACTTTACAATAAGGTTCATTAGTTAACATTAGTTAACCACATTAGTTAACATGAACTAATAATGAACTGCACTTATACAGCATTTATTAATCTTTGTTAATGTTAATTTCAACATTTACTAATACATTATTAAAATCTTGTTAACATTAGTTAATGCAGCGTGAACTAACATGAACAAACAATGAACAACTGTATTTCCGTTAACTAACGTTAATGAAGATTAGTAAATACAGTAACAAATGTATTGCTCATGGTTAGTTATTAATACATTAACTAATGTTTAACTAATGAACCTTATTGTAAAGTGTTACCATTTATTGAGAATCGTCAACAAGCAAGAGTAATCACCGGAAAACAGGAACAACGTAGGAAATCCAGTAAACAGTTCGATACTCAGGCAATGGTCACAATGGTATGTAGCAAGAATCAGAAACGAGATACACAGTCCAGGGTCATACACGGGAAATCCAACACAAGGGAAAACGCTTAGAATTACGACCATAGGGAACGATAAGACTTTGCAAGGTGGCTGTGTGTGTGAGAAGCTTAAATGCAGTCAGTGTGATGAGGTGCAGGTGTGAGCGGTAATCAGTGCAGTGAGAAACAAGGAGCAGGTGAATGCAGTGATTAGTGCAGTGGCTTGTGGGGAATGAAGTCCATGATGTGTAGTGCAAGAGTTTATGATGACAGGACGACTCAATTCGTGACACTAGATGTGGGTGCTGGCCAGATATTATTGCTGGTGGGCCAGTTTTGGCCCGTGGGCCACCTGTTGCCAACCACTGCTTTAATCTTTAAGGATTTCTGTGTTCTAATCTTTCATATGAATAAATATATATTTAAAATGAGAAAAAGTATTATACTGTCAACAGCTTGCATTACACTGAAATAAAAAAGAAACAAAGAAAAGCAAATCACCTCTTTTGATAATTATATGCATATATTATTTGAAGAAGGTAGATTGTAGTCATTGCTTAATGGTGTTTATGGGTGTTTATTTATTTATTTATTTATTTATTCACCACACATGCAAACTGGCACACACACACACACACACACACACACACACGTTGGGTTTACATGTTTTATGGGGACATTCCATAGGCGTAATGGTTTTTATACTGTACAAACCGTACTTTCTATCACCCTACACCTACCCTACACCTAAACCTAGCCCTCACAGGAGATTGTGCACACTTTTACTTCATCAAAAAAACTCATTGTGCATGATTTATAAGCCTGTTTCCTCATGGGGACCTGAGAAATGTCCCCACAAGGTCAAAATCTACTGGTATTCCTATCCTTGTTGGTCCCCACAATGTGATGAATACCAGGTACACACACACACACACACACACACACACACACACACACACACACACACACACACACACACACACACACACATGTTGGGTTTACATGTTTTATGGGGACATTCCATAGGCGTAATGGTTTTTATACTGTACAAACCGTACTTTCTATCGCCCTACACCTACCCTACACCTAAACCTAGCCCTCACAGGAGATTGTGCATACTTTTACTTCATCAAAAAAACTCATTGTGCATGATTTATAAGCCTGTTTCCTCATGGGGACCTGAGAAATGTCCCCACAAGGTCAAAATCTACTGGTATTCCTATCCTTGTGGGGACATTTGGTCCCCACAACGTGATGAATACCAGGTACACACACACACACACACACACACACACACACACATCCTTGCACTCAGTAATGAATAGTTCTGTCATGAGAAACAGGAATTCTGTTAATTGTGATATATTGCAATTACACTATTCCTGCCAATGCATAATTAATTATATATTTACACAGAAGAAGGGAGCACCCCCGGTGCTTTAGAAATAAACGGAGTCAACTGGGCCGTATTAATCTTGATTATCATACTTTAGAACAATGCGCCTGGAATAATTGTATGTAATTATCTGTTGTCTAATGTCTGTGCAGCAACTAATTGAAAATATGTTAGACAAGGAATAATCATTTACCGTCCCCCACAAAGGCAAATGCTATTTACTTACTGTACTGAACATTCACATTTTTTTAATATTGTTTAGAAATACATACATGACTACTGACCCATCTGTAAAGGAAACTGTGATCAAATATAGGTTCCATACAGGGTTGTGAACAGTTTAATTGCTTACTGCCATGAAATCGATAGAACACATGTAACCCTGACCACCTACAATTAGAAAAATAAATTTAAATGACTCACTTGCCAAAAGGAAATAGCTACATCTGCTTAAACTTTTACACTTTTAACTGAACTTGAGAGTATAATTTTCCAACTGATCACTTGTACAATTATTGAGCTGCGTAAAGGCATCGCTCTCAGCAAAAAATAACCGTTCAAGCAGATTGGTTTATCATGTTGCAAGACTTGTAATTTCCAATTCACAGCTCTCAGCATTTTGGCCAATTATAACTTGGTCAGAACTCTAATGCCAACGTATGTATTCTGTTTAAATCAATAAACAATTCCATCTGCATAACAGATCTTCAAATGACCAAAAAAAAAATAAAAAATAAATAATAATAATAGTAATAAAAAAAATAAAAGTAATAGTCAGTGCAGTAATAGTCAGTTTACAATCCAGCATTGTGATTTCCAGCATTGTGATTTTAGTCAAACTCTGAATGTGGGTTTGACAATGTTTTGTCTAAAAGTTAAACACATAACTGAAACTAAAGTAAAAGGCACTAAATAAAAGAAACAAAAACCTACACAGATATGACACTCAGAAACAGCTTTTTTAGTAGGTTTTTGATTAAATGGCTGAAATAAGGTCTGTGATTACCACCTGTGGTTAATGTAGTCATGCTTTATTCATTCGCATTCAAGACAGAAAGAGTTGTTACAAGCTTAATAGTGGTGATGTTGAACCAGCGGTTCATGCAACTGTTCTGTAGTTTACCAGTTCTGCAGTAGACTGTTAATAGCTTACAGTTAGCTTTGTACTTTTGCTGATTGTATTTAGGCATAAAAAAGTGTTAATTTGTGAAGATTATCATAATAGACAGCACATAGACCTTATTTTCTTCAATAATCCAAATGTCATGGAAAAAGCCTACTTTTTTTCTTACTAGCCTAATCTTTATGTTTACTTTTTTTTTTTTTTTTTTTTTTTGAGGGAACCAGGATGGTACTAACTTCCTGTTTTTTTGACTACCAAAATATAACATCACTACAGATCTACAGATCACTACTAACATCTCTACAAATAAGACATTATTAAAACATTTGCTCTACATTATTAAAATATTTTTTAGACTTTTGATTGTCTACTACAGAAAACCTCCATGGACCCTCATCAAAAAAAAAAAAAAAAAAAATGTTATTGCAACTCAATTATAATATCATAATATCTCTGACAAGTATTTGTAGAGTTCAGACTTTTTTTCCTCACAAAATTGCATGATACTGTACAAATTCGCAATTCTGACTTTTTTTTTCCCATAAATAAAGTCAGAATTGCTTGATATAAACTCATAATTATGAGAAATAAAGTAACTGTGTGATATAAACTCGCAAATGCAAGTTATAAAGTCAGAATTCCGAGATATAAACTTGCAATTCTGAGAAATGAAGTCGTAATTGTATGATATAAACTTGCAAATGTGAGTTATAAAGTCAGAATTCTGAGATATAAACTTGCAATTCTGATAAATTAAGTCGGAATTGTGTGATATAAACTTGCAAATGCGAGTTATAAAGTCAGAATTCTGAGATATAAACTCACAATTTTGAGAAATAAAGTCAGAATTGCTTGATATAAACTCGTAATTTTGAGAAATGAAGTCATAATTGTGTGATATCAACTCACAAATGCAAGTTATCCAAGATATAAACTTGCAATTCTGAGAAATTAAGTTGTAATTGCGTGATATAAACTCGCAATTGCGAGTTAAGTCAGAATTCCGAGATATAAACTTGCAATTATGTGAACATCAGTCTTTTTTTTCCTCCTCAGAACTGGACTTTATAACTCACAATTGCGAGTTTATATCTCACAATTGAGAGAAAACAAAAAAAAAAAAAGTCAGAATTGCAAGATTACAACTGTGTGTCACACTCTAGCTGGGTTGAGAAGTGGAGATGGAGGAGGAGAACCGGAGTAAATGAATAAATAAAGTTTATTAAACAAAACACTGAAAATGGTTACAAACAAACAAACAAAAACCGGGAGCAAGAAACGAGCACATGTAACGTTAACAACGGACAGCAGGGAGTGATTAGACACAGACTTAAATACACAGAAAAGGGGGCGTGGTAACAAAAGAGATAACAAGATGACGAGGGGGAAATACAAATATGGGCAAGACAAAACCAACTAACACTAAACCAAAAGGGGGAGACAAGGCCTAAACCATAAAGACTAGAAACAGAGGGGGAAAAACACTGGGAGAACAGAACAAAACAGAGACATAATCCTGACACTGTGAGAAAAAAAAAAAGAAAAAAAAATCAAAATTCTGACTTTATTTCTCACAATTGGGAGTTTATATCCCACAATTCTGACTTTATAGCAATTCTAACTTCACAATGCAATTGTGCATTTATACTGTTCTGAGAAAAAAAAGTCAGAATTGCAAAATGTAAACTCGAAACTGTGAGAAAAAAAGTCTGAATTGTGAAATAAAAAGTGCTAATTACTTTTTTTTATTTCACGGAAATGGGCTTGCATAAAAACCTGATCAAAACATAGAAGCCTACTAAGTATGTAAAAGTATGTTTTTTATGTTTTTTTTATTTATTTATTTATTTTATGTAGCCTAACTTAGAACAAGCTAAAGAACTTTGCCAAGTTCAGTCTTGATATCTTAAAAAGAGAGAACTCTAGGAGGATTTTGAATCAGAAAAAGGGTTAGTTAGTTTTTTTTTTTCTTTCAAAATAAAGTTTGAACAGTAACAGTTTGTTGGCTTCGTCAAGTCAACATAATTGCCTGGAGTGTCATATGCTCTGGGTGCAGAGATCATAACTGATCAAACAGTGATTACACCGTGTAGGCATTGTTTAGATGATGCATGACTCACTCCAGTCAAGCCATAGCTCATCCGTTATGATCAGGCCACGTCTAGAGGATCTTAAAGTAATTAACAGGGCACATAGGCGGCCATAAAGCAAAACTCATGTTCTGAGCCATGCCGAAAAGGTATTACAACAGAGTCTAACCATCATGACAAAGCAGAATTACAATCTTTCAGTCTCTTGATGGAACTGACACAGCTGTACATAACAGATTACGAGCTCATAATATTAGAGCAAGTTATGTACTATTGGTGTGCTGTGAACCGCTCTGCATGTGTTCCAGTGAAATCACAAAATGAAATGAAACCTGACGTAGGGGATAATCAAATATGTATTTTAATGACGACACAGGGCTTTGTCAGGGAATTGCTACAATATATGTGCAAACATCTTCACATTTTCTTCACATTCTCCTGCATAGTCCAATAATTCAGGCATCAATATAAGCCACACAGCGATGTCCCACCTGTGCCCTGGTTTTTATTCAATGCAGATACATTGTTGGATGCAAATATTGACCTTTGGGTGCTCCCCAAGGCATGTATTTTGCAGTGTATGATATTGCAAAGCATCAATATGCAAATCAATATCAGGCCAGCAATATGTTTTCATGGTTGAGAGCTCCTGTTGGCTAAACAATTACAATTATCAAAGTTCATTCTATAACTGCGGCCGTTTTGTAGGGGCAGTTTCTCCAGGCTTCAGTGATTTGAATCCTTTCGGGTATATATTATGTTGAGTGATGGCTGTACAAACACTCTCTCTTTCTTTACCCTTCTGATTATCTCTCAGAAATGAGTAATACGTGTATTCATAATAAACAAGAGGGGGAGCGTTTGTTTGTTTGACATTTAGTCAAGCGTCTTGAGTGGGATGTTGACATACAAATAATGGGTTTGTGTTGTTCTGGTTTCTCCATAATATGTATCATTCATAAATTGCTAGTCATTTAATATTTTTTGAAAAGATCACTTTGCAGAAATACTCTGGAGGCATTCCAAAGTGTATTATGAAATTGCTTTGGCATTCCAAATCAAACCATGTGGATGTGTCAAGCAACAGTAATTCCAATCTATTCTGGTTCATCATGCACACAAGTGTGTCAAACATGTATTTAATATACTAGGGTGGTTGAACAAGGGATACAGTTTTTTTATGTCAGGCCGTGCTGCACATGCTAATGACTTTTGCTATTTGTAGCTACGTTGTAGAGATCGTAATAAGGTCATTGTTAATTGGTTGGGGGCAACCTTATTAGCCTATGAAATGTGCAAAGAAATTAATATTAACTCAATGTGGAGTGACAGTAATTACTTGTCAGAGATATTATGATATTATAATTGAGTTCATATTCTAGCAACATGGGATTTATTTATTTTTTATTAACTTTTAAATGAAAACTCCTTCATATAAAAAAATACCCCTCACATTTCAGCAACCATTTTAGTATACCTTGTGATAACATACCTTAGTGAGTACACCTAAGTGATAACAGCAGTATGTTGTTTAACCATGCAAAGCCACATGTCCTATTCATCATGTTTATGTTTTTGTCTGCTTGACAGAACCATACAAAGTTGTATTTTGTATTGAAGCAGTTAAAATTAGGTGCTTTAAGTATAATTCTCTTATACTGACCACTGGATGTTCAACATGCCATCTCATGGCAAATAACTCTCTGAGGATTTAAGAACTAGAATTGTTGTTCCAAGGCTATTAGAGGTTCAGTAACATCCTGAAACCGAGTTACACTACTGTGGTCTGGTTCATACAGAGGTTCCAAGATGGGTTCCTTGCAAGGGTTAATCAACGAAGTTTAGCACTCGTTCTGTGCGTCAGGTGCAGAACCTGGCTTCAAAAACAGATGCATGAGTGCTGCCAGCATTACTTTAAAGGTTGCAGAAGTAGAAGGTCAGCTCGTCAGTGCTCAGACCATACGCCTCACACTGCAACATGTCGGTTTGCATGGGCGTCGTCCCAGAAGGAAGCCTCATCTGAAGCTGGCTCACAAGAAAGCCCACAAACAGTTTGCTGTAGACAACCTGTCCAACAGCATGAATTACTGGAACAATGACCTGTGGTCTGATGAGACTATAAGATAAACTTGTTTGGCTCAGATGGTGTCCAGCATGTGTGGCAATGCCCTGGTGAGGTGTACCAGGACAATTGTGTTTAGCCTACAGTCAAGCATGGTGGTGGTATCATCATGGTCTGGGGCTGCATAAGTAGTTTTCAGGGGACACATTTATACTGTTATACAAGCTGCACATTGACTACTCTAAAATATACCCAAGTTTCATTTCTATAATATTGTCCCTTGAGAAGATATACTAAAATGGTTGCTGAAATGTGAGGGGTGTACTCACTTTTGTGACATACTGTATTTAGATAGGAACCATTGTAAACAGCTGTGATTTAAAGAAAAGTGTGGGTTTGTTCCCCTTCAGTCGTTTCACTACGACATTACATATGGGAACTCGCTTGAGAGTCCAGTCATCTCTGAGCCTTATTCAAAAGGCCAATTAAAATTGGCGAGTGGCATTTGCATGCCAAGCCACTCCCTGTACATACAGCCAAGAACACTCGCAAGAAAGCTATGAAACGTCCCTGATGCGGGCAACCCAGAGGTAACGGAGATTGCTCTTCAGGGGACAGTGAAATCAGCGTCCCCACTCTCGGTGGAGGGCCGGGAGCTACTGTGTACTCAAACATCGCCCCACTTTCTCACAGAAAGAGCTAATTTCCTCACCTCTGGGGCCTCGGCCCCGAGTTCCCTTTTCGAGCAGCACTTCCACTCCTCTGAACCGGACTTGAAGCGTGATATCGCCAGTGTGGGAAGAAGGTAAGCACTGCTTATGGCAGTCAGACTCTTCCCCAGAACGTTTTTCCTTCTGGGGTCAGTCCCCTTCCCTTTCCACTCCCAGGCTGCCCCACCGTGGTCACATCGGTCAACGTTCCCTTGATACTTCTGGTGAACCGGCTGGGAGCTTGGCTTCAGCTTCCCAGCCCCTCACGGTGGTTGATACGGACGGTACGTCTCGGCTATGAGATTCAGTTCGCCAGGCGTCCGCCCAGGTACAGAGGCGTCCTTTTCACTTCTGTCCATTCGGACACGCTTGCCGCTGTCCTGCGTACGGAGGTTGCAGTCCTACCGGCGAAGGATGCAATCGAGCCGGTCCCTCCAGCCGAGATGAAGTCAGGGTTCTACAGTCCCTACTTCATCGTGCCCAAAAAGAGCGGTGGGTTAACCCTTTAGGCGCCAGGGTTTTTTTTTTTGGGGGGGGGGGGATGCTGGATTTTGACATCAAGATTTCAAAAGCTTGTTGCTTGAAAGGGCTTAAAGATGTTGGGCATGACCGAATGTTTATGTGGGGTGTAAATATATTAATCTAATTTGCATATTATGACGTCATCATGGGGGCGGCATTATTGAATTTCATAATATTCAGGAAATAGTAGATATTGAATTGATGTGTTTTTTTTTTTTTGTCTTTTTATCCTCCTTCCAAATGATCAGAAAAGAGAAAACCAACAATAAAACAGGAAAAAATATTAAATTATTACTACATTACTATACTATATAGAAGTAAAACGCATGTGAACAAGTAGCCTAATTTTTGATTAGTTCATCAGTATTATTCAGGAAATAATAGATATTGAATGGATGTTTGAACTTATCTTAACTTATCTTAATTTTTTTTGTCTTTTATCCTTATTCCAAATGATCAGAAAAGAGGAAACCAACAATAAAATAGGAAAAAGTACTAAATTATTACTATTCAATATAGTAGTAAAATGCATGTGAACAGTAGCCAACTGTTTGATCATTTCATAAGTAATATTCAGGAAATAATAGATAATAAATGGATGTTTGAACTTATTTGCATGTTTTTTTTTCTTTTTATCCTCATTCCAAATGATTACAAAAGAGAACACCAACAATAAAACTAAATTATTACTTATTACACAACTATATAGTAGTAAAACGATCAAATGGATAAGAATAGAGGAAACCAACAATAAAACAGGAAAAAATACTAAATTATTACTACATTACTATACTATATAGAAGTAAAACGCATGTGAACAAGTAGCCTAATTTTTGATTAGTTCATCAGTATTATTCAGGAAATAATAGATATTGAATGGATGTTTGAACTTATTTGCAAATTTTTTTTGTCTTTTATCCTTATTCCAAATGATCAGAAAAGAGGAAACCAACAATAAAATAGGAAAAAGTACTAAATTATTACTATTCAATATAGTAGTAAAATGCATGTGAACAGTAGCCAACTGTTTGATCATTTCATAAGTAATATTCAGGAAATAATAGATAATAAATGGATGTTTGAACTTATTTGCATGTTTTTTTTTCTTTTTATCCTCATTCCAAATGATTACAAAAGAGAACACCAACAATAAAACTAAATTATTACTTATTACACAACTATATAGTAGTAAAACGATCAAATGGATAAGAATAGAGGAAACCAACAATAAAACAGAAGAAATTACTAAATTATTAGAATATTACTATACCCCTGTGTACACTATGATCACATTCACCCCTGCCACCCCCATTCCTTTTGGGCAAAGGGACGAAATGATCGCTGGTTTGTGCTTTGTGAACACTTTCTCATCTTGTGCGGCGGCACCACTGTGATGCAAAAATGTACCTTCCTTCAGGCCGGAGTGCCCTTGGGACAGGTGTCCAGGCATGTTGTGGTTTACACAGATGCCTCCACCACAGGTTGGGGTGTTGTATGCAATGGGCAAGTAGCATTGGGCTCCTGGACAGGACCTCAACTGCAGTGGCACACCAATTGCCTTGAGTTGTTGGCTGTGCTTCTGGCCCTTCGTCGCTTTCAATCAACGTTGCACCAGAAGCACGTGCTTGTTCGTACCGACAGCACTGCGACTGTGGCGTATATAATCGCCAAGGCAGTCTTCACTCTCCTCACACGTCACAACTCGCCCGCTGTCTGCTCCTTTGGAGTCAAAATTGGTTGAAATCACTACCTGAAATCACTATCACTACGACTCCACCCCGAGACAGTCCAGCTGATTTGGAGTCATTTCGGCGAGGCTCAGATAGATCTATTTGCCTCCCCAAATCCTCCCACTGCCAGCTCTTTTACTCCTTGACCGAGGCTTCCCTCGGCAGAGACGCTCTGGCACACAGCTGGCCTCCGGGGCTCAAGTACGCCTTTCCCACAGTGAGCCTCCTTGCACAGACCCTGTGCAAGATCAGGGAGGACGAGGAGAAGATCTTGTTGGTTGTGCCACACTGGCCCACCCGGACCTGGTTTCCAGAACTTATTTCCCTCGCGGCAGCCCCTCCCTGGAAGATCCCCTTGAGGAAGGACCTTCTTTCTCAGGGGACGGGCACAATTTGGCACCCTCGCCCCGACCTGTGGAACCTGCATGTCTGGCTCCTGGACGGGACGCGTCAGACCTCCCCAGCCTTTCCCAGGCCGTGATAGATACCATCACTCAGTCCCGAGTTCCCTCTACGAGGCAGGCTTACGCACTGAGGTGGGGTCTGTTCGTTGACTGGTGTTCCTCTCAAGGAGAGGACCCACAGAGATGTACGATTGCAGTAGTGCTTTCCTTTCTGCCAGAGAAGTTGGAGTGCAGGCTGTCCCCTTCAACTCTCAAAGTGTACGTTGCTGCTATTGCAGCGTATCACGATGCAGTGGATGGAATGTCCCTTGGTAAGCACCAACTGGTCGTGAAGTTCCTTAGAGGTGC
This sequence comes from Garra rufa, assembly GCF_049309525.1. Taxonomy (NCBI): domain Eukaryota; kingdom Metazoa; phylum Chordata; class Actinopteri; order Cypriniformes; family Cyprinidae; genus Garra; species Garra rufa. The sequence goes on from NC_133376.1 coordinate 8,286,735, forward strand.
GAGAAGGATTAATCCTCCCAGACCGCACCTCATACCCTCTTGGGATCTCTCTGTCGCCCTCTGAGGCCTACGGGAAGCCCCATTTGAGCCACTTGCGTCAGTAGAGATAAAATTTCTGTCTCTCAAGGCAGCACTCCTGACTGCGTTGGCCTCTATCAAGAGGGTAGGGGACCTACAAGCTTTCTCTGTCGACAATACCTGCCTTGAATTCGGACCCGGAGATTCTCACATCATCTTGAGACCCCGGCCCGGTTATGTGCCCAAGGTTCCCACCACGCCCCTCTGCGATCAGGTGGTGAACCTGCAAGCTCTGCCCCCGGAGGAGGCAGACCCAGCTTCTGCACTGCTGTGCCCTGTTCGTGCTCTGCGTATCTACATAGACCGTACTCGGCACTTCAGACGCACTCAGCAGCTCTTTGTCTGCTTCGTAAGTCAGCAGAAAGGGAATGCTGTCTCCAAACAGAGGTTCTGTCTTACTTATATCAGGGAGAGCCATGCCCCTTAGGTGTTCATGCCCACTCCACTAGGAGTGTTGCCTCATCCTATGCGTTGGCTCATGGCGCCTCACTAGCAGATATCTGTAGAGCTGCGGGCTGGGCGACACCTAATACCTTCGCTAGGTTCTACAACCTTTGCGTAGAGGCCATATCCTCCCGTGTCTTAACATAAATACTTCAGGTGAGTGGGAGGACGGCTGGTGTCGGCTTGCTGCGCCATTCCCACGTGGATCCGTGCGCCATTTTCCCAGAATGTTCCCTCCAGCGAACCCTGGGTCCTCCATGCCCCGCAGTCAGGCCTAGATGCAGAGTAGTCCCTGACTGTGATCCTGCTGGGTCTCCTTTGCCCCGCAGGTTGTGGCTATATCTTTCAATATTCCAGCGGAGAAGACCACTGTTTCCCTCGTATATCCCTAAAAAGCATTATGGATATATTGAATTGTTATCATTTCCACATGTAAAGAATTCATGTGCTCCGCCCCCCCCAACCCCTGCTTCAGTACAACTGGCATCCCTGTAGGGCCCCCTTTAATTGGCCCTCAGGGCGCTGGAAAGGTTACGTTACAATTTCCATCTGCTGACACGTCTGCCTGACATTACATCCCCTGCCACGACCCTGGCGTCGCGCTGACGCCGGCTCGATCCGGCTCCTCAGCGAAAACCTGAATGACTGGCTGCATGCCGCCATCTTATATACCCGTATGTACAGGGAGTGGCTTGGCATGCAAATGCCACTTGCCAATTTTCATTGGCCTTTTGAATAAGGCTCAGAGATAATTGGACTCTCAAGCAAGTTCATATGTAACGTCTCCGTTCCCTCCTTCAGGGAACGAAGGTTACCCCTGCCACAGCAATTTATTTTGACACAATGCATTTTGGGTCAAAGCAAATTATTTTAAGTATAAACATTTATTCATGAACATTTATGGATGTATTGCCAGCTGAAGTGAACCACAATAAATATGCTCAATACTACAATTTTCTTGCCTTGTTTTGGACATTTTTTTAAAGAATGCAATAAATGTGCAGCAATTTTTCATTCATCCCCCAATAATTCATTTTACCATCTGTCATGACATAGTTTACCCTTAGCACTGAGTAAGTTTTTTTTATTTTTTTATTTTTTTATTTATTGGACAAATCATATTCCTATGTTATGATTTCTTTTCATTTTCAGTTCAGTTAAGTAATACATATGGAATATATATGGAATATTATTAAACATAATTCACTGTAATTATTAAAATTCAATAAAATGTAGACTATGTTGCATTTCTCCATAACAATAGGACATCTTGGCACAGGCTACCTCACTCCCCTTCTTATAATAAAGTAAAAGTGGTGGAGGACCTGGCAACCTTTCCTTTAATATCCCAGACCAGCTGGTGAACGATACTTTCAGGGTGAGGACCAAATGTTTCCTTCATATGCTCCTTTGGTGGGAATCGGACATGGTGATTGGGTTTTGATTTAACAATGTCATCACTGCATGGAACTGCAATTTAATAAAGCAAGATGCGTAACTGGGTAGTCATTGCAAAGCACTCAAAATTTGATAAGACTAATAAATGAATTTGACAGGTCAGGTCACACAAAATTAGAGTTATGAATTTAAATTATGTCATAAAGCTCACATTGGGATCAGAATGTTGTACGTTTCAAATGAACTCAGAAATGGATTAGCAGACACCTAGAAGCCTATGAACACATCCTTAAGCGCAGGACGAGGAACATAATGAAAAGGCCTCATGTCAAAAAAGTTTGTTTCAGTTCTGTTGAGTGCAGTTAATTTCCAGATGCAAGCCATATCAGCTCGGCTTCTAGGCATGCATACTCAACGGGCCGTTTCAGCGCCAGCTGGCAAGAGATATCATTGGAGTGACAGGTGCTCTGACAGTGGGGCCATTCTCTCCTTATTCCACTACATCCAAAGCGTTATCTTTTCACAGCCTTATTTCACAAAGGATATGATAGATTGAGTAGGATAAGAGTGTCTGTGGAAGGTGGAATGAAAACCACTAGATCTGAAGAACTAGCCATGCTCTCCTGTATTCTTTCATGTTAAACCACAACCTGATTTTCAACCCAGACTCATTGGAAATATGTGCCTCTATATACATTTCTGCAACACTGTAATTACATACCTTACTGCACATTTCGCAGCAGTTTCAACGTGAAATGTCCGGAGAGTGGCGCTAAAACAGATGTTAAATATGTGATCTTGGCACATTTTTATTATGTTGGTACAGGCACATATTGCTGTGTTTATATTATGCCATTTGAGAAAGATATTGCAACTGTTCAGAATTCAAATATCCGGGGTGTGTCGCTAAAGGTTAATGCTCTATCGTGTTGGAAATAAACCTAACCCTCAACCTAACAGATGGAGTTAACAAATGCAAAAGTGATTAAACAAAAACTCATTTGGTGATGCGGCCATGCTATTTTTACTTCCACATGCAGATTAGAGCTGTTTTGTTGAACCGTAGTTTCAAGGGGTAAGTACCGGAGCTTTTTTTTTTAATTTGCAGAAATGTGTACAGAGGCACGTATTTCCAATGAGTCTGTGTTGCTGATTTTAAATCATTATTTTGTTGCATATCATCACAGTTTAATCTTAAGAACATAAAAAGATTAAACATATTTTGAGCATGACTGAAAGTCATTGATTTATTTGTATCCATATTGGCAACACATTAAACTTTTGTATTTTGCTACTACAATGCTCTACCAGATAAACTTTAGTCAACATTTGAAGTGGATTAAATAAGTTTATCAAAGTTGTCCTAAGACAAGAACAGGGATTTTTTTTATTTTTTTATTTTTTTATTTTTGGTTTTAGGACAACTTTGATGAAAGGTTTTGATCAATTTTAAATGTTGACCACTGTATATTGAAAGTGTGTAATTTCTTTGTTAAACACAACTGCATAGATAATGTTTTTAATGCTCATTGGAAAAATGCATAATTTTTTGCACAAAAAAAGTGTTTATGACTTCAAAACAATTTTACCCTAGTTAACTAAAACATTTTGATGTTTCAGTGACATATATATGATTTTTTTGACATGGTAAACTTGCTCAGTAGCCCACCTGGTACAGCATTGCACTTGCGATGTGAAGTGCTTAGGTACAAGTCTTGTAAAACAGCAAACTCCAAGACTTATAGAAGTAAAATAAAATGACATGGATGCTTCAGATAAGGTGTTTTTATCTCATGTTTGCTTTGGTTAACATTATCTCTTAGGTTTAGAGTAAGGTATGGTGGCTGAGAAAGCTCAACACGCTGCGAAAAAAAGGTGGGGGGGGGGGGGGAACACCTGCAAATTAAGAAAACATTGTTTTCAGTTTTGGTTGGGATAAACTTTGATTGAGACAATATCGCTGCCATAAATAAAAATACAGTAAAAAAAAAAAAAAAAAAAAAAAAGAAAAAGAAAAAAAAAAACAGCTTTCATTTGAAATTTCAAGGACATTGGGAATATGGTGATTTAAAACTGTGTTTGGTACAAGAAACATTGACTAACACCATTAGTAGACTCCAGGGGGAAATAAAACACTCTAAAATGTAATATAAGGCCCTAATGGACTAGTTAAAGTGTGCCTGTTATATTTTATTTTATATGATGATGAGTGGTGGCTATGTAGACTGCTGGAAATATCACTAAAATAATTCCCTAGACTGAAAGGAAAAAAAAAATATATATATTTTTTAAATAATGGTTGAGGACAGAGACAAAGTCACATTATTAAAAACATTAATAAATTGGGATTTATTTAACACAAGGGATCTAACGTGAGCAAAATGAAGATGACCAAAGTGTTTGCCTCAGTTAAATTGTACAGCTCAGTTGAATAGATCTCAAGGGCAGTAGCATTTTAAGAGTTTGCATAATTTGGTTGCCCTGCATGCCAAGAATTACCGCCTCTGCAGAACCTAAAAACTGCCCTGGAGGTGTATTTTACCTATTAATTTCATGATGTTACATGAGTGGTTCGAAATGCAAATTTGATACGCTGACAGCAACATTGCTCATAGATGTGAATCTCTGAGTCGCTTAATCCACTTGTCCTTAAGGACCTTACATGCTGTGAACAATGTGATTTTTGATGTTTTAATTCAAAAGATAATTGGAACTTAAGTGGGAGCATTTTCACAGAAAATAATCCTGTCATAAAACCCTTGTTGTAAATAGAGATTGCACAACTACTTGTATTTACTAGTCAATTAGTCATCCAGAAAAGTACCAACTAGTCAGTGTTTACCTTATGTAATGAACACACCATGCAGCAGAATAGAAACAAAAGCTTGCATATCTGCTTTGATGCTTTGACAACAGACTTGTCCTTCTCACTTATATTTCCATTTAGCCTCTGGATGACATCTGATTGTTTCAAGGGTCTCAGACATCACAGTTGGCTTATATGTGAACCCAACAATGTTCTGTGGATGCATAATGCTTAATTTCCAAAGCAGAGCATTCAAGCTACACTTTTTATTTTATTTTATCAGCACTACAGCATTGTGCAAGCTATTGTACTGTAAACATTGCTGGCTCTTATCATAAATTGCTTGTGCTGTGCTTTATTTGTAAGTTGCTTTAGATAAAAGCTCTGCTAAATGGCTACTTGTAAGCATAAACCACTATGTGCGTTCTCTGAGACTTAAAGCTGTGACCTTGGTGTTGTTAGTGCTTTGCTCACAGTTAAAGTTCAGGAACATAATTCTAAATTTTGGGGCTTTACAGATTTGACGTACAAATCAAATGACACACAAATCAACCAGTACACCTGAGAGCATATGGATCAAACACAAATCTCCACTGGTCAGTGTAACCCCTAGTCATCAGGCTCTGCGGATGGTTTTTGCATTTTAAGGGCTGATTTTCTGGGATGATCTACAGAAGCTCAGTGGAATGGATTTAAACATGAACATATGCGCTGACAAATTTTACAAACTAACATGCAATAGACTAAAGAGGTGTGTGGGGTGCAAAGTGTAAGCTGAGCAATTTTACATTTTTTTTTTTTACATGTAAATTCATGCATTTGGCAGACAGTTTTATCCAAACCTGCTTTAAATACACATTTTTATCAGTTTTTGCTTTTCCATGGGAACCTTTTCCATCCACAAATCTGCTGTTGTCAATGTGCAGACTTTTTATTTATTTATTTTATTTATTATTTTATTTATTTATTTATTTTTATGTGGGTAACAGAAACCTTTTATTTATGCAACACTATGTACCCAGCATGTCATAAAATGCATTTTGTTCACAAATTTTTAAATGAGATATGTTCACAAAAGACAGTCACACAAAAATGTACTGTGTTTTCACCAAGCTCTTAAGCAGCATTTTTTTTTTTTTTGATATACTGTAAATGTTCTTCGAGCAGCAAATCAGCATATTAGAATAGCATATTAGAATAATATTTGAATGATTACATGACACTGAATACTGGAGTAATGATGCTAAAAATTCAGCATTGACATGACAAAAATAGATACTTTTTTAAAATACATTAGAACAGTTATTTTATAACAGTTATATATATATGTATATATATATATATATATATATATATATATATATATATATATGTGTGTGTGTATATATATATATATATATATATATATATTTAGCCTATATATTTACTGTTGTCTTGCATTTAATGATTGTGTTTTCAATAAGATATTAAGCAGCATTGTTTTGACAATAATAAATGTTTCTTGAGCAGCTAATCAGCATATTTAAATGATTTCTGAAGGATCATGTGACACTGAAGACTGTATTCTTTTTTTATTAAAGAAGAATAATTGAACATTACAAAAATATTGAAATGTAAATTCAGATATGCAAATTGCAAAATATAAGAGCAATCTTAATTGCAGTGAATAAGAGGAGAAAAACAAAAAAACAAATAACCACATAGAAAAATAAATAAATAAATAAAACATAGAAACAACTAAACAATATTTCAAATTTTCTTCCTTTTTACTCAAGACATATTCAAATGTTGCAGCGGGGGAGCATTACCAGAAAAAAAAAAAAAAAAAAAAAAAATCCTCCAAGAAATGTAATAATATGTCATTCTTTATGTTGTTAATTTGCATTAGAGACTTTTTCAAAGCTTCCATTTCTGATAAAAAATAAATTACACTTTACCTTGCAAAATGGCAAAGTTAACAACATAATCATCTTACTTTTGTGTGAATAAGTACTTTAAGTATTTTAAAGATAGCATATAATTAACATTTCTTTGCAAACGTAGAAAAGCACTAATAAATTTTGTGAAGTATTTTGAAATGCACCGCTAGGGAAGATTTTATTTTTTTCTTGCAAAATTTGTCTAATATTTTTATTATTACAAGAGGAAGAAAATATTTCGATACCATCAAATTTTAATTCTGGAAATATCCTTCCATTGCTTCCAAAAGAGAGGTGATTATTTATTAGTTGTATCAACCCATTTGGAATAGCTTTAACCACTTGTTGAAATTCTTTAAAGGGGATAGGAAAGTTGTGAACATGCATAAAGTCTTCATAAGACAAAATGTTTCCACCCTAATAGACAATTCCACTAGCCTGGGTGTCCCCATGCTGCCTTCTGCGCAGAGCGATTTTATTCACGCTGCAAGGTAGCATGGAAACCATGGACCAAATTTTCACCTCAGATAGGGAACCACTCACAGAATGGGGAGGGAGCAGCAAGACGCCTTCTATGACGCCTTCTATGCGTCGCGACTCACCGAAGCAGTTTGTTTATAACTATGGATCCAGCATGGCAGCAAGTTATCATTCGATGCAGCCGTTCACATGTCGCGCCTAAAAACGCGTGGAAAACGCTAGGCGCGTCGCTTTCTCCTTTCCAAACCGCTCTGTAGCTTGCGCATGGAAAACGCGAGCGTGTCGCAACCGCGTCGCTTCCATTATGCGCGCGCATACCGCGCGTCTACATTTGAAATAACGAACTTTAGCGCGCAAAAGACGCGACATGTGAACGGCCCCTTAGATAGTGTTCTAAGTAGTTTAGAACGCAAGTTTATTTTGAAAAAAGAGCAACTTTTGGCGTTAAACCATCGCTCTGTATACGTCATCCGGTATGATTGAAACGATTGGCTATGAGCTACGCACAGGCGCATTTGATAGACATTCGTAGCGCCCAATAAACGGCTCTGGGCATTCGTAAACCACGCCTCAAATACGAGAAAATGAACATGTGGTTCCCAGACCACGAATCATGACGAAGTCATAACGTGGTCTGGCGTTAGCCAGGCTACAATTCCACCCATTTTTTTAGACAATTTCTTAACCAATTAAGTTTAAAAGTATTGTTATTGTCAAAAAAAAAAAAAATCTGTCATCACTAAGCCACCTTCTACTCTTTTGCCTGATATAATGTCCTTTTTTAACTGGTAATGTTTATTTTTCCATATAAAATATAAGAAGTATTTATTGATATCTTTGGAATTTCATCATTAACATACATGGAAAGAGCAGGGTAAACAAATCTAGTAAGGCCCTCAGCTTTGGACAGTAATACTCTCCCAAAAATGGCAAGATCCCTTTGTAGCCAGTTATTCAAAATATGTTTAGCTTTCTTAATTTTTGACATAAAATTAAGTTGCTCACAAGTAGTTTTATTTTGAGAAATACAGATTCCCAGATATTTAACAGAATCTTTTGCTGGTATATGTTCAATAGATAAGTCTATAGAATTGTGTATGAATAAAATTTCACATTTACAGAGATTAAGCTTTATACCAGAAGATTTTGTAAATTTAGAAATACAATCCAGGGCTGTTTTTACCTGATTTTTATATTTAAAAAATAATGCAGTGTCATCTTTGAATAGAGAGAAGTTCAGCAACTAATAAAAACAGAAAGGGAGAAATCGGACAACCTTGGCATACACCATGATGGATTCTAAATCTTTTAGAGGTTCCCCTATTAGAACTGTCAACTGTCTTTTGTACAGTATGCTTGTGCACAAGGGCATTTTGTCTTGCGATACTGCATTCCGTGTCATACTGTAATTCATTCAGTCCACAAAATTAATATGGTTGCACTCAGCACTCCATAACATCAAACTTTGTGAATGATGCACAATCTAATTCTGCAGAAATCTACCAGGCCACAGCTTCTGCACCTGGAAAAATTCTAATTCACACATTCAAATCATCTCATGTTCAGCAAATGCACGTGTGATGGCTGAAAAGAGACTGCTATCACTCACTCGCTGTCTTCATGAAAGCATTACACAAGCATGCACATCCCTCAGGAAACCACAAAGGTATTTAGCTGGAAACACTCTCAGTCTCTTCTCACTACAATCTACCACCATCTCTGTGATATCAGACACCTCCCAACCTCTCTGCTCTGTCTCTCATCACCAATGTGGTAACTCTATCTCCCTCCAGTGCCACTCACAGGACCCGGCTAGTTCGGAACTGCAGATTTTAACCACTCTCTTCCCGGAAAATGTTTATTTAGCTCTGTCTCCCAAGAGCCGCTTTCTCTCTCAGAGCTCAGCCTATGATCAATGACCCGTCATATCCCTGTGGCAGTCCTCCTCAACCTTACGCATTATATCTCCTCTCTCTCTCCCCCTCTCTCTCTCTCTTTTTGTTCCTTGCTCATTTGCTTTCGCCTGGCTGAAAGTCATTATGTGCCCAAGATGAAAAAGTCGCTGTCTCCTCTCCACAAAAGCCTGGGGTTCAGAGACTAGCGTTTTGTAATTTTCCCCAAAATGGCCTTTGAAGCCTCAGTGTGTGCTGTTACTGGGGTGGCAGTGCTTTGAGTGTGTCCACTAACAATACTAGATGTAACACATTGTTTTTGAGGCCCTATTAAGTTATCCCAAAGGTTAGCTTTTGTAATCTTCAATTGAAATGTAAAATTAATGTCTTGTCACTTAAATTTTGTGGACTATTGTGTAATGTTAACCAGTGAACCTATAATAATAACCAAAATTATTATTATTATTAATATTAATGTTCACTTATATAACACTGTATGTGTTTTATTATTAAATTACCAAAAAAAAAAAAAAAGAAAGAAAAAAACTCTGAGGGAGCGATGGCAAATTTGATAGCCCTCTATCTTCTGACCACTGTAATCAATCTAACAATTTTTTATGATTATTTCTGTATTTATTTGGGGGCAAATGGGAATGTAAAGATTGTATTTGCTGTAGTTTCTATTCCAGTTTACCAAACTATAACACAATTTCTCTTCTGAAAACTCTGGAAATGTGAAAAGGGTTCATAGCCAAACAGCTATTTAGGCCTCAGCTATGATGCCGTTACTTTTTTTTTTTTTTTTTCTCAAAATTTTGAAATATTGCATTAAGAAAAAAAATAATAAAAGTTCAATTCACCCTTTACCTGGAGTTTGATTGACAGGCGATCTAACCAATCATAATGCAGAATCTGCCATTTTGACAAACAAACCAGACAACAGTGTAGATTACCCTTAAAAGCATACCCCAGGTTTTTAGCGACCTGGGACGTCATTCACTACCCACTCCCTCAAGTTTAACATCAACGTTCTTGGTAAGAAATTAATTAATTATTCAATTTATAATTTTAATTAATTATAAAAAAATACAACAAGAAAAAAAAAGAACAAAATATAAAAGAATGTCTGTTTTTTTATTATTATTATTATTTATTTATTTTTTTTTAAAGTGTATAGGGTCGCTAGAGATAGTGTAAGTATAAAATGTACAATTAATGTCTTGTCACTTAGCCAAACTCAAGTTTAATTCACCCTTTACTGGGAGTTTGATTGACAGACGATCTGACCAATCATAATGCAGAATCTGCCATTTTGACAAACAAACCAGACAAAAGTGTTAATAGATTAACCCTTAAATGCAACCCTCAGGTCTTTAGCGACACGGGACGTCATTCACTACCTTCTCCCTCCTTTGGGAGAAGTTTGACATCAACATCAACTTTCTTAGTATTCCTCAATCTATTTATTATGAACAAAATAGCAAGAAAAAAAAAAGTTTTCTGATTTTTTTTTTTTTTCTTTTTTTTTGCAAAACGTGTATAGGGTCGCTAGAGACCTGAGGTGTGTAATAGTGTAAGTAAATATCTGAAGGCACTGTTTAATAGACACTAATGATGTGATGTTTCACTCATAACTATCGCAGGCATAAAACAAAATAATATCAGCAAATTATCAGCAAATATCAGCAAAAATTTAACTGGTTTGAATGGCTTTACTGCATATAAAATATAAATGTCACTGTTATTTGATGGTGGATGCGGTGAATTAGCTGCCAGCGATCAAAATATTGACTTTGAAGTCACTAAAAAAGGATAGCTTTGAGAATATGGTTGAGATTGTGAATATGAGCCAGATGCTGAATGTACCGTGGAAGTGCGCTCTAAGGATGACGACGATCGTAAAATCATCTGCTTAAATTAAACACTTCTAAGTTTCAAAGGGTAACAAAGTATGTGTCATTTTATTATACTGTAATAATAATTTAGATTATTATTATTAAAATTATTATTTAAAATAATAATTTTGCTAATTCATGAAGTTAGAGATTCGAAAGACGAAACATTTATGCATTTAAGGGTTAACGTCAGTGGACAGTTAAAATAACATGTTTATTCCACTCTGTAACTAGTAGTATAGAGAAAGAGACAATTGGTTCATGTGCTTTGTTTGAACTGAGACACTACAACAATCTGTCACAATACATTGAAGAGTCACAAAATGGTATTTATTGTTCATTCCTTAATAAATGACAACATTTGCAATCTGAAACTTTGTTTTCATTCCAAAAATAATCTTGTCTGTAGGTGTGCTGTCAGAGTTTTATATCCGATAAGAAGACATGCAAATAAACTATGGTGGAAACACATTTACCGAATACATAAAAAAAAAACGAATGTGACTTTGCCTCAACAGATCATGCGATTGGATAACTGAACCAGTTTACAGAACTCATTGCACACCATCTCAAATGTTATTTTAATCTTTTTAAAATACCTGAGATAAAGTCTGTCATTAAAATGTTTTGGTAGAATCACCTTCCATAACTCACAAGATTGATTATGTTGCCAAACATCAAGCATCGACACGCAAGATAACATGCCAGTTTTTTGTTACTGTATTTCGTCTCCACACACAGAGGCGCAAGTCATTTATTATGTAAGCAAAAAGTGCCACAGGTTGCAGCATTTCATTTTTATTATTGATACTTTGTGCCAGTTTCCCAGGAAGTGACAATTTTATTCTCTTGAATACATGAGATGGAAACCGTGCTTTGTTCACAATGTCATGTTTTATGCAGTATTCTAATTTTGAGCATAAGTTAAATTCATGACTTTGGTTGAAAACATTGCTATTGTTTTAACCAACTTTATTAAATTGTGGATATCTTGTTCAACTGAATATCCTGTTTCACTCAGAAATGCATCACATTATGAAAGTTAAATGGGTTGCAAATGACAGTTCACATTCACCGGAGGTATGAAGGCTGACAATATTAAAAAGTATTTGTACAGATTTGTTTATGCTCTGAGCATAACAAAAATACACATTTTAATTTGCATATAAATACACATATCAAATATAATACATATTCCTCCCTTGACACATCCAGTACGGCCCCACACATGCAGAATGCTCACATGTAAGCAGTGCTAATGAGGTCACAGGAGCAGGACCTTACTTCCTGTGCAGTTCAGATGTACAGAGAATGAGCTACTGTCTTATATTTGGTGCAGAAGACCTTCCTCATCCATCATCATCTGTCCAGTGGCCTCCTAAGAGATGCTTTCATAGGAAAGGATAATGGATTTTATACATAAGCCAACATGAAAAATTTGCAACCCAAAAATTGCACTTCTGCATTAAAGGTTGGGTTCACCCAAAAAATATGATTTCGTCACCTTAGAATTATAAGGTTCTATCTGACATTTTTGTCAAAATTGAGTTATTCACATATTCTTATTCTTTGACAACTTATTTACATAATTTGATGTTTCTTTTGTAAGCTGTGTACATTTTGGGCCTTTTTTTAGAAAACAAAAATGGTTCTATCTATGTCTATGGAATGCAAAAACTTTGAAGCTCAATATCTCGAAAGTGCTCAGAATGCAGATAGAACCTTATAATTCTAAGGTGACAATTTGCTGAAAACATATTCACCCTCAGACCATACAGATTTTATTTTATTTTTTATTTTTTCATTAGAACAGATTTGGAGAAATTTACCATTACATTATTTGCTCATCAATGGCTCATCTGCCGTCAGAATGAGAGTCTAAACAGCTGATAAAAGCATCACAATAATCCATAAGCAATCCACACCACTCCAGTCAATCAATTAACATCTGTGTGTTTATAATAAGCAAATCCCTCATTAAGATGTTTTTTTTTTTTTTTTTTTTTTTTCAAACATTGCTTCCAGATAAAAATATCCTAAAGAGTCCATAATATTGCTTTCTCCAGTTAAAAAGTTGTCTCATCTCGAGGAAGCATTATTATGAATAATGGAATGGTATTTTGGACAGAAGTAATGGTTAATAGTTAAAATTATGGATTTCTTTATTTCAAACACAGCTATTCACTCCACAAGACATTAATTAATGCATTAAGGTTGTGTCTTTAGCTTGTGGATTATTGTGCTGTTTTTATCAGCCGTCTGGACTCTCATTCTGACAGCACCCATTCACTGCAGAGCATCTGTTGGTGAGCAAGTTTTGATAAAGAAACAAACTCTACAATTCTACATCTTGGATGACCTGAGGGTCAGTGAAATTTCAGCAAATTACACTTTGGTTCAGCTATCTCTTTAATGTTACTGAGTAAAATATTCAACGGGGAACACATTTAAAGGAACCTGAACTTTCCAAGCCTGGAAAAAAAGTTATGTAAACATCTAGCAAATATACATATTTGTAATTATGCTTAGCTCCAAACTATTTCATTGGCTAGAAATTGCACTAGTGGGATCTTTATGAAATGGATTTAAAAACCCAAGTAATGATGATGGAATGGAAACTCATGGGAAAAATCATGGTCTCCAATCTTGCATAATGGAGCCAGATGATTGGAGGTCAGGGGGTGAAAAAATTAGGCAATTGGGCATCCAACAAAAAAAAAAAAAAAAATGAAAGTGGTTTAATTTAGCACATATGTTTATCCAAAGTGATTTATAGCACAATATGTATACATTTTTTCACAGATGAGGTATACACCATTACTGTGAACAAGAAATAAAATAGATTTGATTATAATTTGGTGTTGACTTTTTGTTAATCACACTACATTCTCTCGCTCTATCCCTCTCTCTCTTGTGTTACATCAAATCCACAGCAACCTGTATCGCATTATTTCACATCACATCATATGACAAGTTAAGACATGTCATTGTACCATTTCACCCATTAATGCCTGTAGTTTCTGCAATACAACAAATTATTTCAGTGTAGCTGTCTTGACATTTTATTTTTAAATGAGGTAAAATTTCACATTCCCCTTGTCATCTTTGATTTAGAATAATTGCCTATTATACTAATTGACATCTTATCGTAATGTTAGATATGCCTTTACTTAAAGGTCACAGTAATTGCTTAAATTAGCATGGATCATTATTCACATGATGGGAACTGCCAAATATCTTGCTTGCTGAGACTGCTGCACATATTCGAGAGTGAGACGCTATAGAGGGAAGAGGATACGATGCAGAAAAGTGGTACACTGAGGAATAAACATCATATAACTGTAAAGTAACATAGTCTCAGCCTCAGGCGTCACACCCACGGAACGTTGGCTAAACGTCTGATGCATATGCCTTGGCCAATGAAAGCTGCCATGGATTCCAGTCCGTCAGCCGTCAGTCTGAAGGTCAGGCTACGCGAGACTAATGTTCAGGGGTCAATACAAGAAAAGTTCTATTGACAGCATGTGTCGATTAAAATAGAGAACAACTTCAACCCTCAGTTTGCAAAACAACAAACAAAAATAACCTTTACAGTAATGCATTTGTAATGGAAGTTTATGGGGCAAGACATCGCACTAGAATAAACATAAAAATCTATCTACACACACACACACAAATGACCCATTTAAAGGATAATTTTTTTTATTATTATTATTTTTTTTTTGATACTATCAATATCGTAATAGTGTCTCGATATTATCGTTGTCACATGACGGTATGAAGCGATACGTATTCCGGGCAAAAAGTGTAGTTTTAAAAGGTCTTTAAAGTTTGTGTTTTGGGCCATTATGCTTTGGCACAGTATCTGTTAAATGAACTAAAACTGAAAGCACAATATACCTGTAGTGTAAATCAAACATAACATACCTATGAAATATTCATTTTTAATTTTTTTTTACAGTGCAATTGGTTTACAATATTTGGCTATTACTATCATTTTTTGTTGTTGCTATTATTATATTCTAATTTGTTTGGATTCCTAAAACACCAGTATGAATGTAATTTAGACTGAGACAGTATATCACAAATAAAAAGAGGACTGAGGTACAAGTCAATTTACTGACTTTTAATTGTTTCTTAGTTAAGAGTTAAGAGCTCTTAATTTTAGTGCATTAGATAGAATAATTTAACTTTAAAATGTAAAATGTTCTTCATTTGTCTTTGAATAATCTTTGATTTAGGGAAAATATACAAGCTTAACACAAGATTATTATTTGTGACCCTGGACCACAAAACCAGTCATATATATATATATATATATATATATATATATATATATTAGGGCCGGGACTCGATTAAAAAAATTAATCTAATTAATTAGAGGCTTTGTAATTAATTAATCGAAATTAATCGCATTTTAATCGCATATAAATATTTGACCTGAGAACAGTGAGAAGTAAGTTTTTTCATATGGATTTTTAGTATACCATTGAATAATGACTGAATACATAAACTTAAGCAACAAAATATTGTTTATTTTTGTTCAACCAAGTCCAACAGACCAGTGCAATATTGCCATTAAGTGTAGCAATAGGATACAGTGTTTCCCCTAGGTTTCCATACTTTTTTTTCTCGGTACTTTACCCTACTTTGTGTAATAACGAAAACATTTATTTCAGTGAAAAAATAAATCCAAAACTCTCTATTTTAACATTTTGAACAATAGGGCTTTACAATCTTTTGCTATTTTTTTTTTTTTTAAGAAATTATTGTGTTTTAATTTTTTCTCATAATCAAATGAAAGCATAAACATTTATTTATTTTTAATCAAATGAAAAATAAACCTTTTTAATTTTTGGCAAACAAACAGAGGTTTGCTGTTAAAATCAATAAATAATAATTTAACATTTAAATAATAATCGTAGTATTTTTTTCTACAATTAAGTGGTTAATCATGTTGTTTTATTTATTTTGTATCATATATTGTTTTTTGTCAATTATTTAAATAGGAATATTGTTCTGTTTCATGTTAAACCGTACTTTTATTTTGACAGGTTGCCGTGAAGTTTCTGTGTGTAAAGTATGATATGATGCTAGTTTTCTCAAATGAAACGGTAAAAGTGACACTGACAGTAGCTTTGGAGATTGAGTCTATCTGTTCATGTGAGATGCAAATGCCAAAAATTAACGGGAGCATCACGCGTGCAGTAAAAAAAAAACGCGTCTCTGCCATTCTAACATACAGAGGCAAACCGTACATGCAGGATTCATATTAAAACGGTCTTTTTGCATTTCAGTTTTCACAGACACTAGTCCATATCACGATTTGAATTAAGTGACAGAAGAACTTTTGATTTATCAATCCAAAAATCAACGAATTTACGTGGCATTCCGCGTTATAGTAAATTCGTTTTTTATGAATGGAGTCCGCGATCCAGTCCGTGTTTTCTTGGAGGAGACATTGTAAACGCGCCCCCCTAAGATAATGGTAGGGGAAACACTGGGATATTTAGAAATATACTAGCCTACATTTCAGAAATTCAGGTCAAAAGCATTGAGGTGATACTTGAGGCTCGATGTGCTGCGGTGATATGCACATTCCTTTGTCTGAACGCTAGTTGGTGCTCCAGTATAATCGGTCCGCTGAAACTCATCCAGTGAGAAACGTTCCGCGGTGCAAAATTAAGTGCGATTAAAATGCGTTAAAAAATTTTAACGCGTTATTTTTGTGTAATTAATTAATCTAAATTAACGCGTTAAAGTCCCGGCCCTAATATATATATAAATTTATTAACTGAATTGAACTAAATAAATACGCTTTCCACTGATGTATGGTTTGTTAGGATAGGACAACATTTGACCGATTTACAACTATTTGAAAATGAATAATAATAATAATAATAATAATAATAACAACAACAACAACCTAAATATTGAGAAAATCACCTTTAAAGTTGTCCAAATTAAGTTCTTAGCAATGCATAATACTAATCAAAAATTTACTTTTAGTGCAAAAATTTCTTCATGGAACATGATCTTTACTTATTATCCTAATTGTTATATATTACTTATATTTTCTAAGAAAAACACGTGAGGCTGGAGTTAGCGTTCAACCACTGCTGTCGTTTTTATTCTCTCTTAAGGGCACTGAAAACAATTTACGGCATTTACTTACTCCTCACGTAACATAGTGTCACGATGTAGGCAGGAACACACGAACAACGACGTAGTAAAAGACGAATATTTAATAAATCCAACGGAATACAAGCAGACACAGGAACAGCAGGGTAAGACATCCATATAACATCAAAGACCGACAAGAGTACAGGGGAAAACACACACCTTAAATACACAGACTGATTACACATCCAGGTGGAGACAATGAAGGAGGAACCAAACACACACTGAACTGCGGGGGAGAATGGGAGAAACCAACATGAAAGTCCGGGGATGTGACATTACCTCCCCCTCCCTGGAAGGCGTGTCCTCGCGCCGACAAACAGGAAACAACAAACAGTCTTAGGAGGGGGTTTCGGCGGAGGACGGACTCCCGGGAGGAGGGCACAAGATGGAGTCCAGGGTGGTGACGGAGGGAGGAGCCAAGGATGTGACAGGAATGGGCTGGAGCAGGAGGAGCCAGGTGGGACCCAGAACGCAGCCAAGATGTATTCCCACGGTGGAGCCGATGGAGGGAGGAGCCATGGTGGAGGAAGGGCTGACGACTCCAAGGGGCCGACCGACGGAGGCGGAGCAGGTGGTGGGAGAGCCCGAGGCGGAGACGGAAAGCCGATGATCTTGGGTGACACTGCGGATCCGGAGGGCCAAGGTGGAACCCAAGGCTCTGGCGACCAAGGCGGAGATGGAGATCCGGAGATCCGCGGCGGAGCCGGAGCGACAGAGGACCGAGGCTGTGCCAGCGGGAGGGAGGAGGTCCTCAGAGCCGGTGGGACGGCGCGACGAGGCACAGCCGGAGGAGTAGAGTCCAGAGGCGAAGGTGGGGCGACGACTGACCAGGGCGGAGCCGGAGGGACGATGGTGCCCGGTGGAGCTGGTGGATCGACGGGCGACGGCGGAGACGAGGGAGCAGAGAGCCGGGGTGGAGCCGCAGGGTCGGAGGGCCGAGGCGGAGTCCAGGACTCTGAGGCTGGAGGCGATGGTGAGGGATCCTCCAGCCATGACACCGATGGAGACTGGCAGACCCGCGGCGAACCCACCGCACAGATGGTGGACTGAGGGTGAGCAAGGGGACAGACAGTCGACAACGGGGATTCAGGAAGGCTGGGCGGAACCAGCGGAGAATCAGGACTAGGCAGAAGAGGGAGGGTGGGTGGGAAGTCCAGGCAGATAGGTATTTCCATGACACAGTCAATTACATCCCCAAAATCTTGTTCCAGCTCACCCTCAGTGATGGTGCAGTGGGCGGGGCTCTCTACCGCCCCTTCTTGCTCGACGCAGCACTCCACCGTTGCAGATGTAATGGCCGGCTCTCGCACCTGGTCGGATGATATGACCCCATCGGCGCTCCACACTGCTGTCGCTCCGGGTTCGGGCTTTCCGTCTACGATGGGCTCATAATCCGTCGGTCGGGGTGGCTGGCTGGGCTCTGGGTCTGGAGTGACACTGGCGAGATTCTCCTTGGAACAGGCGGGAAACGAGGATCGGTTTCTCGCCAGTGTCCACTCCACAAACGAGGCAAAATCGGCTCGGGGGCCGTCCTCGGACGACGGCGCTCTGCATGATGCGTTTAGACTCGCGTCATAAAACGTACAGAGCGCGTCGTCCGGGTAGCTGGTGGTGTTTGCTACTAGCTGGAACATTATTGTGTAGCCCTCGAGTGGTAATTCCCCCTGCTTCAGCCGTAGGAGGAGGAATTCTGGGCGGAGTAGGGGATCCATAACAAACACACGACGGAAACAAAAAGACTGGAAAAACAAATGGGAAACAAAACGGAGCTGAATACGCAAAATAACTGTTTGAGGTCGGTCTTTCTCTCACGATGTAGGCAGGAACACACGAACAACGACGTAGTAAAAGACGAATATTTAATAAATCCAACGGAATACAAGCAGACACAGGAACAGCAGGGTAAGACATCCATATAACATCAAAGACCGACAAGAGTACAGGGGAAAACACACACCTTAAATACACAGACTGATTACACATCCAGGTGGAGACAATGAAGGAGGAACCAAACACACACTGAACTGCGGGGGAGAATGGGAGAAACCAACATGAAAGTCCGGGGATGTGACACATAGGAGGGTACAGGAACACAGAAGGGACAGTTTGTATTACGTAAATACACAACATATTTCCTTCCTCCTAATGGCAATAAAGAAAATAAACATTGTTTCAACAGTAACTTTTTTTTTTTTTTTTACTAGAAAGAGGGTGGACTACCTCTG
Source organism: Garra rufa (assembly GCF_049309525.1). Taxonomy (NCBI): domain Eukaryota; kingdom Metazoa; phylum Chordata; class Actinopteri; order Cypriniformes; family Cyprinidae; genus Garra; species Garra rufa. Next base: position 8,306,055 of record NC_133376.1, read on the forward strand.
TTCCCAGACATAACCCTGGGGATTATTCTGCCCCAATGCTGTGGGTTTGTCACTTACTAAAGTGTCAGTCTATTAAGAGGTCGACGTTCCCTCTGAGGATATGGTTGGGTCATTGGTACACTCCCAGTTACAGACTTTTTCACAGGAGTTTGATCTGACAAAGGCATTGACAGATTTTTACTTGGTGTAGTCTCTTTCACTTGACTTGGCATTGTCTCAGTCAATGCGTTTTCAAGGGTTGGTGTGGAAGAATGCTCAGACAGCTGGTGGTAATCTGGAGCAATTTCTACACTCAAAAAAATGATTTGTTGGACTTACATAAAAAAAAGAGTGTCAAGTGGTTCCACGCAAGCATGTTAAATAGTTTCTACAAGTAACAATATAGTTGAATGAACAAAAGAAATTCTGGTAAAGTTGACAAAATATTTCTAAGTACATAGAACTCTTTCAGATTTGTCACTATCACATTTTAGTTATATGTACGTTTTATGTAATAATGTTATGTTACAATTATGAACTTTTAATAGGTAAGGTGAACATGTTTTTTTATTGGTTTTATTAACTTTATGTATTTGCTCTACAAGTGTAAAACTCAAATAGTCAAGCATATTTTTAGAAACAATTTATTTTCTCTGCAAGGTTTTGCAACATACAAGTACTAAAAATTGTAAAACAACTGCAATTTCTTAGGTCCTTTGAATCAAATACACTACGACATCAATAATGTAACAGTAAACATTCTAGTAGACACAAACAGCTTAAATAAGAGTAAAAAAACAGTAAAACAATATTTGGTCAATTTGTGCAACATCCTTTAAATGTTAAAATAAAAGTTTAACTTACTTTTTCATAAGTTTTTTTCAAGACTGGAAAGGCTGAGGGCTGTCACAAAATGCTACAGTGATAATTTGATATTTCAAACAGTTTGAGCCATTGGTGAAGAAAAGATTGCAACTGAGATTAATCTTGTAAACAACAACAACAAAAAACAGTTCTTAAAACTTCACAGTTCATACACACAATAAAACTGTCTGCTCATGCCTCAAAAAACCTGCAGAACTCTATTTCATCTTTTGGTCCCATCAGCAAAGTTTATATTAAAACTGGATCCTAATTGTAAAACCAGGAACAATTTAAATGTCACATCTCTTCACACACACAAAAAAAAGCATCTTCATTCTATACAAATGAAAGAGAAATTATGATGTAACGATTTAACCGACAAGTTTGTTCTTGAGAACCTGTATTTCTGAGCATCAAGTTCCAGCAAAACTTTATGTAAAAACTTAAGTGTACTTCAGGCCGGTTGGATAACTGAGATTCAAGCTGTAAATGACTCCTAAAAGAAGAGCACAAGCCTTGTTGACCTTCACTCCCTCAACAATCTGTCCAACATCCGATGGTGGGTCACAGGCTTCTGCATCTTCAGGTCTGATGATGTAAACTCCAATTAAAGTTGGCCATGTGTCACGACCACACACACAAGGAGAGGGTAAGTAGATTTCAAGGTGTTTATTTACAGACGTGCACACTTCAAACAGGTGAGTATAGACTTCGGGATCCGAGTCATCAAACACAGTTCGATAAGGTAAACACAAGTTCTTAGGCAATCGCCAGCAAGAGTAACAGTCACTTCCCTTAAAGTGGTTAACGTATGTTTCACAGGTTGATCCAGATGCAGTCCGAGAGGAGCACAGGAGAATCGAGAGAAGGAGGAGAAGATCCAAGGAGAGGTGTCCATGTAACTATGATTCCAGCCGGTGAGTGAATGGCAGAGGTGAGTATATAAAGGGAGTGCTGATTGCGATTCCAGGTGTGGGTGATTAGAACTCTGGTGATGGTTCACGGGTGTGGTGCAGTGGTGATTGGCTGGTTGGTGATGGATCACGGTGATTGGGGCTGAGGGAACGTGCTGAGGGTGTGACATTACCCCCTCCTCCACGGGTGACTCCTGGCACCCGAGAGCGGCGACGGGGACGACCTCGGCCTCGGGGAGCTGGGCGTTCTGGGTGCTGTTGGTGGAACTCTTCGAGGAGAGCAGGGTCCAAGATGTCATCACGGGGTACCCACGATCTCTCCTCGGGTCCGAACCCCTCCCAGTCCACGAGGTACTGGAGTTGGCCGTTCCGCCGCCGGGAGTCTAGGATCTCTTGGACCTGGTAGATGTCGTCACTGAGGATTTCCGGTTGGTCTGGAGGAGGAGGTGGTTCCGGTTCTGCTGAGGAAGGGAACAGAGGATCAGTGTGATGTTTTAATAGGGAGACGTGAAACGAGGGAGAGATCCGATAACGTGGAGGTAAGTTCAGCCGGTAGGTGACGGGATTTATTTGTGAGTGGATGGTGAATGGCCCTATGTAGCGGGGACTCAGCTTCTTACAGGGCAGCCGGAGGCGAATGTCCCGGGTAGAGAGCCATACCTGGTCTCCAGGAAGGTAAACAGGATTAGGTAACCTGTGGCGATTAGCGTACTCCGTGTGCCTCCGGACTGCCCGTTGGAGATGGACATGGGCTGAGTCCCACACCCTCTCGCTCACCCGGAACCAGTGATCTACCGCAGGCACTTCGGAGGGTTCTCCGGTCCATGGGAACAGTGCAGGTTGGTAGCCTAGAACACATTGAAATGGGGTTAAACCAGTAGATGTCTGACGGAGGGAATTTTGTGCATACTCAGCCCACGGTAGATACTGGCTCCAGGTATCTTGATGTTGGGAGCAGTACGCCCGGAGGTAACGGGAGATCTCCTGTATCTTCCGCTCGGTCTGCCCGTTTGTTTGAGGGTGGTATCCAGATGACAAGCTGACTGAGGTGCCCAGCAGTTGGAAGAACGCCCGCCAGACCCTGGAAATGAATTGAGGCCCTCTGTCGGATACGATGTCCTCAGGAAGTCCGAAGTTCCGGAACACATGCTGGAACAATGCTTCAGCTGTTTCTAGAGCTGTGGGAAGACCCTTGAGAGGGATTAGTTTACAGGCTTTAGAGAAATGATCAACAACCACAAGAATTGTGGTGTACCCTCGAGAGGGAGGTAGATCCGTGGCAAAGTCCACTCCTAGATGGGTCCAGGGTCGGCGGGGAATGGGCAATGGTTGGAGCTTTCCTTCAGGTAAACGACGGGGTGTGGTGTTGATGGCGCAGACCGAGCACCCCCGGACGTACCGATCCACGTCCCTGGTCATGTTGGGCCACCAATACTTCTGCTGGAGGAGCGAGAGGGTTCGCCTACTGCCAGGGTGTCCTGAGCCAGGAGACGTGTGCGTACTATCCAGTAACGGAAGCCGATGATTGTTAGGGACATAGGTACGGCCTGGAGGAAGTTCAGGAGGTGCAGGTTCCTCGAAGGTGGCGGTCCGGATGTCCTCATCAAGTTGCCATTGGATAGGTGCTAGAAAGACAGATGGAGGTAGAACAGGGTCAGGTGTGTCAACAGTAGGATCAGGTGAATACATACGGGATAATGCGTCTGCCTTGATGTTCTTGTGACCGGGTTGATAGGTGATTTGGAAGTTGAAGCGTGCAAAGAATAGTGACCAGCGTGCTTGGCGTGCATTCAATCTCTTGGCTTGCTGGAGGTACTGGAGGTTTTTATGATCGGTTATCACGGTGAAGGGATATTGGGCTCCCTCTAACCAGTGCCGCCACTCTTCGAGGGCCAACTTAATGGCCAGCAACTCACGATCACCAATTCCGTAGTTCCGTTCAGCTGGGGTGAGTTTTTTGGAGTAGTACGCACACGGATGGAGGGATTGGGGTTCACCAGACCATTGTGATAGAACGGCTCCGACGCCTACGTCTGCCGCATCCACTTCCACTATGAAGGCCTTCGACGGGTCAGGATGTTGAAGTATGGGCGCTGATGTAAACATGAGCTTAAGGTGGTCGAAGGCTTGTTGAGCTTCAGGGGTCCATTGAAGTACCTTGCGTCCTCCCTTCAAGAGAGAGGTAAGAGGTGCTGAGAGGAGACTATAATTCTTAATAAAGCGGCGGTAAAAGTTGGCGAAGCCCAAGAAGCGTTCGAGTTCTTTTACCGATTTGGGTTCCGCCCAGGTGGTTACTGCATCTACCTTACCAGGCTCCATACGAACTCCCTCCGCAGAGATCACGTATCCGAGGAAGGAGACGGTGGGTTGATGGAATTCGCATTTCTCCTGTTTCAGGTAGAGTTGGTATTTGCGGAGACGTTGAAGGACCTGGCGAACATGGTCGTGGTGTTCCTCTAGGTTTCGTGAGTAGATCAGGATATCATCAATGTAGATGATGGTAAAACGATGGAGGAAGTCACGGAAGATTTCATTCATGAAGTTTTGAAATATGGATGGACTGTTGGCCAGGCCGTAGGGCATCACCTGATATTCATAGTGTCCAGTCGGGGTAATGAAGGCGGTCTTCCACTCGTCCCCTTCTCGGATACGGATCAGGTTGTAGGCACTGCGGAGGTCGAGCTTGGTAAAGATGCGGGCCTCTCGTAACTCCTCTAGAGCTGCTGGAACTAGTGGAAGTGGATAGGCAAACTTTACTGTAGCTTCATTCAGTACCCGATAGTCTATGCAGGGTCGGAGCCCTCCATCCTTCTTCGGGACAAAGAAGAAACTGGACGCTGCTGGGGACGTGGAAGGTCTGATGAACCCTTGTTGGAGTGCCTCTTGGATGTAGTCATTCATGGCCTCCTGCTCAGGACGAGAAAGAGGATAGACCTTTCCATGGGGTAGTTTAGCATCTGGCAGTAGGTTGATACTACAGTCCCAGGGCCGGTGAGGTGGTAGTTGAGTGGCTCGTTCCTTGCTGAAGACGTCTGAAAAGGATTGATAGATGGTGGGAATGGTGACTGTGGAATGAGTGTTGGGGCTCTCTATGGTGGTTGCATTGAGGGAAACAGCGGGACGAGGTTGCTGTGAAGCAGACGAGGGAGAACGGTATCCGTGGTTCTGGCATCCTGCACTCCAGCTTAGGATTTCTCCTGTGCTCCAGTCGATGTGAGGCTGATGTTCTGCTAGCCATGGTCTGCCCAGGATGACGTCCACATTTGCTCGGGGAAGTACGAGAAGGGTTAATTTTTCACGATGGTCATGTGGAGAAATTATTGTTACCTCTTTGGTGCGTCGGGTGATTTTACCGTCGCCCAATGGTGAGTTCTGAATGGTAATGATGCGATATTTGATCTCATTTTTAACGGTGGGAATTTGATGCTTGGCAATGAAATGTGAGGAGATAAAGTTGCCAGCCGCTCCAGAATCCACAAGAACATGTATGGGGAGAGTACGAGAGTTCACAGTTAGGCTTGCAGTAATACGGGGTAAGTGAGATATGGCCGGAGAAATGGCTACTGTACTCACCATTGGACGAGGTGGTCGAACTGGGCAGACGTTGATGAGATGGGAGGCTTCTCCGCAATATAGGCACAGACGGTTATCAATGCGACGTTTCCGCTCTGCAGGATCCAGATGATAAGAATCTGTGATCATGGGTTCTTCACAGTCTCGCTGGGGTGATGGAGCTCTGCATGGGAGAGAACTAGCCACAGACAATGTAGAGGGACAGGCAGAGAGGTGCTGCGAGACACTAGTAGCTTTCTTTATAAAAGTCTCTAGCGGTACATTATCCTCATAGATGACCATATGTTTGCGAATTTGTGGCTTGAGCCCTTGACGATAAGCCGCCAGGAGAGCAATCTGATTCCAACCACTATGGGCTGCTAGAGAGCGGAAGCGCAAGGTGTACTCGTGTATGCTGGTTGTACCTTGACGCAGAGTGATGAGTTCATCGTGCACTGAGAGGGGTGTGAGAGCGGCTCCGAACACTTCCTTGAAGTGCGAGGTGAATGCATTGTGTGAAGCTAGCGCTGGACTCCTTGATTCCCAGAGCGCATTGGCCCATTGAAGTGCCGGTCCAGTGAGAAGTGAAACCATGAAGGAGATTTTGGAGACTTCGTTAGGGAAATGGTGAGCATTCGCTTCAATGTAGAGAGAGCTTTGAAGGAGGAAACCATCACATCCGCCTGGGTCGCCGGAATAATTCAGGGGGCGAGAGATGGGCGTGTTGGAGATCGTCGTGGTGTTAGCTCTGGTCGCAAGGGGAACAGATTGCAGAGATTGACGGAGGGCATTCACCATTTCGGCGAATGGATCGGGAGAAGCAGTGGCTGATGACGTTGACGCCTCCATGAGCGAGCTGTAGGAATTCTTCGGGCTGGAATCCTGTCACGACCACACACACAAGGAGAGGGTAAGTAGATTTCAAGGTGTTTATTTACAGACGTGCACACTTCAAACAGGTGAGTATAGACTTCGGGATCCGAGTCATCAAACACAGTTCGATAAGGTAAACACAAGTTCTTAGGCAATCGCCAGCAAGAGTAACAGTCACTTCCCTTAAAGTGGTTAACGTATGTTTCACAGGTTGATCCAGATGCAGTCCGAGAGGAGCACAGGAGAATCGAGAGAAGGAGGAGAAGATCCAAGGAGAGGTGTCCATGTAACTATGATTCCAGCCGGTGAGTGAATGGCAGAGGTGAGTATATAAAGGGAGTGCTGATTGCGATTCCAGGTGTGGGTGATTAGAACTCTGGTGATGGTCCACGGGTGTGGTGCAGTGGTGATTGGCTGGTTGGTGATGGATCACGGTGATTGGGGCTGAGGGAACGTGCTGAGGGTGTGACACCATGTCTCTCTCCGAATTCTTAAAGTCTGTGTCCTAAAAAACAAAAAAACAGTAACACTGTTCAGTCACTTTAATAGCATCAAACATGCAGGTTGTAAACATAATAATAATAGGAAAAAAAAAAGAACACTCAGTAATAAATGCATCCATAAAAATCAAATAACCTCAGAATTCTGTATCAACTGTCCATTCCTTAATGTTTCACTTCAATGAGTTGGCCAAGGAAAAATCTAGACATCAAGGTACTATCAAGCACTATTGATGCTATTACAACTACACATGAGTTACTTACCAAGCAACTCAGTTTAAGTTCTTCCATTTAAAGACTACTCTACTGTGCTTGTTAGGGTTGTCAAAAGTACAGGTTTCAGCACCAGCTTTTCCTGCAAGAATTTTGTGCAGATTCTCAAACACAGCTAATAGGCCATAGTTCTCATGTGCTCCACAAATATGACTGTGATTGGCTACAATGATCATCACTTCACGTTCTTCACAGAGCGCTCACACAGATTAGCACAGCGGAAAGTTGAGAGACATGGCTTACAAACGCTACCGTGTGGGAGTGTAATCTGTGTAAGCACTCAGCAAAGAGTGTGAAGCAATGATCATTGTAGCCAATCACAGTGATCATGAACACTATGATCAACTATGGTGTTTGTGAATCCGCTCAACAATGCTCAACATTCCCAGAAATGCTGCTATCATCACAATTCCAGTACTGTCTGGTAGTGAAGTCGGTACTTCTGACAACCCTAAATTAAATATACTTCATGTATCTATATTTCTTGGCAATAATATGTAGATTTTGACCATATACGAGCCCTGCTTTGTATAGTCTAGTGAAGGGGGGACTTTAAATATTCACAAAAAACTGCCTGAGAACACTTACCGCATACTCCTTCATAAGGTTTTAGTAGTCTTCATTAAGATACACAGAAAGTGCTCTGAGAATGCAAGCTCTGCGTGTTGAGATGGTATCATTCTGTAGAAGAGTAGAGACATTGACAAAACACCATATTAAAGTTAAAGTTATTTACAAGCATCATAAATACATATAACAAACCTCTTTAAACACCTATTTAACAGGATGGTAAAGAATTCTGAGATATTCATACCTGACAAAGTCACTGCGCTTTTTGCTATCTTCCATTCCGTTGCTCCGCATCCAAGTGAGCGGCTACGGTATCCGCAAAGATCAAATTTCATGGGGTTTTGCATTTTACTCAGCGATGTTAAGTTGGTCAATCAAACCCAGTCATTTTCTGTTTGATCATCACTCTAAAAGAGAGAATTTATTTTTTATTTTTTTATTATGCAGCACTTATATGGATAGCACAAACGTTATAATCTCAGAGTGGATAACGATCTGCCAATTCAGCCAACACTATAAATGAAACATGCCTTTAATGCGGTTCCAATTCAAAATATCAATAGTGTTCGTTGTACCTAGAACTTAACTTCCTTGCTATAAAAGCTTGCTATGTAAAGCATTATTTATTGCTATATATAGTGTTTCAACAACTGTGATCTAGTCAAGACTGATATTTTGCAGTTCTTGTACTGCCACATGCTTGCCTTGAGAAACACTAACGTAGTTAACATCATTGCATGAAAATAATAATGAACGCTAAAACTCCGAAATACACCAATAACTTCAATTAACACAACTATGTGAACAGCTACATCATTATTTCCTGGCGGTATTTAACAGGATGGTAAAGTATCTATGAAATATTCAAACCTGAAATAGTATCCATCTTCTCCTTCTCAAGCTTCGCGCTTTCTCTTCCGTTGCTCCGCCTCCAAGTGAGCAGCTACGGTCTCCGCAAAGATCAAATTTCATGGGGTTTTGCGTTTTACTCTACAATGTTAAGTTGTCCAATCAAACCCTTATTAAGTAAAGCCTACAGTACAACATTTTTGTAGAAATAACATAGTTAACTTGTGTTAATTTAGTTACTTTCATTTTTTATGTACTGTGTACAAGGGTGGGTGTAGTAAAACTAACAATAGTGAAAGTTCATTTTTTTGAGTGTAGGTAAGGATCTGTTGTCACCTGTTCTTCTGAGTTGTCACCTGAAGTTGCAGCTAGTAACTGGTCTACATGTCTTTTCCAGATGAGATGACCATCGGCAAGTTCCACAGTGTAAGACACGGGCCCAGTTTGTGCAATCACAACTGCTGGTAACCATTTGACACCCTTCCCATAGTTACGGGCTAGCACTTTGTCTCCAGGTCTGAAACAACGATATTTTGCTTTTAGACGTCTTTCCCTCTGGATGTTTTGTTGAGCCTGAACAGTCTGTTTTGTTTTCTGAGGTTTCAACAAATCCAAACGAGTGTGGAGCTGTCTTTTGAACATTGCGGTGGCAGGAGGCACTTTGGTGGTGGCATGGGGGGTGTTCCTATAAGAGTGTAGAAAAGTGTTGAGGCGTTGATTGAGTGACCCTTTACCCTGAGTCGACTTAAGAGCTTGCTTCATTGTCTGGACAAATCGCTCAGCGAGACCGTTAGTAGACGGGAGATAAGGTGTTGATCGAATATGTTGAATCCCGTTGGCCTTCATGAAAGCCTCAAACTCCTCTGAGACCTGCTGAGGCCCATTGTCAATGACAAGTTGCTGTGGGAGGCCAAAACGACCAAAAATTGAATGAAGGGCTTCCACAGTCTTAACGGATGAAGTGCTTTTCATTATCTCAACCTCTGGCCATTTGCTGTGGGCATCAAGAAGAACTAAAAACATATGGTCTTTCAATGGCCCTGCAAAGTCAACAAGAACTCTCAGCCATGGTTCCTCAGGCCATTGCCAGGGGTGTAACGGGGCTGGTTGAGGGGTATTTCTTAGCTTTTGACATGCACTGCACGTTTTGGCTTTCTCCTCGATCTCCGAGTACAAGCCTGGCCACCAAAGGTAGCTGCGGGCAATTTACTTCATCCGAACTACTCCACAGTGTCCAGAATGAAGCTCCTCTAGTACTTGTTGTCTCAGTGGTGGTGGAATAATGACCCTGGAGCCCCACAGTAGACAACCAGATTCGACTGTTAGCTCACTCCTCCTGCTCACATAAGGCCTTAGGAGGGGTGACATTTCTCCTGCTTCCCCTCTGAGCACAAGATCTAAAACCTTGGACATTAATGGGTCAGTACATGTGTGCTTTTTAACTTGGGCTGCTGTTACAGGGGAATTGTCCACCGCTTTGAAATAGAACATTTCTGCCTTTGTTGGTTCTGAATGAGTATTGGGCAGTGGCAGTTGAGACAGCCCGTCAGCATTAGCATGATGTTCCGATCGTCTGTACTTTATATCATACTGATGCGCAGAAAGAAGAAGAGCCCAACGCTGCATTCTTGTGGCTGCAAGAGACGGAATGCCCGAATGTGGGCCAAAAATGGAGGTGAGAGGTCTGTGATTTGTTAGGAGTGTAAATCGCCTTCCAAACAAGAACTGATGAAATTTCTTCAGCCTGTTAGCTAGATTTGGCACAAATTTTGCATAATAAGTCAACAGCCCCAAAAAAGACAGAAGCTGACTCACATTTTGTGGAGCTGGTGCTTCAACGATCGCCTTCACCTTTGAGGGTGCCTTATGCAGCCCGGCACCGTCAATTGCGTGGCCCAAATACTCAACAGCTGGGCAGAAAAACTCACACTTGTCCTTTTTGACTTTCAGTCCAAAACTTTGCAGAGTCTGCAAGGTGGCTTCCAGGTTACTCAGATGTTCCTGCTCATCCTTTCCAGTGATAAGCAAATCATCAAGATAACACTGCACCCCGGTCAGCCCACTGAGAATGCAGTCCATTGCTCTTCGAAACAATGCCGGCGCCGAGGTGATCCCAAATGGAAGTCTCTGATATTGATACATTTCTTTGTGTGTCACGATGGTAAGGAGATCTTGAGAGCTTGGATCCACATGCATCTGCAAGTATGCCTGGTACAAATCTATTTTACTAAACCGTTGGCCTCCAGCAAGACCGGAAAAGAGATCCTCTATAAGTGGCAGGGGGTACTGGGATCAGAACTGGGTTTACGGTCAGTAGTGATGCGCGGATGGCGGTTATATCCGCGGGCGCTGCGGATAATCCGCGGGTCGGGTGGGTCGGGTAGTAAAAAAATGCATTCTGATTATTTGCGGGATGTATATATCTCAGTTTTGTAAAATTTAACCTTATGACTGGTTTTGTGGTCCAGGGTCACATTTGATGATTGTGCCTAATGCGCCCGCTCTGTCCACAGATGCTGCCTGTTCATTCATACGCGAGAGCATGTCAGGCTAGGCACGCATTGGTATAATAATAATTATTATTGATTACTTATTTGAATCAGTAGATTATAACGAAAACAATACCTTAAAAATGAAAAGAAGCAGATTTTTACGATCAGACATTTCTTAAACTGGTGAACCCCTGTAAACTTCAGTCCAAGTATGCGTTCAAATAGTAAGTTCAGAACGGCTCTGATACATAGAAAACCCGACCGATTTCATCAGAGATTGCGGAGAGTCGCATACAGATGTCAGTTAACGTTATTCTTTTCTGCGTGGATTTGGCTTAAAATCATATATAAGTGTGCAGCGATGTGTAGATCAGCTGAATCAATTTGCTGTTAAAAATGAATCATCCATTTATCATATCATCATGCAAAACAAAGAATTACAATAAGTGTAATATGACGATCGGGTGCGGTTATCTAAATCAGAGAAAAATATATGTGCGGGTGGATGGCGGGCGGATATTTTATTTGAAGCTGCGGATTCGGGTGACGATTGAGCCCATCCGCGCATCTCTAACCGTCACCTTAAGATCACCGCATAATTGAAGGGACCCATCCTTCTTCATGACTGGCACGATTGGTGTAGCCCAGTCGCTCATGTGCACTGGTCGCAGAACTCCATCCTTTACCAGTCTCTCCAGCTCCGCTTCAACTTTGGGCTTAAGCACGTACACTACAGGTCTGGCTTTCAAACACTTTGGTTGACTATCTGGCTTTACTGTCAATTTAACTACAATATCCTTCATACTTCCAAGTCCATCACTGAATACATCTGAGTACTTGTTTAAAATTCCTTGGAGTTTTGCGTTTCCGGCGACCAGATGGACCTCTTGCCAATTCAGCCTAATCTGTTCTAACCAAGTCCTTCCTAGCAAGGCTGGGTGATTGCCCTCAATAACATACAGTGGTAGTTTCCTTTTTTGCATATTGAGTTCAACTGTTACCTCAATTACTCCTTTAACAGGATCTCACCAGTGTAGATCTTCAATGTTATGTTGGACAGCTGAGGGGATCGATGCAGTAGCATTTCTGTAAATGTTGCCTCTGACACCAAAGAAACTGCAGCTCCTGTGTCCACCTGCATGCATACTGGTTTTCCGTCCAGCAGAGGAGTCACCCAGTAACCTTGTTCATCTCCTGAAACAGATAAAACACATAAAGCATCCTCGTCCTCTGTTTCCAAATCACTCTGGGTTTGCTGGGTGATTTCCATTTGATTCACATGCTTTTGTTTGAATTTCTGATGATGTTTCTTTTTAGGTTCAGTGTTTTTACTTGGTTGAGTCTTTTTGTTTTTGCAGGCACGCTCAATGTGACCTCTCTTGCCACATTTTCTACAGTTCATGTCCTTGCACCAACAATCTCCAGGCTGATGTTCCCATTTCCCACATCGATAACATGCCTTTTCTGAGTTTGACTTGTTCCTTGTGTCTGAATAAACCTTGTGCACTTGGGCCGATGCACTTAGTTGTTGTGCCTCTTTTGCGGCCATTTCCATAGATGTGCTGACCTCTATGGTCTTCTGTAATGTTAAGTTACTTTCAGTGAGTAATCGTTTTTGTATAGCCTCACTTCGAAGACCACAGACAAGCCTGTCACGTATGGTGTCACTTAGTGACTGGCCAAACTCACAATGCTCAGATAACCGTTTCAACACTGCCACAAATTGAGAGATAGATTCACCATCTTGCTGATTTCTTTTGTGGTATCGGAATCTCTCAGCTATAAACAATGGTTTTGGTGAATAGTGTTCTTTGAGTAAGCTCACTATTTCCTGATAGGATTTGTCACCTGGTTTGCCTGGCTGTGTCAAACTCCGAAGCAGATTAAACGTTTTCACACCCATGACACTCAGAAAGGTTGGCACTATAGCTCCCTCTTTGATTTTGTTTGCCAGCACAAAATAGTCAAAACATTCAGTATAGGCACTCCACTGTTCTACTGATTCATCAAATGATCCAATACTACCGATTAATCCAGCCATTTTGTTTTACTCACTCCTCCCTTTATGATTCTCTGTCCATCAGCTTGTGCGATTCCTCTCCCCCTCTTAATCCGCGTTCCGTCGTCAGCTATTTTTTCCGTCTTTCACTCTATTTCCTTCCAACGAAGACAACTCGTTCTGCTCCGGCCGTCGCAGCTCTCTATGGGGTTGACGTGCATTCACTCTCGCGGAGGATAGCGTGGTCGATACGAGGAATCCGCGCCGCGAATACATATATATTGAAACACTGACTATCTGTACAAAAACAACACTTTTGCGTGGTACGAAAGGTCCTCGTCGCCAGTTATGTTATATATTACTTATATTTTCTAAGAAAAACACGTGAGGCTGGAGTTAGCGTTCAGCCACTGCTTGCCGTTTTTATTATTTTATTACGTACTCCTCACGTAACATAGGAGGGTACAGGAACACAGAAGGGACACTTTGTATTACGGAAATACACAACACTAATGATTTGTGGTATAAAAGAAAACTCGATAATTTGGACCAGTGTATTTTTGGCTATTGCTACAAATATACCCATGCAATTTAAGACTGGTTTTGGTCGAGGGTCACATTTGATATTTGTGACCCTGGACCACAAAGCCAGTCATAAGGTTAAATTTTACAAAACTGAGCTAGTACACATCATATGAAAGCTCAATAAATAAGCTTTCTATTGATATATGGTTTGTTAGGATAGGACAATATTTGGCCGAGATACAGTACATCTATTTGAAAATCTGGAATCTGAGGGTGCAAAAAAATCTAAATAGTGAGAAAATCACCTTTAAAGTTCTCCAAATTAAGTTCTTAACAATGCATATTACTAATCAAAAATTACATTTTGATATATTTATAGTAGGAATTTTACAAAAAATCTTCATGGAACATGATCTTTACTTAATTTCCTAATGATTTTTGGCGTAAAAGAAAAATCAATAATTTTGACCCATACAATGTATTTTTGGCTATTGCTACAAATACACCCCAGCGACTTAAGACTGGTTTTGTGGTCCAGGGTCATATTTGGTCCCAAACTAGCCAGTCTCTACCAAGATGCAGCTTCATTTAGACTAAATTTGCAACCATGTTCTTTCAGACCTTTTTAAGAAAAGAGTTTTAGCCCTTTATTACAGTGTACATTTTGTTCCAGTTCCAGAGCAGCTCTACTCTATTCCCAGTTAGACGTCTTTGCTTATTTTATGATTAGATCAAGAGACTCTGCGGAAAACAATTTAATCTGTTTGATGTTTCCAAATGCGCAAAATTTGATTTGCTCTATGATCACCTCTAAATTTTTCTGTTTGATTTGACCCAATGCAAAAGATACTTTTTATGTCAACATTATATAGTAATATGACTTAAATAATAATAAAAAAGAGAATTTAATAAAACTTTTACGTGCTTGTGAATAATTCAATGCCACGTAAAACAGATTTTAAGCATCGCCTTGTCAGGTACTTGAAAAAAAATCATTTAATATTAACGTTATGAGGGGTGCACAATGAATAGTGCAACTATGACCAAATATAGTGGCAGACATGAATTTAGATCAGTTTGCTAATTGTAGTCGCTACTGGGCTTAGCAGCCTCAACAGCCGGTTGTAGTATCACTCACAGAAGGAAAAAAAAAACAAGTGTAAAACTAGAAGCAAAATCAAAGCTGTACCATCTGTCGGCCAATTTAACTCTAAAATTAAAATCTGATTAAGCAGATTATGTGGGTGGCCTAATTCAATTCATATCACGTTAAAGCAGTTACGGAGAAAAAAAAAAAAAAAAAACGACGTGGAAGCAGCTACAATTCTGGAATAGTCACATACATGGGTAGAAGAGCAAATCACAAAAATTTTATTATCAGAAAGGTTAGCATGGCTTTGTCTTGCTCTCTGTAGCCTGCAGTAAACTGTTGCAGGAGTTCACTATATCACGGCTTGGCAGACGCAGGTGCGGCGTACTTAGCGACCCGTGATTGTCTGCATATCAAGACTCCCAGCGGATTTTCCTGCTAAATATTGGTGAGGTGAACGGATAGGATTGTTTGTCGTGCTGAGAGCTTTGATATGTGTGCTGGTATTTATTTTTACCCCTCTTCTCTATCAGTCCTGGCAGTCCTAGGCAGGCACTCAGCAAGATATTGAGAACTGTGGGTACTAGACATGTGGGAGACATCGCCGCTGTGATGAATCTGAATCCCTTGCTCTAGATCTGTGTGTGTGTGTGTGTGCACGCATGTGTGTGTGCGCTTGTTCAGCTCAGCTCTGTTTATTTATAGCTCTTCTACAGCTCAGAGCAGAACTCCCAAATGTTCCTCCTCATAAAGTCTATTTCTGCGTCTACACACGCAGATACTTTTCAAATCCCTGAAATGTCTTTTCTTCTTCTTTTTTTTTTTTGGAATTTCACTTTCTTTCTATTTTCTGTTTTCACGCTATTCTTTTCTTCAGTATGAGTGGTCTTTTGTATGTCATCTTTGCAACCTTTGTTTTTGTTGTTTTTAGCTCACTGTTTTTTGCTGTATCATCTTTGCTCTTTTTATCTACATCAGTGGTTACATTGTTTATATAATAAATAGTAGTCCTTTTTAAGAACATGAAAAAATATATATTTTGAAAAATTTTCGTTCCACATCTTTGTCCGTCTGTTCATACAAAGTCAATGGCTACTGTCTACTGGTTGGTTACTAACATTCTTCACAATATCTTTAAATTATCCTCTTTTATGTTTAGCAGAAGACAGAAATTTATAAAGGTTTTGAACAATATAAAACACATAAAACACACATATATAGTATAGTATATAGGCCTGGTTTCATACAGCGCTTAGCCTAAACCAGGATTAGGCCATAGTTCAATTAAGAGATTTAAGTAATATTTATGAACATCACTGGTGTGCATCTTGAGACAAAACAAAGCCACTGATATATTTTAAGATCAGTCACTACAAGTTCCTTTCAGTTGAAACAGCTTAAACTTACATTTTAGTCTAGGACTAGGTTTAAGCCTTGTCTATAAAACTGGGAAATAGTATATATATTTTTTCTAGTGGTGGGCATAGATTAATTTTTTTTTAATCTAGATTAATCTCACTGTAATCTTGGAATTAATCTAGATAAAAATGGCTAATTTGAATTCTGACGAAGGCATTCAGAATATGTGTGCTACCCAAATAATGACTAAAAGTAAGTCTTTGAGAAAGGGTTTCTCAAGCCAGGTGGCGATTTGACCAGGGGCTCATCTCCTGTTTCCAAAATGCATCACAAACTGCTTGACAATTGCATTTACAACACAATTAACTATACAAACTTGTGTAACCAACTATTCCTACACTGCATGTACTTCTGCGTAAAAGGCAGCGCGACGTGCGCGTTGCAGTTAAATACACAGACGCGCATGGGCATGGATATCTGCGTGCATAGTCTTCGGTTAAACTGCGTTGCCTTTAGAAGCGTCAATTCAGTCGTTGCATATAGTTTAATGTCTTTATTTCGGGATTATCAAAGTACATTATAACTCACGCACGTGCCCCAGTAAAAAGGGTCTAGCAACTTCCCTGCCCTGAAGCAAACCCGGCGGCATCATAGCTTCATCCATGTTAGCATGTCTCGTTTGATGTGGTAATTTCACAGTAGGCATACACACAGGTTCGAAGACTCGTTCTCGCCCCCTAATTTTTTTCTCATTGAAAAAAAAAACAAACAAACAAAAAAAAAACGTTAATTCTTTCTTTCTTTCTTTCTTTCTTTCTTTCTTTCTTTCTTTCTTTCTTTCTTTCTTTCTTTCTTTCTTTCTTTCTTTCTTTCTGTTGTATCTGTTGACATTAGTTAATGCACTGTGACTAAATAAATAAATTAACATAAACATAAAAAAACCAATGAATAAATGAGTGAGTGAATGAATGAATGAATGAATGAATGAACAAATAAATAAACAATGTGCATTAACTCATTATTCAACATTACTCAACTCAACATTATTCTCTCAAGAAAGCAACTCGTAATCTTGAGCGCAAATGAAGGAAAAACTAACTTGGACGTTTTTGGAATTGCATGGTAAAATGGTATGTCCAGCTATAGACAGACTTTAAAAACTGCAAGAGCCGAGCATATCCGAAAACTCATAGAAAATAACAAAAACAATCCAAGTGGCTAGACTGTCAAATACATTCCTATACCATTTAATAGTAATGACTTTATGAATTTATTCACTGATAAAATAGATAACATCAGAAATACAATAAAAAATGTAGATTCTACAGCGTCTGATACTTCAACGTCATTCATTGCACCTGAATAAAATCTGAAGCACTTTACAGCTATAGAACAGGCAAATTACCCATTTCTAATCTTCTGTTTATGTCTAAAATTAAAAAAAGGTGGTGTCGGCTCAATTGTGCTCCTTTTAGCACAAAAATAATTTCTATGAAGAATTTCACCACCCCAACATAGCACAGAAACTGCACTTGTAAATATCATAAATGACTTGCTTCTTGCATCAGACCAAGGCTGCATCTCATTTCTAGTTTTACTTGATGCTTAGATGCTTATTTACTTAGTGCTGCGTTCGACACTATAGATCATGGCATACTCATAGATCGATTATAAAACTATATGGGTATTCAAGGGCAGGATTTAAGATGGTTCAGATCCTGCCTGTCCGATCACTACCACTTTGTATATTTAAACGGGGAGTCATCTCAATTATCACCAGTAAAGTATGGAGTGCCACAAGGATCTGTCCAAGTTCCCCTGCTATTTTCAATATACATGTTGCCCCTTGGTAATACTATTAGAAAATATGGAATTAGTTTCCATTATTATGCTGATGAAACTTCTAACAGTGTGTGTTAAAAATGTAAAAGTTTGGATGAGCAATTATCCTATTAAATTCAGATAAGAGATAGATATTACTTATTTGACCAAAAAACTGTACACAGAATCTCTTGAATTACAATTTGCGACTAGACGGATGTACTGTTACTTCATCTATAGTCAAACATCTGGGTGTTATATTTAGACAGCAACCTGTCTTTTGAAAATCATATTTCCCATGTTACATAAACAGCATTCTTCCATCTTAGAAACATTGGCAAGCTACGGAATGTTACCTGCTTCTGATTCAGAAAAGTTAGTTCATGCATTCATGACCTAAATTTGTATCGTGAAAAGTGCTATACATATACACTTTAACTGAACTGAATCGAATTGAACTAGCAATAACAAAGATTATTAAGTTATTTTGTCAACACTACAGGTGTCATTTGTTAACATTAGTTTATGCATTACCCAACAATGAACAATATATTTTATATTTACAGCATTTATTAATCTTTGCTAATGTTAGTTATTTAAAATACTTATGTTCATGTTAGTTCACAGTACATTAACTAACATTAACACATGCGATGGTCAAACTTTTTTTTAAGGTCCAATTTTCTCTATAAGAAAACCATTAACTACGACTTTTGCCTTAATAAACTCCTAATTTCCTGCTTGTTTATAGTTAGTAAGGTAGTTGTTAAGTTTAGGTATTGAGTAAGATTAGGGATATACAATATGTCATGCAGAATATGTGCTTTAAAAGTACTAATAAACAGCAAATATGCTAGTAATATGTTTGCTAATAAATAGCTAACAGTGTGAATTGGTCCTTATGCTGAAGTGTTACCTAACTAAGATTAACAAATGCTATATAAATATTATTCATGTAACTAATATACTTAAGTATTGTTAACAAATGAAACCTTATTGTAAAGTTTAACTATTAGTTTTTATTAGCTATTGTATTAAAAGACAAATGAGTGTTACAAATGTTGCATCTTATTCTTAGCATTTACCATTTCTCTCCCTGCTGCTTCAGCCCCATCAGACCGGATCTGTGACCTTGCATTTGAGAACCACTGATCTATTATCATCTGTTCTTTTCCATTTTCTTCCTTTTAGAATTCAGTTTGTACTTTAGTTATCCATCCTGACCTAACCCTTGTTCTCTCATTGTGTGTGGATCCAGATTCACAAAATGATAATAAAGCTCAACGAATCAGCATTTGCAGAGGGAATAAAAAAGGTACACATCCTCATGACTGGGCCGTAACATCTAATTATTCAACTCAAGCACTGTCCATTCATCATCGTGAAGTGACCTTAAAGTTATTGTCCGGCACCCTGTAAAAACTAGGATAGCTGAGGGCTCTGTTGCACTCTCAACATGTCTCTATTTAGAGCTTGTCCTATAATGCACTTAGGCATCCCTCTTTAGAAGAGCTCTTTTTACAGAGTGTCAAAAGCTGAGGCACATTAGATCACCAAAGCAGTAGGAGTCATGATCACTTAGCGCTGTTAGATTTATAATTACTGTTTTGATAAGAACACGGTTTGCTCCTTGCACGCGTTGAGATGAGACGCAGAACTGGGTGACTAACTGGCTCTTCGGCTGTGAGTCACACTACAAAAAGTCTATAAAAAGCATCGGAGGCTACAATCCGTCAGGCAAGTAACATTTCCTCACGTTATCCGGCTCTCGATCATAAAGCGTGTGCCTTATGCAGAAACTACTGACCAGAAAATAGTGGCCTTTAACTTCTTAATGGACTGTCAGTCGCGGTGCGATTGTTCTTGTATAAACTCCGCGGCTGCGGAAGCACATGATGAGTTTTACATGTGGTTCCCCATCCAAAGTCATTACCCCAAATCTACTCATAATTTAGATGATATCTTAGCTGTCGGTTTTGATGGATGGCTCATTTGGGGAGATTGTCTGATCATTCATCAGTAATTTGCAGGAACCTGTACGGTCACCAGATGTGCGATTAGATCCGTAATTATACGGATCCTTCTCGGCCACATTAAGCATCTCTCATTTTCATCCAAATTGGTCTCGGCTGAAGAAAAACTTTCTTTTCCAACTTTGCTTCTGCAGAGAGAATTAAGCTCAGCTGAGTTTGTAGTGGTCGTTAACATTAATCAAATTTTCAGGGCAAAATTATTCCACATAAATCACAGCCGAGTTCAAATTTGTCTGGGTAAGGTGTGTGAAGAACTGTGAAGATAATTCTGCCAAATATCGAGCAGGCCCAAGTGCCGGCCAAACCGGTAATCCATATCTGTCCCGTCTGTTCAAGACAGATGACCAAGGGTTCTTATCATGCAACCTGGAACATTCATGATTCAGAAACTCTACAATAAAACGCCATATATTTTCTCCAAAAAAACTTTCCTCTACTGCATGAACTGCTCATTAGTTCAAATTTCCAGTCTGCTGCACATGTTCGGATGGCATTGCTGTTGAGAAATAAGTGGAGTTTTTCCTCTGGTACAAGCTGTATTCGTCAACAACCTAAACCTCCTCTATTTCTCCTTAAGATGTATCCTGTGTTGTCAGATCTTGGCTGGGACTCTTTTCGCAATTGCATCTCCGCCCATACGGGAGGCTGCAAGATTGATTAACTAATCCATGCATGATTGATGCCCGAGCCTTCAGCATTTTCCATGTGTTCCCGCAAAGCGCTATCAGCCATGTGCACCCACTTTCACCGGCTCTTGAATCCTGAGCTTCTTCTTGCCCTATCCTAGGCTGTCTTATATCATCATGGTGACCACTAAATCACTCCAATAGCTTAACCCAGGATGATTTATCTCAGTGGAGGAACATTGCTTATACTGTTTATTTTGGTCAAATTGAAGGAGATCTAACAGAGCGAGGCCTCAGGAAGGTCAGACGGCTTGTGTCTGCTACTGGAGGCCATAAATGCACACAGAAATGAATGACAATGTGCAAGGTGTGATTTCAGATTCACCCAGTGGTCTCTCCTGACAGTATTTTTTCAATGTGTGTGTCTCTGAAACTTATGACAAGTAACATAAAATATAATATAAACTTATATTTAAAGTCACAATGAAACAGAGCAAATCATTGGAGAATTTATCAGAGAGAAGTTTGTCTTTTTCAATGAAGGTCCAGTTACGACATTTTGATTAAAATAGATGGATGGATGAATTGTTCACCATAAGATCTATTACAATAACTTAGAAAAGGTAATGGCAACCTTCCTTAGGTACCTTTAGTTAATGCACTTACTAGCAATGAGAAATGCATTTGTTACAGTATTTATTTATTTATTTATTTTTTGCACTTTATTTTGTAGAATGTGTAGTACCTAGCAAAGAAAGTTCTAGTAATATAAGGTAACCACATGGGGTAGGGTTAGGTTGAGGGGTAATTAGCCTACTATAATAAGTACAAATATGTAATTAAGTGCCACCTTTTTTATGTTATTTTATTAATTAATTTATTTATTTATTTTAATGTATGGATTTATTTTAATTAATTAACATAAAAAAAAAATGTAACACTTTATTTTACTGGATAATTTAATGAGTTTGAGCTAAAATTAACTAACAATGAAAGCATTTTTTATGTTAGTTAATAAAAAAATGTTCATGTTCATGTTCCTGTTAATTCACAGTACATTAACTAATGTTAACAGACACAATTTAAATGTTTAATGATGTATTAGTAAGTTTCAAACTTAATATTAACTAAAATTAATTAAATTATGGTCTATAATTATTGTTCATGTTAACTAATATAGTTATTTGATTAACAAATTAAACCTTGTTGTAAAGTGTTACTGTCACGACCACACACAAAGGGAGAAGGTGAGTATCTTTCAAGGTATTTATTAACAAACGTGCACAGTACAACACACGTGCAATCGGGTGAAATAAGGTCTCTGTGGTCAAATCTTCAAACAAACACAACAGGTGAGTTCAAGTTCATAAGGATCATAGCGTTAGCAATAGTCACTTCCCTTTAACACGATTAACGTGTTTCACAGGAGAACATCAGAGCAATCCACGAGGAGCACAGGAGAACATCGGAAGAATCCACGAGGAGCACAGGAGAGACAACAGGAGGGGGAGAAGATCCACAGAGAAACATCCATGCAACTTTGATACCAGCCGCCGAGTGAATGTCTGGGGAGAGTATTTAAAGGGAGTGGTGATTACGGGTGCAGGTGACGGTGATAGAGCTCTGGTGATGGGCGTGGTGCAGTGATTGGGACTGAGGGAACGTGCTGAGGGTGTGACATTATCTCCCCCTCCCGGTAGGCGCGTCTCGCGCCGTGATGGAAACACCAGGGAGGGGGGGCGGGCGCCCTGGAGGCCGTTCCAGGGCAGGACCTTGTTGGGTTGGGAAGGCCTCCAGGGCGGAACAGGAAGCCATGGCGGGTCCGGCGGCCACGGCCGGACAGGCAGTTCCGGTGGTCTTGGTAGGTCAGGCGGCCATGGCCGGATAGGCAGTTCAGGTGGTCTTGGTAGGTCAGGCGGCCATGGCCGGATAGGCAGTTCAGGTGGTCTTGGTAGGTCAGGCGGCCATGGCCGGATAGGCAGTTCAGGTGGTCTTGGTAGGTCAGGCGGCCATGGCCGGACAGCCCCCGTGGCCTTGGCCTCATTCCTCGGCCCGGTCACGTTGGCCTGGAGTGTATGGCGCCCCCCCAAAATTTTCTTTGGGGAATTCAGGGGTTTGGCAGGACCGTTTGGCGGAGTGGGTTCTGAGAGGCTGGACAGGACCAGTGGAGGCTCTGAAAGGCTGGGCTGGGCCAGCGGAGGCTCTGGACGGTTGGACGGGACCAGCTGAGGCTCTGGACCGCTGGACGGGACCAGCTGAGGCTCTGGACGGCTGGACGGGACCAGCTGAGGCTCTGGAAGGCTGGACGGGACCAGCTGAGGCTCTGGAAGGCTGGACGGGACCAGCTGGGGCTCTGGAAGGCTGGACGTAACCAGTGAGGGCTCAGGACGGCTGGGCGGAACCAGCGAAGGCTCTGGAAGGCTGGATTGCACCAACGGAGGCTCTGGACGGCGCTCTTGAGGTGCGGGCTCTGGACGGCGCTCTTGAGGAGCGGGCTCTGGACGGCGCTCTTGAGGAGCGGGCTCTGGACGGCGCTCTTGAGGAGCGGGCTCTGGACGGCGCTCTTGAGGAGCGGGCTCTGGACGGCGCTCTTGAGGAGCGGGCTCTGGACGGCTGGACGACCCCAGCGGAGATTCAGGAGGGCTGGGCGTCTCCAGCGGAGACACTGAAAGAGCTAGCTCTGGGCGAGCGGTCACTGGAGGGCGCTCTGGCGGCGCAGTCACTGGAGGGCGCTCTGGCGGCGCAGTCACTGGAGGGCGCTCTGGTGGCGCAGTCACTGGAGGGCGCTCTGGCGGCGCAGTCACTGGAGGGCGCTCTGGCGGCGCAGTCTCGGGAGGGCGCTCTGGCGGCGCAGTCACTGGAGGGCGCTCTGGCGGCGCAGTCACTGGAGGAACATCGGCCATTTTGTGAGCTAGCATGGCCGCCCGTACTGACCTCAACGGTGGGTCGAGCACGCTGGCCATCAGAATTGGCAATAACGTTGGAGGGCTGGCCGCGAGTTCCGGGCTGGCAAGGTGGGAGAAGCTATTGGTTTGGTATGTGAGGGGTCCAGGCGAGGGGTAAGCCGGCAAAACGGGCTGGGTTTCGTAGTGGGTTGGATGAGGAAACTTAC
Source organism: Garra rufa (assembly GCF_049309525.1). NCBI lineage: Eukaryota > Metazoa > Chordata > Actinopteri > Cypriniformes > Cyprinidae > Garra > Garra rufa. The sequence goes on from NC_133376.1 coordinate 8,329,486, forward strand.
CATCACTCTTTATTTCTTTAACCTCGATACTAGAGCCATTTATATAAAGAGTGAGGTTGATTAGTTCAATCAAGGAAAAATCACATATGGGGGAGTTGCATCGGATTGTTTCCTCATCCAATCCCATACGAAACACCACAGCAAGAGTGAAGTCGGGCCAGCTTACCCGATGGGAGAGCTCAAGGAATTCCTCCACATACCACTCCAATGTTCGCCCACCTTGCCGTAGGCTCCATAGCCTGTCCTCAGCGTCCGACAGTTTTAGTGATTCGGGAGAGACACCGCTGAATGCTGCGTTCGCCTCCATGAGTGAGCTGAAGAAATAATTTTTTGCGGGGCTGGTATCCTGTCACGACCACACACAAAGGGAGAAGGTGAGTATCTTTCAAGGTATTTATTAACAAACGTGCACAGTACAACACACGTGCAATCGGGTGAAATAAGGTCTCTGTGGTCAAATCTTCAAACAAACACAACAGGTGAGTTCAAGTTCATAAGGATCATAGCGTTAGCAATAGTCACTTCCCTTTAACACGATTAACGTGTTTCACAGGAGAACATCAGAGCAATCCACGAGGAGCACAGGAGAACATCGGAAGAATCCACGAGGAGCACAGGAGAGACAACAGGAGGGGGAGAAGATCCACAGAGAAACATCCATGCAACTTTGATACCAGCCGCCGAGTGAATGTCTGGGGAGAGTATTTAAAGGGAGTGGTGATTACGGGTGCAGGTGACGGTGATAGAGCTCTGGTGATGGGCGTGGTGCAGTGATTGGGACTGAGGGAACGTGCTGAGGGTGTGACAGTTACCAATAACCCTAACATAATCAAGTTTCAGCATTATTAGTACATGCATAAATTAACATTACCTATGATTAATTAATAAAAAAAAAAAAAAATACTGACCCCAAACTTTTGTACAGGTAGAGTACTTTGCATTCAAAGTATATTATTATTATTACTATTATTATTATTATTATTATTAATAATAGATTTAAACTAGTGGTTATCAACTAGGGGTCAGTGAACTTCCAGGATAAGTTAAATGTATTGAAATTAGTAATATATTAAAGTAGTCTGACTCATTAAATTTAAAAAATACAATCAACTTGTCAACCTATTTTTTTACCCTCTATAATAAAACAATAACATTTTCAATATTTTTTTTTTATTTTTTTATTGTAGATTAAATTTAAATTTTATTATTATTATTATTATTATTATTATTATTATTATTATTATTATTATTATTATTATTATTATTATTATTTTCTTAGTAGATTTGCACATTCAATTTTTGGAGAGTTTAGAGATAATAATAAAGATATAGATTTTTTTTCTTTCTTTTTTTTATGAATCGTTTAAGAAAATGATTCAATGTCTCATTTGAACAGAATAATAACTGGAATATAATCCATCCCAGTGTCCATTTTATCTGAATACATACATAACCGGATAACTTTGTCATTGCAACAGATACTGCACATACAAATGATAGATTCACTTCACCCCCTAATAGCAATAATGTAAGTGTTTTAATGAGGAATGCAATTCATGTAAATTCCAAGCAAAGGCTGGTCTGATTTGCAATAATGATTATGATTTCTTTGCAGACTTATAAAATATTAAGTTATATCATCTGAACTGAGTATCAGGGCTTGAAAAGATCACATTTAAGATGGATCAGAGTGCATTAAGAGTCACTAAGTAATCCTTCCTAACCTTTTCATGACATTCAAAAGATG
>NC_133376.1:8331732-8429199 GCF_049309525.1 Garra rufa
CTTGTGATGGTGATGGTGAGTCTTCTAAGAGCCAGTGTTCGACCAACCGCATCAGATCGGCGGCCTGGGTGCGCACTGGCAACCGTGCTTTGAACTCCCAGTCATGGGAACGCTGGGCGGCGGCGGTCGCTGACAGTCCAAGCCGACCTAAAATCTCTCTTTTTAATTTGTTATAATTATTTTGAGAAGATGCTGGTAATGAAAAATACGCCCGTTGGGCCTCACCCGAAAGCAACGGAGCCAGTGCTGCAGCCCAACTACCTCTCGCCCAGCCTTCTGTGCTGGCGACCGACTCGAACATTTTGAGGTAGGCCTCAATGTCATCATCTGCGGTTAGTTTGGGTAGTAGTCGAGCAGCAGTGATGCGAGGATCTGGTAGGGGAACGTTTTGAGCAGCCGGTAGACGTAACTCTGCTAAATACCCTTGAATTTGTCCATGTTGTTCCGTAAGGAGCTCAAAACATTGTTGCTGGCGGACGCTAACCTCTGTTAGTTGTTTAACCAGATCTTCCATGCTGCTGGGGAGGAGCGTGCCTGAAAAGAAAAAACGGAAGTAAGTGGGGGACAAAATGGCGGCTTAAACAAAGATCGTCTTGCTCGTCGGCGTTCTCAGGCCCGTTCACATGCCCGCATTCTCCACCACCTTGTGGCCGGGCGGGGAACGACACGACAGAACAAAGACTTTAGTGAGCCCCGGAGGGTGAGTTTATTGAACAATGTGGGGAGAAAACAAACAATAATACGGGTGAGTGCGGCGATGGCGTCGTTGGTGCTCTGTGCTGGGTGAATCCTTTCTTCTCTGGTGCTTTCTTAGTGACAGAAGCCAGTGAGGGGTGGGTGCAGGAACGTGCGATCACCCCGGTGAATGGATCCAGGAAGCGGAGGACCAATCGGTCACGGCGAGTCTGTAGAAAGAGCGATACAGAGAGTCGTAAGTGTTACACCTCATTGGAGATCCTTCTCACCCGTTTGTGCTGAGCTGTCTGCTTATATTGAAGGCTTGGCCATGAGCGATTGGTCCGTGGTGAGTGGCTCCAGGTGCTGGTTGTCTGTTGCCAGGGCGACGCAGATTGTTCCTTGGGACTCCCGCCACACAGCCAACCAAGATAGCATGCCAAATGGGAGCAGCAGTTATTGATATGTGTGCACACAAGTGCTGACATCTTGATACAGTTTGGCCTTCACAATAAGCTTCTTTCAACAAGCTCGTCAACTAATGCAGCGAAGGCCAGAGGTGGTTGGCACAGTTTTCATACTTTGTTGAATATCTGTGGTGAAACAAACATCAAGACAACTCAAATAGATGCACATGGACACATTCATTGTCAATATTCATAATCTTGTGTAACAAGGAGAAGATTATTTATTTTCAACTAGGTTTATGTTGTTGCAGTGTCGGTAGTATGAGTCAATGAACAGTATGTTGCATGCATCAAAATAGCCAAAATAGTTTATTTGTCAGCAAAAGTCAGACTTCTGACAGTTCCAGGGCTTTTGTGAAAACTACAGATTAAACTTCTGCATTTTTGTATCTCTGCTCATGGTAAGTCTGATTTACTAAAGCATTATTGGTATTGAAGCTTTCCAACCCTTTCTCAGTTCTCTCTCTCTTTATCTCTCTCTATAAAAAAAGTTGTCTGTCTATGCAGAAAAAAAAATACATTATATATAATTATATTTTATTGAAACATATTTTAAACAAATTTACCTCCACTAAGCACTCATTTAGTGTAGTAGAATCAGATCAATGATAAATAAAAATGAATTAATTAATTAATTTAAATAAATATAAAAAATAGAGTAAATTATTTTACTGCATATGCTTTATTATTTCTCATTCCTCTGTGTAAATCTTTCTTAATAAAAATAATAATAAAAATAATAATAATAATAATAATAATAATAATATTTATTATTATTATTATTATTATTATTATTATTATTATTTGCATCTACATTTCAGTGTTCCATTTCTTTCTTAATCATCTGTACAAAGTATGTTTTCAATTTATTTTATTTCTGGTCTATTTTTAAAGAGGTCAGTGTTCATGTGAAATCACTCTCCACCAAGTGGTTTATATTGACGCAGTCTTGGCAGGGACTATGTGAGAGCCATTTGAGACCATTTATAATGCAGCTGATGTGGTGTTTGTTCAACTTTTATATTGAAGAATCATAAAGATTAAAAGTTCAATTATCTTAACACATCCAGCCACAGCCATAACAAATAAACATAAACAAACAAACAAATTAATAAATGAATGTGTCAAGCCCCTTGGACTGTCTGTATTGGTTTTGCCCATTGTCACACCCCTTTGGACTGATCATGTTGGTTTCTCATGTTGGAGGTTTATGTGGAAAAGTTTGTTGGCACCTGCCACCGTGCCAGCTGCGATGATGTCTGGCTGATGGAGGGATTTAGGTGTGGACTGGACGATGACCTCTGCTTCGCCTTGCCCAACGGAGATCCCTGCTGGACAGCAATACATCAACCTCGTACTGTGAATGACAGCAACCTCGTTTAGCCACACCTTGCAGACGTCTTGCAGCAAGACCCAGAGTCCAGCCAATCCACACCCCGACTTATGGAGCCAGAGCCCACCGAGGACGGAGAGCCAGAGCCAAGTATGACAGAGCCATCACCGAAGGATGCAACACCGCGAGAGATCGCTACGAAGCCTGAGCCTATTATGTCAGACCAGGTGCAAGAGCCAGCTACAGTGCCCACGACGGTGGATATTTCAGTGGGGCGTGAGGGTGCTGAGGACGGTACCACAGTGAGGGTGAGCGAACTTAAATATGGAACAAGATTTGATTGAGGATATAGAAATGGAACTACCTGCCTGCCTGGAATGATCAGTCTGCCTTGAACTGTCTACCTGCCTGAATTTCCCACCCAACCTCCCTCTGTTCTCTCCATCTAGCAGCCCTGCTGCTTCAGCTCTGCCACCCCTGTTTCCTGACAGCCCCTCAGCTCACCCTTAGCCCACCATCTGTGTTGTGGGCTTGCCGCGGGTCTGCCAGTCTCTATCGGCATCATGGCTGGAGGATTCCTCGTCTTCGCCTCCAGCCTCAGAGTCAAAGACTCCGCCTCGGCCCTCTGACTCAGCGGCTCCACCCCGGCTCTCAGCTCCCTTGTCTTCGCCCGTCAGCCCACCAGCTCCACCGGGCTTGAGGTGAAACCTTGGTCAGTCGTCATTTCGCTATCGCCTTAGGACTCCACTTCTACGGCTGCGCCTTGTCGCTCCATCCCACCGGCTCCGTTGGGCTCCTCCCTCCCTCCAGCTCCACCTCAATCCTCTGTCGCTCCTGCTCCGTTGCGGATCTCTGCCTTGGTCGCCAGAGCCTTGCCCTCTCTACCATCATGACTGTGGCCTGGGTCTCGCCTGGCTCCTCCTGCTCCGGGTCCCTTCTGTGCCTCTCCTGGCTCCTCCCTCCATCGGATCCACCCTGTGCTTTGTTGTTCGCTCTACTCCCGGATGTCCGTCCTCCACCGAAACCTCCTCCAGTACAGACTTCCTGATTCCATCTTTAACGGGCAGTCCGGAGGCATTAGGACAACTCAGATGCGTGTCGTTCCATCATTTCTATCCACCGACCAGGAGACCACATCTCCTCGCCTTCCGGGAGGGGGGAGTAATGTCACGCCCCGTTAGACTGTCTGTGTTGGTTTTTGCCCATTGTCACACCCCTTTGGACCGTTCATGTTGGTTTCTTCCTCTTATGCCCATATTTGGTTATTCCTGTTTTAATTAGTTATCACCCACACCTGTCGATGTCTGATTACCCTGTCTGTATTAGTTGATCTCTGTTCAGTGTTTCTTGGTTACTTTGATGTGTGTTCACCTGCCTACTTGTCTGGATTTACCTGTTTGGATTTATTAAAAGACCTTTCATTGCATTCTTGTCTTCGTGCGCTTCCTTCCTACACACATCCTTCCTACACACATCCATGACAGAATGAATGAATATATATATATATATATATATTGTTTGTTTGTTTTTTTATACTGTATTATATTATTTGTTTGTTTTACTTTCTATACTGTATTATATTATTGTGATGCTTCTTTAGATTTTTTTTTTTTTTTTTTTTTTTGCTGGTTTCTGAAGAATAACGAAAATAATTTAATGGAAGTAAAACATAAAACTGCATGTGTTCTTTCAGTTTCACTGATGAGAATGTTAGTGTAACATTAATAGCACATGACTGAACAGGTCACACACTGATTGCTGATGTTATTTATAGTCCACTCTAATAATATGTGTCTTAAATTGCCATGGGATGGAGATTATATGCTAAGTGGAATTTGCACTGGAATCACAAGAAAAGCAGTTTACTGAATTCCAATTAAACAATACATAAATAAATAAATAAATAAATAAATAAATAAACATCATTAATTAACAATGAACAATAATGCATTATTGTCCAATCTGATTAGGTACACTTCTTTAAATTAAGGTCAGCACTTTTAATGCCTTTCTAATTAACAACCATCAAGCGGCATCCTTATTTTAATATCATAAAAAACACTAAGGTCTAAGGTCTAAGGTCTGTCAGGACCGAGGTCTAGTGGTTAGTACATGTGCCTCACACATCAAGTTGTCTGCAACATAAATTTAAATCTAGGCCACATCATTTCCTGATCCCACAGCCTCTCATTTCTTGTCCTCTCTGTACTGGACTATGAATAAGGAATGACAGCTTTGGCATTGAATTACAACAAGTATGATAGACTGACACTCAAAATGCCCTTTCTTCCTCTCAATCATTGTTATTCTTTGAAACAGTCTTGGATCCCTGCAGCTGTAATGCAGCCCTCTTACTTTAAGACATGCATGTTTGCCAACCACTTGGTAACCAATCAAAACATCAAGCTTTGATTTTGTTCCCTATTTCAGTAAGAGCTTCCCGCTCTCCTGTGAGCATCCAAGCCATTTCCCGGCGCGCGCTGAGCTCAATGACTCTTTCACAGGGAGGAAAACAGTCATGTGGGAGGTTGCCAAAGATGCAGCCAATTGAAATTCAACCCTGAGTACAAAGTTGGTATATTTGTGTCCGTAAATACAATATCGAAATCTCTCTGCAGGTGAAACCACTGTGGCGTCCACATCCCAGTGTTTCTTATGTGTGTTCCCAGCTTTGCTTCTCATCAGAAATTCAATTCCATAAACAGTACTACGGCATGCAAGTCTAAAATATAAACACTAGTGCACTATTTCAGGATGTTCTCTATGTAGAGAAGGTCTGAATGTGAAGTGAGAAGTTGAATTTTAAAAGCAATGCTGGAGGGAATACCAATGTACAAGATGTACTTTCCGGGCACACAGCCATGATGATGTATATCTTCCTGGGTAAGGCAATAATATGGAAATGGTGTTGGTTGCACCGCAGAGCATATCCCGTTATCACTGAATGGGTTAGTCGTATAAACCACATGACCGGGCAAGATAAGAGCAAATCAGGAACTGGGCGGTTAGTGTGGTCAAAAGGTTTGTAGCAGGTTTGCTCTGCTGCTGATCCAGCATATGACCTCCACCTCTTCTTTTCTGCCTGTGCTACTTCAATGAACAAGCTACAGGTACAGTAGTCCAAAATGCAGCTGCTAGAGTCCTTACCAGGTCAAGAAAATATGATCATATTACCCCAATTTACAGTCTCTGCACTGGCTACCTATTAGGTTCCGTATCAGTTACAAAATATTACTTCTTACCTATAAGGCTCTTAATGGTTTAGCTCCTGCATATCTAACTAGTCTCCTACCACGCTACAATCCATCACGCTCCCTAAGATCGCAAAACTCTGGACTTTTGGTAGTACCTAGGATAGCACAGTCCACTAAAGGAGGGAGAGTCTTTTCACATTTGTCTCCTAAACTCTGGAATAGCCTCCCTGATAGCGTTCGGGGTTCATACACACTCTCTACGTTTAAATCTAGATTAAAGACTCATCTCTTTAGCCAAGCTTTCACATAATGTATCTCATAATGTATCTCATAACTTTGTACTTAAGTTACATCTGATCAAATGCACATCAACATTCTTCAGCTTGGGCTAAACACATAATCTTTGCTTGGTTGGAACAGCAGCTACGTTAATTATTTCTCTATTTGTTTCTCTGATTCTGCCATGGGATTGACATCCCGTGGTAACTTGGAATTACACGAGATTCATTCTGGATTCAGAATACCCGAGAAGGGATGATGGGAGTTTGATTGCAACTCATAATCATTACTAATAACAGTGTCCACCGTCTGTTTGATTACACCATTACTGATTTTAACATACTGTACATCTATACCATATGTACATCAACTTGACATACAGTCAAGCCACTAGTAAGATACTAAATATATTGTAGTAACCAAAAATTTCTGTACAGCTGCTTTGCAACAATTTGTATCGTGAAAAGCATTGTACACATAAACTTGAATTTAATTTAATCATTTCAAGCAGTCAACCGCAAGTCAGTTTTATGAGCTCTCAGTATTTCAACTTGATTTTCTTCATGAGTATTTCAATTCAGAATTCAGAAAAAGTACAATGAACAAACTGTGACTTTAGCAATAACTTTATTTTATTTCATTTAATTTTTATTTGTATTTTTTATTTTTATTTTTTATTTTTATTTTTGAAGACATCAGGTAAAGTTAATTTTCTGAATTGCATTCATTTACTTACTTTTTATTGCATATGCATTCAAGGCACGTCCAGGGAGGTCGAATTATCCTCTTAAATTTTTATCAATGTTTATCATTTCAAGCAGTCAACTGTAAGTTAGTTTTAAGAGCTCTCAGTATATTAGCTTGATTTTCTTCATGAGTATTTCAATCTAGAATTCGGAAATAGTACAATCAACAAACTGAGACTTTAGCATTAACTTTATTATATTTTATTGAAGACATCAGCTAAAGTCAATTGAATTGCATTCATTTCCTCATTTTAATGCACATGCATTCTAGGCACGTCCAGGGAGGTCAAATGATCCCTTTTAACCCTTATGCGGTCTTCGTTTTGGAATCACACTCATGGTCTTTGGGGTCTCTAGAGACCCCAGGCAACAAAACTTAAATTTTTTAACAAAATAATAGTAAAAAATAAAAATAAAAATGTTTTTCCTGTTTATTAATGTTTTAACTCCACATTTGTGCAGTTTTCGCAGTTTTTCTGCTATTTTTTAAATATATATAAATTATTAAATAAATATATATATTTTAATAGGTTTATATGCAAAAACAGCTTTTTATGTAAAATTCACTTTATTCATGGGGATAACATGGATAATTTGATATGGTTTAGTGTAAGATTTTTGCCCATTTTTTGGAAAATGCAGTTTTAAAAGTAAAAAAAAATAACTTTTACCACTAGATGGCTGCAGAGCACTACTATTAACTAATTGCTATTTGACCAACAATAAGATATCTTTTCACAATTTTTTTCAGTTGAGTTCATATCTACATATTATGAAATCACAATTATTACAATAAAAAATACTTTTTGACAAAGTTAGGCATTTGTTTATGTACTGAAACAAAACCAGTTCTATTACATATGAGTAGCAGTACACAACATGAACTTAAGAATGCAACAACATCTTTTTTTTTCTATTTGACAAATTCTCCAAATGTAGTCCTGTGTATTTCATGATATGTAGATATGAACTCAACTAAAAAAAAAAAAAAAAAAAAAAAACTTGTGAAAAGATATCTTTCAGGTGGTCAAATAGCAAAAAGCATATAGTGGAGCTCTGTAGCCACCTGCTGGTAAAGTTTTTTTTTTTTTTACGTTTAAAACTGGATTTTCCAAAAGATGGGCAAAAATCTTACACTAAACCATGTGAAATTATCCATTTATCCCCATGAATGAAAGTTAGACATGTGGGTTTTTTATGAAAGGGAATTTTACAAAAAAAAGCTGTTTTTGTGTACAAACCTATAAAAAATATTTATTTATTAATTTATATATTTAAAAAAATATCCTAAATCCTCCAAAAACTGCACACATGAGGAGTAAAAACATTAATAAACAGGAAAATAACATTTTTTTTTTTTTTTTTTTTTTACTATTATTTTATAACAAAAATTGCATTTTGTTGCCTGGGGTCTCCAGAGACCCCAAAGACCACGAACGTGAGTATTTTTTTCACATTAACATAAAATCAAGCTATCATTCCAATTAATTATTTTTATTTGTAGATCAAGATATTGTTGACTGATTTACAAAGTCTCATACCATTTGGACAAAGGGAACATTTTAGAGAACGCCATTCGGGGTCCAGAAATCCCCCGAAGACCGCATAAGGGTTAAATGTTTTTTTTTTTTTTTTTCAGTCACTGAGAAAACTGTAATTCAACTAAATGTGCTATTTTACCTTAGAGTAAGAACAGTCCCATTCTGTTTCTTGGCTGACACGTCCTGGGTCACAACTCTAGACACTGCAATGAAGATTGAAAATGTGTCAATCCAAACTAATCTAGATATAATTTATGAACTACAGGTGAGAAAACTGACTCTAGTAATTATAAATACGTAGCTAGGGAATTAAGGGTCACAAATCTAATCTTGCTCAGAGCAAAACCTGATTTTAATTTTAAATTATTCCTGGCAAGCGGTTGGTAGGGAAGCTTTAGGTTATTAACTTTGTGGTGGGAAATCTACATCGATTACTGATGCATGCAGATAAGTCTTCCTGCAGCAGTTGTGACCAGCTTCTTTCACCAAAACTGCTTTGCTGCTCATTTGCTGTTATTTTCCCTCATGGGAATCAAGTCTTTGCAAAATAAGCTGCTGTATTGATTTAAACACAGCAGCTTGGCAGGAAAGCGTCTCCCCATGCTAGTCAACTTTATTAATGATTTAAAATCAAAAAGCTGCTTTGTAGTGTTTCGCATATTAACGGGGTGTCAATTCTGGCTCCACCTCGGCACTCTTCATATCCGCCACTAGTCAAATGTGGCGTGGAGAGATTTGTGCTAAAAAGGCTCTTGCATCTGAGTGAATTGGACACTTGAATGCTTGATGAGGCTTCGGATACTGACAAGTGACATAAAGCGAAACAGGGTACGAATGGAACGCCGCTGAATAAACCAATTAGCCGCCTGCCGCATGGGCCAACCGGAAGCCAGGACGCAGTGGGTACCGCCGCCTGCCAAGAGGAGCTCTCGGAGAGAGGGGCACGAGCCTGTGATGGGAATACTAATGGAAAATGATACAATACAGGTAATGAAGCATTCTGCAGGAGAGCCCAGATTTCTCCTTCAGTGGCAGGTGTTCCAGAGAGCCAGCGAGAAAGAAGGAAAGAGAGAGTGACACTGAGTAAAAGCGCGTTGCACGCTTTACTGATTTCGCAAGACACCCTCCACTCCGTTCTAATTAGGCCTGCTTCAGAATTCATTTTGACATTTGTGCTGTGCAAGGTGACGACACAAAAACCATGGAAATTAGCTTCTAGCTCTTAGAGACGCCTTGCCTTTGCAAACCTTTGTAAATGTGGAACCCGTACGCCTGTCATTACTTCAATTGGCATCCGTCCCTTGTATGAAATCTCAATCCGCTGTTTCCTCCAAGACGGCGAGAACACAATGCTCTCGTATTTTCTTCTCAGCACACTGCATTATTAACAGAAGATTCATATGGAAATACGGGCGCTTTCATCTGATTTCAAAGAGACGCAGTTTAGCGCTGAAGACAGCTTTGCTTAATGAGTATTTTACTGCGTTTTTTTCTTTATTCTCTCTGGCACATGGGACGGGGCATAAAAACCTGCCACAAAGAAGTCCTTAAAAACTAATTGAGGGAATTACGTCCTGCAGTTCTTGTGCATTTTGATTAGGGATCATCTCTTCCCACTGAAGTACATAAAGTTAACACATAAGTTCCCTTTAGTCATTGAAGCAACAAGATGTACTTGACTGATACACATTTTGTTTGGTGCGTTAATCATTCAGGATACTTACTCTAAGCACTTTTGTTCATCCGGTATTTCATTACAAGATTTCACCTGAAATGGAATATTTCTTCATACCAGATTTAATTAGATATGGTTGAGAAAAAGACTGTGAGGCAAACTCTTCGTTACCTTGGTGTTGATCATTGACAAGACTGAAAATACTTATTTTCCAAAAAACGATTTGTGGCCAAGAAACTTTAGAAATAATAGGTTGTGAGAACAACAACCAGGGGCAATTGTAACACATTTTACATCAACTTACAGACTGCTATAAATCTACCTGCCATTTTTGCTATACGAAACATTTATGACAAATTTACCTGTATCAATAACACACTTATAATGAAAAGGACTAGAGCAGAATATAGAATTTAATACAATAATTCAGAGTGTCCCTTTGTGGTAATAGTAAGAGCACGGTATGTTTAATAAGAGAACACTTTAATATTCCATTGTGGTAATACTTTTTAAAAGGTGAAGATATTCAGTAATATTAATATGGCTGTAATTCTTTTAGCTCTCAGGAATGATGTGGGTTTAAATCTAAAGTCTAAGTGAGACATATAATTATATGAAATAAATCCTTTTACTAAACCATACTGATCAGCTCATGGGTCAAAAACATCTTCATTGCCTCTACTGTAGATCAGGGGTTTTCAAACTTGGTACAGCAAGTATAAAATAAAAAATAAATAAATAAATAAATAAATAAATAAATAACTGTTTTGTTGTTCTTGTTTTCGAAATCATAATACTTTGCTTACATAAATGCTGTGTTTATATATTACTACTGTTTTTACAGATATTATTTTACAGAAATTTTGTGTAGGCTACACTGAAAAACAAATGTTGCAATTATCTTCTATTTATTTGTCACTGTCTATATTCTCAGCAGTTTGTTCAGCAGTGGGTGGAACAGATTTGTTGCTAGACTTCCAAAAAGGGCAAATCACGGGTGTCTTTTAAGCAGGAACATCTGTAACCTTAACAAACTTTTTTATCAAACAAACTTCTTTATGATTATGACTGTGTAAACAAAGCATAGCAAGACTTTACCAGTAAATAAACCAAAAAAGAAGAATAAAAAAAGTGAATGATAAGGACCGTCAAACACTAAGAAGAACTGTTTAAACAACACAGAAACACTGCAGCAAACTGACAGCAAAACTTGATATTCACCTATAAGAGCTCATTTACAAAAAAAAAAAAAAAAAAAAAAAAAAACATATAGAGAACTTTACAAAACCAACATCCTTTAAAGAGCTGTAAACTGCTAAAAGACAACTAAAGAACTTCAACGAAATCAACTTACTTGAGAGAAGACTGAGAAGCAGATTCCTTTCTGTAACATCTGTGAAACAATTGGCAGATTTACTGATAGATGACATTCAACTGGAGACTATTCATAAGTAGTAGGAATCTGGTGGCAAAACACCTTTCTAAAGGCAAATGGTGGTAGAACACCTTCCTAAAGATATATTGCATATTTCCAGCCTGGCCTCATTGTTTATATGTAGGTATTGTGTAACGTTTAGAAGCACAAAATGTACTTTGTTGTATGTTTTTATTGATGCTGAAACAATTTGGACATTTGGAAGTTTAAAACATGTTTTTTTAGCTAAAAAAAAAAAAAATAGCCAATTTTATATCAAAAGAAATCCAGGTAACACTTTAGAATACGGTTCCGTCATTAATGAATAACTACACAGAAACAAATGACTAATGCACTACTAACATTATAGTAACTACTATTAACTAACAAGAAATTCTGATTAACGAATCAGTAAGTAATAGCGCTCAGCTGCAAGTGGTAGTTCACTATTAGCTAATCAGTAACTACTATTTTTTTTTCATATCTCCCGAAGAACTACTAATAATTACTATATACAGGTTCATAATTAATGTGAATGATGCAAAATGTATAATTAATTCTAAATTAAAAAAACAACCCACTAGTAATAAGTCATGAATTACCAAATACTTCAGAAGGGATTACTAATTATTTAGATCCGTATTCTAAAATGAAGATCATGATAACTCCCTAGTAATGACTGAAATCATTGTAAGCTTTTGAGCTATATGTAAGGTTTTGGATAGTAATGACTCAAATGTTACTACATCCTTACTAATTATTTGGATCCGTATTCTAAAGTGAAGATCATGGTAACCCACTGGAAACGACTTAAGTGTTACTAAAGCCATCAGAAGTATTACTATCCAGAACCTTACAAAAACCTCAATAGTTTTTAATGACTTTAGTCCCCTGACAGTAACGCCCCCCTCCAAAAAGGCGCATCCCGTGCCGTATACTTCTAAAGGGGAGGGAGGGTGGGCGCCCTGGAGGCCACTAGGCAGGGACATAGGATACAGGGGAGGCCTCCAGGGCGGGTCAGGGTGCTCAGGAGGCCATGGCGGATCAGAAAGCTCAGGGTGCCATGGCCGGATAGATAGTCCAGGAGGCCATGGCGGATCTGGGGTCTCAGGAAGCCATGGCCGAGTAAACAGTCCAGGTGGCCATGGCGGATCTGGGGGCTCAGGAAGCCATGGCCGAGTAAACAGTCCAGGTGGCCATGGCGGATCTGGGGGCTCAGGAAGCCATGGCCGAGTAAACAGTCCAGGTGGCCATGGCGGATCTGGGGGCTTAGGAAGCCATGGCCGAGTAAACAGTCCAGGTGGCCATGGCGGATCTGGGGGCTCAGGAAGCCATGGCCGATCAGGGGAGTAGCCCCCCCAAAAAAAATTTTATTGGGGGAACCTAAGGCATTGTCCACCCAGGAGAGCACGGAAGGGCGCGCAGGAGAGAGCTCCGGCTCTGGAGGGCGTGCAGGAGAGAGCTCCGGCTCTGGAGGGCGTGCAGGAGAGAGCTCCGGCTCTGGAGGGCGCGCAGGAGAGAGGTCCGGAGTAGGCATCGGCTCTGGGGGCCCGTGCAGGAGGGCACGCTAGAGGAGGCATCGGCTCTGGACGGTGCTCCTGAGGAGCGGGCTCTGGACGGCGCTCTTGAGAAGCGGGCTCTGGAGGACTGGACGACCCCAGCGGAGACTCTGGAGAGCTGGGCGTCTCCAGCGGAGACTCTGAATGAGCAGGCTCTGGGCGAGCGGTCACTGGAGGGCGCTCTGGCGGCGCAGTCACTGGAGGGCGCTCTGGCGGTGCGGTCACTGGAGGGCGCTCTGGCGGCGCGGTCACTGGAGGGCGCTCTGGCGGCGCAGTCACTGGAGGGCTGGGCGGAACCAGCAAAGACTTTGGGAGACTGGGCGGAACCAGCGGAGATTCTGACTTGACGGTAGCCATCTTGGGTGCAGATTCAGGCTTGGCGGCCATCTTGGGTGCAGATTCAGGCTTGGCGGCCATCTTGGCCAGAGACTCAGAAACAACGGCCATCTTGGCCAGGGATTCAGGCTTGGCGGCCATCTTGGCCAGGGACTCAGGAACAACGGCCATCTTGGCCAGGGATTCAGACTTGGCAGCCATCTTGGCCGGGAACTCAGGAACGGCGGCCATTTTGGCCGGGAACTCAGGAACGGCGGCCATCTTGGCCAGGGATTCAGGCTTGGCGGCTATCTTGGCTGGGAACTCAGGAACGGCGGCCAGCTTGGCCGGGAACTCAGGAACAGCGGCCATCTTGGCCAGGGATTCAGGCTTGGCGGCCATCTTGGCCAGGAACTCAGGAACTTGGCCCTCTTGGCCGGGGACTTAGGAATGGCGGCCATCTTGGCCGGGAACTCAGGAACGGCGGCCATCTTGGCCAGGGATTCAGGCTTGACGGCCATCTTGGGCGCTGACGCGGCGGCCATTTTGTGAGCTGACGATGGCATGGCGGCTGACGGGCTTGAACGCGGAGAGGAAGCCTGAGACACTGGGCTGAGGACCATCGTGGGGCTTAGGAGAACTTGGGGACACGGGGGAGGCAAGGAGGGAGTGAGGTCGCTGGAGTGATATGCAGAGGGCTCTGGCCCGCCGTCCCTCCCCCTGATTCACCTTCCACCGTTCCTCCTCCCTCCAGGATTTTGTTTGGGAACGTCTGGAAGCCATTCCCTTGAGGGGGGGTAATGTCATGATCTGGGCTGTGGGGCTTCCCTCAGCCACATGAGGTCGCTGTTCCCTGCACTGCTAATTGTTATCACCTGTCTAGATGTCATTATCACTTACACCTGCTCACTATTAAGGATAAGGACTATAAGAACTCTCATTTCCCACTCTTCATCGTGTCTGCATTGTCTTCCATGTCTGTCTCTGGTATTGTGTTCCTGTTTGATTGTTCCTGCTCCTGCTCAGTTCCTGTTGTGTGTGCCGTGTTGGCCTTTTGGTTTTGATTTGTTTGTGTTCTTTTGTGTTTTGGTTAAATTAAAAATACTTCCCTGTATTTTGGACCCTGACCTTCCTTGCTCAACGTGACAGAAGATCACTAAATAAAGGCTTGGGTTTGGTTCTGTTCCTTGCAGTGGATTCTGAAGACTTGGATTACAGTGCACAAATAAAATTGTTTCCTTTTGCAATTAGTATGTTGCGTTTATGCATTTTATGGTTCTATTGTTCATAGTCATGTCGGAAAAAAAAAACACCTTTTGTGTCTCGTTGCAAACAGTAAATATTACATGAAATGTAATGACTTATCGATTGCAGGAATGCTATTAATTTTAAGTGTTTAAAGTGTAGTCTTGTTAACATTGTAAACATTAACATTATGCATCTTAACATTATGCATATTTTTAAACAAGTTGGCAGCAGAAACCACACATAAATAAATAAAATGTTATAATTTCATATTACAAATATAAGGAAATGATAATAAATGAATAATGCAACTGAAAACATTGCCATTGATATGACAACTGAATATATAAATAATCAAGTTAATGCCTTGATTTGAATATTCATAATTTATTAGTAAGTCAGTGAAGTTGTTCATATGTACATAATTTAAGTTGTAGGTGTCATCAATATGTCAGTATTGTATGTTATAGTGTGATAAAATGTAAGTAAATTACGTTTTGTAGAACCACATTTTATGTAAAATACTGTGACGAGTCGGCTGCCTCCCCCCAAATATCATCACCACCCCGTCCCTTATTCGCCACCCTTCTCCAGGCTCCCGACGGGAGTGGGTGTGTATGGGAGAGGAGGGGTGCGAAAACATCCCGGGCTGGCGGCGTGTGATGGGGAGCACCTGAATGGAATGAAGCCTCATCACCGCCGCTGTTTAAATGCCGAGCGGGCCTCTCCTCAGGAGACCGGTCTCTTCCCCCGTGCATGCACACTGGTGTCCTCGCGGGTCCAGGAAGGGGTGAAGATGGAACCAGCGCCGCTTGAGGATAAGCTGCTGGACCCGCGGTCCGGCCGAGAACCGCACCATTGATGGCCGACGGGCCAGGATGCCGGGCCGAATTCCCCCCAGGAAGCACCGTGAAAGCTCAGAAGGAGGTTGAAGCCGCAGGAGATGCCGCCGCCCCCTAGCGCCCCGGTCCCAAGCAGGGGAGCGTGTGCGGCCGCCGGTCTCCGCCCCTTTCCTGGACCCTTCCCTACCGAACACTGCCCTCCTTCACGATACCCCTTCACACGAGGACACCAGATTTCCCTGTTTATTTTGGACACTATTATTTCCCGTTTGGACACTTTTCCTTTTATTTTCTGTTTAATAAAAGCCTCTCCGAGGCCTGACGCCACACCCACTGTGTCTGTCGTTCGTCCCTCCCGCCACAATACATACAAACTGTCTTGAGATCACGTTGATATTTTTTGACATTATTTTATCCCACGCTTGATATATTTCTTTGTGTATATAGTTGAGAATTAATTTAAACACACACACACATAAAAACACAATAAACTAGACATCAAATGGACAATTAATTGGTTCATGACATCAAGATTTGGAAACCTCCATAATCAAGGAATAACAAGGTTTTTATTTCCTCCAATTTTAAATAAGTCAAACTAAGCTCACAGCCACACTAAAATGTGTCATCATGTATTTTAATTGTGATTGACAAAATGTATTGTGCTACTCCCAGTCTCCCTCACTCCCTTACTTCTGTTCCTCAGAGTCTCGTTTTCATTCCTGTCAAATTAAATATGGCATCTACCCTGACTAAGGTCCATAGACAGATCAATCAAATTAACTTCACCGCCCCTCATACCTCAATATTTCGCCACAAAACTCCTTTGGCATTAGTTTTCTGCTTTGTCTTTTGATTGAGTGGTTGGAATAAAGCATAGGACAGACCTTGGATGATATAATTTATTTCTCTTTCAGTATGAGGAATTTGCATGTAGTTACAGAGGACTGCTCCCATCTATCCCCCAGTCCCACATCTCTACTGTATAATCTGCATTCTGCTCCAGTTGGCCTGCTTTACCCTCACATATGGTGTTGTCAGAGAGAATTACAGAGACACTCTTTTTTGGATGCTAGCATTTTTTGGGTTCATTACTATGTTAATGTCAACATATACTGTAGGTACAGGTGAAATACATGATAATGTGTGAGACACAATATGGTCTACAAAGATGTGATTTATTGTAAAGTGAAAAAGGCATCGCCCATCTGTAGTGTTCCCTCTGTGAGCTCCATATGGGCTAGTGTATTGGCCAAAAAATGCTTCCTGACATCATACTTTACAATCCAGGTATTATTGTTTAAAGAATATGTCTTTTAATAGCAAACATCAATAGTGGACACCATAAGTATCAGTTAAATAATTTTAAATATGCATCTATATTGTGCAATCTACTGTTAAATAACTACTTTAAAATAATTCAAGGTGTCGGTTATTAAGCCTCAAGTGTCACGATCCAGGCGGGGTTGTGGAGTGGAGAATGATGAGGAGAACCGGAGTAAAATGAAAACACTAATTTATTAAACAAAATACTGAAACTAATACAAACAAACAAAAACCGGGAGTAAAAGATGAGCACATGAACACAAGCAAACAGAGGTAACAGAATCATTGACGGACAAATGGGGAGTGCACACACAGACTCTTAAATACACAAAAGACAAGGCGTGGTCACAAACGAGATAACAGGATGACGAGGGGGAAATACAAATATGGGCATAGGCTGAACTAACTAAACATAACCAAAAGGAGGAGACAAGGACTAAACCATATAAGCTAGAAACATAGGGGGAAAAACACTTGGAAACAGAACAGAACAGGACAAGACACAGACATAATCCTGACATTACCCCCCCTCCCCCGAAGGCGCGTCCCGCGCCTAATAACATCCAAAGGGGAGGGAGGGTGGGCGCCCTGGAGACCGCTAGGAGGACACAGGGGACATAGAGGTGGTCTCCAGGGCGGATCAGGGATCTCAGGTGGCCATGGCGGGTCTGGGGGTTCAGGAAACCATGGCCGGGTAAACAGTCCAGGTGGCCATGGTGGATCTGGCGGCTCAGGCAGCCATGGCCGGGACAATAGTTCAGGAGGCCATGGCGGATCTGGAGGCTCAGGAAGCCATGGCCGAGTAAACAGTTCAGGTGGCCATGGCCAAGTAAACAGTTCAGGTGGCCATGGCCGAGTAAACAGTTCAGGTGGCCATGGCCGAGTAAACAGTTCAGGTGGCCATGGCCGAGTAAACAGTTCAGGTGGCCATGGCCGGGTAAACAGTCCAGGTGGCCATGGCCGGGTAAACAGTCCAGGTGGCCATGGCCAATCAGGGAGTAGCCCCCCCCCCCAAAATTTTCTTGGGGGAACCTAGGGTATAGTCCACACAGGAGAGCACAGAAGGGCGCGCAGGAGAGAGCTCCGGCTCAGGAGGACGCGCTGGAGACAGCTCCGGCTCTGGAGGGTGCGCATGAGAGAGCTCCGGCTCTGGAGGGCGCGCAGGAGAGATCTCCGGCTCTGGAGGGCGCGCAGGAGAGAGCTCCGGCTCTGGCGCGCAGGAGGGGCGTGCAGGAGGCAGCGTTGGCTCTGGACGGCACTCTTGAGGAGCGGGCTCTGGACGGCGCTCTTGAGGAGCGGGCTCTGGAGGACTGTACGACCCCAGCGGAGACTCTGGCAGAGCAGGCTCTGGGCGAGCGGTCACTGAAGGACGCTCTGGCGGCGCAGTCACAGGAGGACGCTCTGACGGCGCAGTCACTGGAGGGCGCTCTGGCGGCGCAGTCACTGGAGGGCGCTCTGGCGGCGCAGTCACTGGAGGGCGCTCTGGCGGCGCAGTCACTGGAGGGCGCTCTGGCGGCGCAGTCACTGGAGGGCGCTCGGGCGGCGCAGTCACTGGAGGGCGCTCGGGCGGTGCAGTCACTGGAAGGCGCTCTGGCGGCGCAGTCACTAGAGGGCGCTCTGGCGGCGCATTCACTGGAGGTCTGGGCGGTACCAGCGGAGACTCTGGAAGGCTGGGCGGAACCAGCGGAGACTCTGGAAGGCTGGGCGGAACCAGCGGAGACTCTGGAAGGCTGGGCGGAACCAGCGGAGACTCTGGAAGGCTGGGCGGAACCAGCTGAGACTCTGGAAGGCTGGGCGGAACCAGCGGAGACTCTGGAAGGCTGGGCGGAACTAGCGGAGACTCTGGAAGGCTGGGTGGAACCAGCGGAGACTCTGACTTGGCGGTAGCCATTTTGGGTGCAGACTCAGGCTTGGTGGCCATCTTGGCCGGGATTTCAGGTTGGGCGATCATTTTGGCCGAGGGTTCAGGAACGACGCCCATCTTGACCGGGAACTCAGGTTTGGCGGCCATCTTGGCCGAGGGTTCAGGAACGACGGCCATCTTGGCCGGGAACTCAGGCTTGGCGGCCATCTTGGCCGAGGATTCAGGAACGGCGGCCATCTTGGCCGGGAACTCAGTCTTGGCTGCCATCTTGCGTGCAGACTCATGCGTGGCAGCCATCTTGCGTGCAGACTCATGCGTGGCAGCCATCTTGCATGCAGACTCATGCGTGGCAGCCATCTTGCGTGCCGACTCCTGCGTGGCAGCCATCTTGCGTGCAGATTCCGGCATGGCAGCCATCTTGTGAGCTGGCGTGGCAGCCATCTTGTGAGCTGGCGTGGCAGCCGGCAGATTAGAGCGCTGGGCGGAGGCCGGTAGATGAGAGCGCGGGGAGGAGGCCGGCCGCATCGGGCTGAGGACAGCAGCGGAGCTTTGGAGGACGACTGGGGATAGCAGACTGGGCTGGCGGTCCGATCCGTTGGAGCGGTATGTGGAGGTTCTCGGCTTATGGCAGGCTGGCGCGATGTGCTGTGTCTGTGAGGGGACTGGAAGATGAGACCGACCAGAATTTGGAAATTCTTCGACTTCAAAATCAGATCCATTCAAATAGAGAATCAGGTTTATTAGCTCGATCAAGGGGAAATTACAAGAGGGAAGATCGCAGCGAATGGTCTCATCATCCAGCCCCAAAACAAACACAGCACCAAGAGCAGCCTCGTGCCAGCCTACCTGATGGGAGAGCTCGATGAAATCCTCCACATATCGTTCCAACTCACGGCCACCTTGCCGCAGTCTCCTCAAAGCTGCCTCAGCCTGACTCATCTTCTGTTTTAGGTCTGTCAATCTGTCACGATCCAGGCGGGGTTGTGGAGTGGAGAATGATGAGGAGAACCGGAGTAAAATGAAAACACTAATTTATTAAACAAAATACTGAAACTAATACAAACAAACAAAAACCGGGAGTAAAAGATGAGCACATGAACACAAGCAAACAGCGGTAACAGAATCATTGACGGACAAATGGGGAGTGCACACACAGACTCTTAAATACACAAAAGACAAGGCGTGGTCACAAACGAGATAACAGGATGACGAGGGGGAAATACAAATATGGGCATAGACTGAACTAACTAAACATAACCAAAAGGGGGAGACAAGGACTAAACCATATAAGCTAGAAACATAGGGGGAAAAACACTTGGAAACAGAACAGAACAGGACAAGACACAGACATAATCCTGACATCAAGCAAATAACAGACCCATTTCAAATATTTTATTTATGTCTAAAATATTAAAGAATTTGGGATATAAAGTCAGAATTGCGAGTTATAAAGTCAGAATTGTGAGATATAAATGTGCATTTCTAAGAAATAAAGTCAGAATTGTGTGATATAAACCTGTCATAGCACAGAAACTGGACTAGTTTCTAGACTGGCTTGTTTTTAGCTTTGGACCAAGGATGCATTTCACTACCAGTTTTACTTGATTTTATTTCAACACTAAAGATCATGATATACTCCTAGATCACTTACAAAATCTCACTGGTTTTCAGGGACAGGCATTAAAATTGTTAAATTGTTAAATTGTTAAATGCATTAAAATAAGAACCTACCCATTCAATCGTTACCATTTTGTTTATTTAAATGGGGAATGAATTTTAACACCAGTAAAGTATAGAGTGCCGCAGGGATCTGTTTTAGGCCCTCTGTTAAATGTGAATTGAATTGAGCATAGTTATGTAAGAACGTCAGCAATCGGTAACTGCTTTCAATCATGTTTCAGTTAGATCCAGTTTTTCATTCTAACATCTTAAAGTTGATTTACATCTGCAAACAAATGGGAACAGGGTGAAGGCCACAGGACAGAGAACACATGGCTCTTTAATGTCATAGATCTCCACTCTCTACTGTTTCTCAGATTTTGTTCTTCTAGGAAAAAGACCCCAGCAATTTCACACATCTCTTCACTGGAGTTTCAGAAGAGCTCTCAACAATGCTGCACACTGTGTTCAGATGTGAAAGAAAGAGATCTCAATAGGAATGTCTCATAAATTCTCATAACACTGTGAAATATTACTACAATTTAAAAGAACCGTTTGCTTTCTTAATATATTTTAGAATGTAGAAGGCTTATTCCTCCTGTGATGACAAAGCTAAGTTTTCAGCATCCTTTTTCCAGTCTTCAGTCATTCTAATTTGCTGATTTGGTGCTCAAATATTTACAATTATTCTTTCAACTATAATTATAGTGATAACAGTGATTACTATTATTTGATTAATTAAAAATAAATAAATAAATAAATAAATAAATAAATAAATAAATAAAATTTTTGTAACATTATAAATGTCCGAACTGCCACTGTTGATTAAATTAATGCATTCTCAAGTATTATTTTTTATTTGTTTGTTCATTTATTTAATTTATATTGACAAAACTTACTTTCCCTAAACTTTTGAATATTCAGCAAAATATTAAGCAGCAAAAACTGTTTTCAATATTCATGGTAAATCAATATATCACCAAATCAACATACTAGAATGATTTCTAAAGGATCATGTGATGCTGAAAATTCAGCTTTGCATCAGAAGAATAAATTATGTTTCACAATATTTTTAAATAATAAACAGTTATTTAAATTCTAAATATATTGTATTAATGTGTGCTACTTATGGTAGACTGTGTGTGTCATAATGGAAATGATCTGGCTGTATTTGTGTTCTTTAATTTGTACATTGTCAGTCAAGAAATTCTCACTCATCACATATTGATGTTTGGCGCTCAAGGTACCCCTTTAGCGTATTTTTTTTAATGCACAGCGTTACTTTTCGAATTGCAGGGTATTCCATTGCTTTCAGTTGTTTGCCTTAATTTAATGGTCTACATGCATTTGTAAAAGTAGCAATTATTTGATATACTTTTTATACTTTCATTGGAGCATGTAACCCCATCCATACCCTAAACCTACCCACTTCTGAACAATTGGCAATAAAACATGTAACAGACAAATAAAAGTACAGTGACAGTCACAGGTATTTATTGCAAAAACTGACTATAAAAAGCAGTATAAAAGGATTACAAACAAGTCGTATTGCATTCCAAGTCTTCTAAAGCCATACAATATGTACTTATGTGAAGAATGGAGTGAATCATCAAGGTTTTAATCACTGAAAGACTGCACCCTTTAGCTAGTACATCTCTTGAGATCAGGGGAGTGAGGATTACCTGCGCAGCACCTACCAAAGGCCTCTGTTACACACACACCCCTAAACCTCACTTCCACCCGGGTCACGGCACCAATGTAACCCCTACACCAGGGCTATTCAATTGGCGGCCCGCGGGCCCAATGCGGCCCGCCAATCATCTTCGTCCGGCCCGAGGGAGCAGCAGGTGGCTTGAATGGTTTTTGCACTAATTAGTTTGTCCACTAGGCGGCGGGCCAGCCAAAAAAGAAAAGCAAGAGAGCCAAGAACAACAACAATCTACCGGAGATCGCAACATCATCAATAGACGGCAGATTTGACAAGCGCTTGTAGGGCTCCAGACTGCGACCAAATGGTCGCATTTTTTCTGCCGGTGCGACTAAATTTTGTGAGTGGTCGCAATGGCGCGACCACCGCGTTATTCAGCTCATAAGCGCTGCTATTTCTGTTTCATATGAGAAACATTAAACGGCAAACGAAGCGAAAGAGAAACCAAAGCGCGCCACATTTGAGCTGCGCAGCGCGGACCGTTTATCAGCTCGGACCGCAACGCAAACACACTTGTCCAAGCTCAGAACAGCATCGGGAACCAAAGTTGATTTCGCGACACTGTTACTGCACAGTGCTGCGAGATCCAGTGAAAAGTGTTTGAATTCGCCCAGAATGAATTAAGGTTGCTGAAAGATCAGTGAGAATCATTCAAATTCTGCTCAGAATTCTGTTTTTAACAGCGCTGATGTAGGCTATGTCAGACAACCAGTCACACCAACTTAAGCAAAGTCGAATGTTATTACATTATTCATTTCAGGGTTTGTACAACCTTTTGAGAGAGAAATTCAAGCACTTTTCAATGACTTTCAAGCATTTTGCACAACCATTTTAAGCACTTTAAAGCTCTTATGATCCAATTTGAATGTTATCTTGATGGCCAAAATATACTTTGTGGTAAACAAACACTTATGTAAAATTAAAAACATAAAATATCGATTATAACCAGTATATGGCAATAATAATTTGTCTATTTTATGCATATACAATTTATAGTTTATGTGAAGATTGTTTTAAAATCACCTAAATTAAAAGCTGTTATATATTTCAGAGCCTATTAAATGTTGGGCTTTCAATTCTACTGTAATGTTGAATGGACATAATTAATATGTAAAACTGAGAGAAAATTCATTTAATAGAGTCACCAGTAGCAATATTGAAATCAATACTTCATTAATAATAGGCTACTTGGTAAAAAGATGCTATTAAACACATATTTAAAAATACTTTGTTGTTTCTACCTTAATTTGGAGGTTCATTGTGAAATTATGACAGTATAAATATGCGATTATTCATGATTAATTACAAAAAAATGTGTGATTTTTTTTTTTTTTTTAATTGATTGACAGACAGCACCGTAACCTTTTATAGATGTTGGTGTTGGTAATATTAGTTCCTTTTAGTGAAAATGCATTTCAGTGTAATTGTATAGGCCCCCTAGAAAAAGATCGGGACGGCCCCCATCCCCTTGGCCCGCTTCAAATTTCCAGTTCGATAATCCGGCCCTCAAATGGATCTAATTGAATAGCCCTGCCCTACACCCAGGTCCTACTTACACCCGTTCCAAGCGGGTCTCTGGCATGGGAGGCGAGTGCACTAACAATGAGGCTAAAGACTGCACCATCTAGCTAGTGTGCCTCTTGAAATCAGGGGAGTGAGGTTTACCGGCACAGCACCTATTGCTGGCCTCTGTTACACTTAGCCCCCTAAACCTCACTCCCATCAGGGTCACGGCACCAATGTAACCCATACACCCAGGTGCTACTCGCACCCATTCCGAGCGGGTCTCCTGCATGGAAGGTGGGCACACAAACAAGGAGGCTAAAGACTGCAGCCTTTATCGTCTGTCGCTAATGTGCCTCTTGGGATCAAGGGAGTGAGGTTTGCCTGCACAGCACCTACCACTGGCCCTAAAATAATTATCTTTCTGGCGGCAATTTTTGAATTTGGAACTGCACACGGGATTATATCATATTTAAAAAAATAAATAAATAATAACTGTAGTTGTATCTGCCTGTTATATCCTGTGTTTTATTGATAAATGGTAGGTTTAGAGGCAGGGGTTGTGTTACATGCTCATAAATGTGTAAATAGTGTGATGTTAATCCAAAAAAAAGAAATGGTTGTAACTGTTTACATTGAAAAAACACACCCCAACGTATGTGCAATAATGGCACTATTATTACCCAATATATAATGGAGGACCCTGCACATCGAAAAGTTATGCTAAAGGGGTACCCTGTGCGTCAAAAAGTGATGTCAAAGGGTCCTGACCAAGAGTCAATATGTGACAAGTTGGAAAATGAGTTGCACCAGAAGATTGCCCACAGTACTTTTCACTTTAATCTGCGTTTGTATGGGATTATGGTCCCACGCTAATTTGCTCTGCTCAGTAATTCTGACCCTTAATCTTAAGAATTATTAACTTTTGATCATTAGTCTATTTGAACATTTTAGAAGAAGCATCTGACAAAAAATCTATGAAAAAACAACCTCTGAGCAATGAATTTTCCCTGAGGCATTTGATGACATCTGCCTGTCAAGAGGTAAATGACTGCCAGCATGAGTTAAAAGCAATAAATCAGGTTCAGAAACATCATACAGGTAATCACTGTGGTTAAAAGGCAGTGATGGCACATTAACCCCACTAATGGGTGGGTTTTGGTTGTGGATGGGCCACCATATGTCATTAAGCACTTTTAAGCCACATGAGTGCAATACTGCTAGCTCCACTAAATTACACCACTAATTAATCATCCCATTATGCAGTGATGCTAGCGGTATTGCTTGTGTCTGGAAGGGTCAGTGGCGTTTATGAAAAGTGGCTTCTTAGATCATTTGTTCAGGAGTTCAGCCGTAAAGTAACCATTGGCCCATGGGCTGCTCTTAACAAAGTATATCAGACTGACGTGTCTCTCTTGCTACATTCTAATGCATCAAGTTCTCAGTAATTTAAAGGGATAGTTCACCCAAAAGTGAAAATTCTGTCATTAATTACTTATCCGTGTCATCCCAAACCCCCAAGAACTTTGTTCCTCTTCGGAACACAAATTAAAATATTTTTGAAGAAATCTGAGAGCTTTCTGACTCTGCGTAGACAGCAACACAACTGACACATCCAAGTCCTAGAAAGGTAGTAAGGACATCATTAAAATAGTCCATGTGACATCAGTGGTTCAACTGTAATTTTATGAAGCTATGAGAATACTTGTTGTGCAAAAAGAAAACAAAAATAGTGACTTTATTCAACAATGTCTTCCCTGTCAGTCTTTGACGTGTTTACAAGAGTACCATGACATGTGTGTGTATTCCTCTGCTTGTAAACTTAAGAGCAACGCATCCTGGTTTTGTGTCAACAGCACCACACACACGTGTAAACGCACATTGAATAAATTGTTGAATAAAGTCATTATTTTTGTTTTCCTTGCTCCAGAAAGTATTCTCGTAGCATCATAACATTGAGGTTTGAACCATTGATCACTATTTTAATAATGTCCTTACTACCTTTCTGGGACTTGAACATACTTTCATTGCTGTCTATGCAGGGTCAAAAAGGTCTTGGATTTCATTAAAAAAATCTTAATTTGTGTTCCGAAGATGAACAAAGCTCTTACGGGTTTGGATCGACATGATAAAAAGTAATTAATGACAGAATTTTCATTTTTGGGTGAACTATCTTTTTAACCTCTATCCGATGACTATAAAGGCATATATCAGATTTGGATTACACCAGATTGATGAATATAATTAATTTAATGTCTGAGGCATAAAAAAACTCCCCCTTGAAACAATGTAAGATCAAATAGCCAGCCTTTTAATTAAATCACATTCATTTGTATGGAGTTTGAATGTATTATTTAGGTGAATTGAAAAAAAAAAAAAAAAGCAACATGAAAGATTAAACATTATCAAAGATTAAAAGAGCATCTGGTCAATTATATCAGAGTGATTAAATTTTGAATGCTGAATCCCAGCTCAACTGCTCAAAGTAAAGAACACGTTTCACGGCATAACAAAAGTTTCCAAGAATGAATTATTAACCATGTGAATATTTTGTCTGAGCCATGGTGCTGTGGTAATGCACATGTTGACGGCAGTAAAACAGTAATATTGTAAAATATTATTTAATTTAAAATGACTCTTTTCCATTTGAATATATTTTAAAATGTAATTTATTCTTGTGATGCAAAGCTGCATTTTCAGCATCATTACTCCAGTCTCCAGTACAACATAGTGCTTCAGAAATCATTCTAATATGCTGATTTGCTGCTCAAGAAACTAGGTTAAAGCTAATTGTTTTTTCACACTATTAGAGTGTGTTTAGATCTATTAACCTGTTTGGATCTATTAACCCGAAGAAGCTGTAAATCTAGAAAAGAAAAAAAAAAGCTTGCTTGTGTAACCCCTACATCCGGGTCCTACTCGCACCCGTTCCAAGCGGGTCTCCAACCCGGGAGGCAGGCACACTAACAAGGAGGCTAAAGACTGCAGACTCTGGTGTCTGTCACTAGTGCGCCTCTTGAGATCACGGAAGTGAGGCATCACCTAGCACTGGCCTATGTTACACTCAGCCCCCTAAACCTCACTTCCATCCGGGTCATGGCACGAATGTAACCCCTACACCCAGTTCCTACTCGCACCCGTTCTGAGTGGGTCTCGGGCATGGGAGGTGGGCGCACTAACAAGGAGGGTAAAGACTGCAGCCTCTAGCTAGTGTGCCTCTTTAGATCAGTGGAGTGAGGTTTACCTGCGCAGCACCTACCGCTGGCCTCTGTTACACTCACCCCCCTAAACCTCACTCCCATCTGCGTCACAGTACCAATGTAACTCCTACACCAATGCAACTTCTACACCAAGGTGCTACTCGCACCCATTCCGAGTGGGTCTCGAACCTGGGTCTCCAGCATGGAAGGCAGGTGCACTAACAAGGAGGCTAAAGACTGCAGCCTCTAGCTAGTGCATCTCTTGAGATCAGGGGAGTGAGGTTTACCTGTGGAGCACCTACCACTGGCCTCTGTTACACTCAGCCCCCTAAACCTCACTCCCATCTGTGTCACGGCACCAATGGAACTCCTACACCAATGCAACTCCTACACCAAGGTGCTACCCGCACCCGTTCCGAGCGGGTCTCGAACCTGGGTCTCCTGCATGGGAGGCAGGTGCACTAACAAGGAGGCTAAAGACTGCAGTCTCTAGCTAGTGCATCTCTTGAGATCAGGGGAGTGAGGTTTACCTGCGCATCACCTACCACTGGCCTCTGTTACACTCACCCCCCTAAACCTCACTTCCACCTGGGTCACGGCACCAATGTAACCCCTACACCCAGGTCCTACTTACACCCGTTCTGAGCAGGTCTCGGGCATGGGAGGCGGCCGCACTAACAATGAGGCTAAAGACTGCAGCCTCTAGCTAGTGTGCCTCTTGAGATCAGGGGAGTGAGTTTTTTTTTTTTTTTTGATTTGAAAATCCTTGTTTATACGACAAGGGCATTAGATGGTTTAACTAAGCATGACAAAGATCAGCTGTTTCTTTTTTGTTTATTGAAACAACAGATGCCTTTATTTTACTTGTGCAAGCAGTGTACATATTTAAGCAAAACATCCTAACTCAACATGTTGTTCAGTCTATGTTTATGTATCATTTCAGCATGTAATGATGGGCTGTAATTATATAAATCATCACAAAACAGCAAACTGACAGACACAAGTCTGACAATCAGCACAGATCCAGCGTGGCACTGTCCCGTTACTGTTTCTACATTCTAATTTAATGCACAGAGGGTGTTTAGTTTCATCTACGATTTTAAGCCAGTTGCATTTCAATGAGCTGTCTGCGTTTACCATATATATTCATAGGCTTTAGGAAACTGTGACCGGATCTAAGTTTGTTCAGTAATGAATTCATTTTTCATACTTAGTTCACATATGCTCATCTCTCATATACACACCTACCTCAAGAGACTGCGGTTAATTATACAGAAAGGTGCACGTTCACAAGGTGTCTTGTGTTGAACAGCACCAGTTGGCCAAGGGAATTAAAACAATTCAAAGGTCAAATGCACTCCTGGAAGGAAATGTGCCCCTAATTACTCCCAACATAATATCCATATGCTAACATTAATTCATCCTACTCGTACATATTTACAACATAATAATCCACACTCGAATGTCATGTTAGACACTGTGGTGTTCATTTTAGCGACTCGAGTGAGGCCTGGAGGAGTTACTCCTATTTTTCTCTCAGCACAGTTCTGCCGCTCAACTGAGAATTGCTACTAGTTTAATACAATCTTTAATACTGGTGTAAAACTGTAAATGAAGACAGTAGGGAAAGTCTTGCCACAGCTGCGGTGCAATAGTAAACAACCTGTCAATGTACTTTGTGAGAGCCAGCAACAGCAGACCAAGGTCAGACCCAAATCATGAACTGATACATTAGGGGTTTCTGACCTTATTATTAGTTATGAAGTATAACAAATTCTGTAGGGCTAGCTTTTGTATAATTCCAATATATACTGTAGGTAGTTGACAAATATGCAGTATTTTTTTTTATATTATTATTGTAAAAAAAAAAAAAAAAAAAAATTTAGAAATGCATATATTTGTAATTTTGTTGTTGTTTTTATTATTATTTTTTAAATTTTTTATTAAACTGTACCATAAATTTGTGGCATGATGTAGCAAAAATGTATTAAATTAAATTAAATTAAAGAGTGACATTTATATCTCCCCTATTGCAATACTCAATTTTTTTTTCAACAACACATGTTGTTGTTGTTTGTTTTAAGATATTTTGAGATTTTATTTTATTTTATTTTTTATTTCATTTATTTTTTTGTCAACAAAATGCAGTCTCTTATCAATTAGTCTGTTTCTAAAACTCGTCTAGTTCCCCTGCTACATGTGTGACACTGCTAAATATGTTTTTTTATTAATTAATTATTTAATAATTATAAATTATGTTATGTGCCATTAGCTATATTTCCATCCAAAAATGCGAATTTAACTTATGCGCAAAACTGGAACATCGCATAAAACATTTGCGCATAAAGCACCGTTTCCATCCAATGAGAGAAAGAGAACAAATTTGTCACTTCCTGATAAACTTGCAGTAAATATCACAAAAAAATCTAGGAGAAGTCATGCAAATAATAATTTTTAGAATTTTCATATTTCCCCACTGGTTAATTGACATGTGACAACACGGGTAGTACCGGTATCACCGAGGGAAAAGGTTGAGGGAGAGTTTTCTCTCGTTTCCACGCTTTTCTTTGCTTTTAAAAGCTTGTAAATGTCCGTAAGCATTTTACTTTTACTTTCGACTTAACGGCAATTCGGCATCAATTGATTGAATGGACAACAACAAAACAGACCTGCTGAAAATCAGCATACACGGTGGAAACAAATAGATAAGAAACGAATGTTCTTCCAATGAGCTTCCAAATTCACCTTAGATAAAGGAAAACAGTCAGCAGGCCTTTTTTAAAATCCAAAATACTTTTAAAACAGGCGGTTTTGCATCTCATTTCAAAACTAAATCTTTCTCACCACACTCGACTCACACTCATCATGTGATGAATTAAATCGGACTCCTGCCGCGGATCTGTGATGCGACTGTTGAGCAGCTGTGTTCAGTTTTTAAATGCACTGTTTGTTCTCTAACTGAACTAAATTATTTTTATTACTATATATATAAAAAAAAAAAAAATCTAAATGTAGTGGTCAAGTGACAAAACTGGTGAAGGAAACATTTCAGAATGACCAATACAACATTTCTGATGTTGTGCAACAAGATGGGTCTGCTAGTTACAGTAGACGAGTTATCCCATTCTGTCAGTGCAGCCAAATGATGTTTTTAATATGCATGGAGGAATTTATTCAGTAAAAGTGTTTCCATCGTAGTTCATGCACATTTTTCCTTATCGGATAAAAAGTTTATCCTACTCTGTTTTTTTATGCGCATTTTCGGAATTTATGTGCATTTTTGCATTTCCATCCAGAGATTTTTATGTGATATTCCAAAATACGCATACAAATAGGTGGATGGAAACACAGCTACTGTTGAATTTTTCATTCTGACTGGTTTACAGAAACTCAAGGTGTTAAATGATCTTCTATAACTGAATGGTTATGAATTAATTCCACATTTGCGAACAACTTTATTGTTATGTATTGTTCCATATCCTATAGGGGAAGAACCAAAAAAAGAGAATGATCAAGCAATCTGGATAAAAATGACAAACAATTTTGAAATTTTCTGAAATTACTTTTAGTATCTGTGGAAAGCACTGCAATTTCAGCAGGTGGGGGAAAGCTGATTGGAGTGACTGTCCAGCCAAAAATGCTGTAATGTAATAGCATGTCGTAATGTGACTGTAAGTCATCTATATGGCTCAGCAGCAGTGCATATGCAGGTAATCACTCTCTTGTGGACACACACACACGCACGCACGCACGCACGCACGCACACACACACACACACACACACACACGCACACACACACACACACACAAGCAGAACCAAAACATGGACTGACTTACTGAAACTGGAACTTATATATAATGAAAAGTAAGATATAGGAGAAGAGTAAGAATAGGATTAAAACTGAGGCTATTTATAGGATGTGATCCCCAGGCAACTGACAGGCTCCACATGGGACTGCAGCACAGGAGATCTATAATACCAGGACACAGCGATCTGTTAGCATTTCCAAATCCCCCCAAAAATGGCACCTGGCAAAGCATTTACTATAAAATAATTTTACTTGTCAGAATGCACAGCTACTTTTGAAAGGCTGTAGTGTAAATGGAGAAAAATTCCTCCACAGATGGTGTGCTTACATCATTTATCAGCAAGAGCTAACAGGGCCATGCTAACCAGACAAACTTTGACACAGACACTGTGTTGGAGGCCTCTGTTCTACAACACAAACAAAAATATTTAGAATTTATCCCTGCTGAAGAGTAGATTCCCTCTACAAAGTCTTCACTCACTACATCAAGTTCAAGATTTTTTAAAAATAAAGGAATTTTAGTTTGCTTGTAGTAATGCAAAATGACTAAATAAATATGCCTAATATTTTATTACAAATAATCTTAAATTGTATGTATGTGTGTGGGTATCTAAGCAGTATATCAGTCGCATCTAGTGGTCAAATTGTAGCCATAACTTTACACAATCAATACAACATTTGTCTAAATGTTAAAAATGTTGCTCTGTTAGCTTTCAAAGGACGTCAAAAGTCATGCTTGAACCAGTTTTGAGCTTGCAGCTTGTTGAAATATTGAGCTCTGACTGATCAATTGCTGTTGTTTAGTTTGTAAATTATCGTAAGTAGAGAATTGCAATATTTCATTTGCATGAGAAGTTTTACACAACATTATTAATCTAAGGGGGATGCCATCCACCCTCATTTCCCATCAGTTTGAGTTCTGGTCGCATCTAATAACATTTTATATAAGTGTAGGAATGCCAAATTACTATATTTTTACTTTATATGTCCAATCAAAGAAGCTCAAATGTGAAAAGCAAAATGCCATTTTCAAATGTGACATAGTTCCTCTATATACACTTTAAAGACAAAAATCTAAGGTACATCATTCAGATAAATAAATAAAATAGTAGCTGACAACTTATATTATTCAGCAAGAACATAGTTCATAGGCTGAATGGATTTATTTTTAAATTAGACGCACAATCTATTTGATCACATTGTGGGATTGAAGTCTTGAGCTGAATTTGCATCATGTAGTTGGCAGAGAGAATTTTACAGACTTCTGGGAAATGCAGTTAATTATAAAAAGTATGTGGCCAGTGACTTTATGCAGTCTGAGTTAAACCGTTCAGACCATGTCTGTCTCCGTTCTATGACTACTCTGTTATTCATCAGTAAATGACACAGGAATCATGATGGGATCTAAATGGTAGAAATGACAATACACAGCTTGAGCAGACGATTAGTTGTATATCAGTACAACACTGCAGTCTCCCTTTTGATTTAAAGGAAAACTCCTACATCTGTATATATCAGTATTCCGGCCTCAAATCTAACGTAATAGGCAATTAATGTCACTGTATGGTTCCTGATTACCATGCAAGCTCACGCTTGGTAGACTGGTTCAACTCAACTACTATATTATAGAGTCTCCAAGTGGACTTTTTTTTCCCCTTACTTGCATAGGCAGAAGGTTAAGCCCCGTCAAGCTATAGTGTCTTGTCAGTATCCATGTGTAAGGTCATCTTACAGCAAGATGTGAAGCTTTCCATGTGTTGCTATCATCCAACAGGAATTTGATTTTCATCCTCCCTGCTGCTCCAAACGACATAATCCTTTTCAGCGTGTTCAACTGAGGATTTGCAGTCCAGGCCACGACTCCTACTGGAAGTATAAATGTAATTGTAGAGCAAAGAGTTGTCCATCAAAAATATAAGACGTAATGTCTAGGAGGGCCATCCTTGGATCAATGCAGTCAGTATGTGGTATTTGGCTCCAGCGCTCAACTGAGATCTTCAAATGTTTAATACATTTTTGTATGACGTACCCAAGACGCATGAGACAAACTGGAGTAAAAAACTTTTTTTTTTTTTCTTTTTTTTTGAGGAGTCTGTAGAGTGGCATGTGGTATTCACTTGAGATGTGAATGCTACAGTAATCCACAAGGATCAAAACATACATCTACAGTCAGACCACACAGGCTTGAAAATCCAAAGCAGATTTGATCAGTATCAACATAGGATCACGAAACTCCAAAAACATTTTAATGTTTGAATTACAAAACCAGCTCTGTAGTATTACTGTATAACAGAGTAAACTTGCGTTTGCCTTTGCAAAGCATGGTTATTGAGTATAATGTATGTGAATCACAGAAGAGCTCAAATACTTTTGGAAGCAACATAAAATGCCATGGATGCTTCAGAAAATGTGTTTCGATCTCACATTTGTTTTTTTTTTTTTGTTAAAACTAGGTTTAGGGTAGGTTTAGTGGAGGTGGTGTGTTGTTTTCAAATGCAATAAAGTGTTAACCTTTCACCCCCACCGGACATTTCATTTTCAAAATGACAATAAAAACAATGGACGTAATGACAAATTTCCAGATTTTTGCCTGAACTTGCTTTTAGCACCTTTTTTCAGACATTTCAAAGTCAAAGTCAAAGTCAAAGTCAACTTTATTGTCAATTCTGCCACATGTACAGGACATACAGAGAATTGAAATTGTATTACTCTCAGACCCATGGTGCATACAAGTAACATTAAATACAAACAGTAACATTAAATACAAAGGTATAATTAAAAAAAAATGAATAAATACAAATAAACATATAATATATAAAATGAAAAACACAATATACAAGCAAGGGCACATGGTAGAGAGTGCAAACTATGTAAACAATATAGTGCAACAGAGCTTGTAAATGTGTAAAAGTGTCAGAGCAGTCTTGTAACTGTCTTATGAGTAGTGTGAGGTAGTTGGCAGACCAATGCTGCACAAAGTGACTGGTGCAGGTCAGTGTGTGTGTGTGTGTGTGTGTGTGTGTGTGTGTGTGAGAGAGAGAGAGAGAGAGAGAGAGAGAGAGTGTGTGTGTGTGTGTGTGTGTGTGTGTGTGTACCTGGTATTCATCACGTCGTGGGGACCAAATGTCCCCACAAGGATAGGAATACCAGTAGATTTTGACCTTGTGGGGACATTTCTCAGGTCCCCATGATGAAACAGGCTTATAAATCATGCACAATGAGTTTTTTTGATGAAGTAAAAGTATGCACAATCTCCTGTGAGGGCTAGGTTTAGGTGTAGGGTAGGTGTAGGGCGATAGAAAGTACGGTTTGTACAGTATAAAAACCATTACGCCTATGGAATGTCCCCATAAAACATGTAAACCCAACATGTGTGTGTGTGTGTGTGTGTGTGTGTGTGTGTGTGTGTGTTAAAGTTCAGAAAGTTTGTGGGGCAGAAGAGAGTGAGTGAGGAGTGAGGGGAGTGGGGGCAGAGTAGGGAGAGAGTTGAGCTTCCTGACAGCCTGATGGGTGAAGCTGTCCTTCAGTCTGCTGGTCCTGGCCTGGAGACTCCGCATTCTCCTCCCTGATGGCAGCAGGCTGAAGAAGCTTTGCATTGGGTCGGTGGGATCGGCTGCTATGCAGAGGGCTTTTTTGGTGAGATGTGTGCTGTAGATGTCTTGGAGGGAGGGGAGAGAGACACCAATGATCCTCTCAGCTGCTCTGACTATGCGTTGGAGAGTTTTTTGGCAGGACGCATTGCAGGCTCCAAACCACACAGTGATGCAGCTAGACAGGATGCTCTCGATGGTTCCTCGGTAGAATGTGTACATGATGGGGGCTGGTGCTCTTGCTCTTCTTAGTTTGCGGAGGAAGTAGAGACGCTGCTGTGCTTTCTTGGCCAGTGCTGTGGTGTTGTTTGTCCAGGAGAGATCCTCAGTGATGTGCACACCCAGGAACCGTTGATGGTCAGAGGAGCATGCTGAGTGTGCGCTCTTCTGAAGTCAACAACAATCTCCTTCGTCTTCTCCACATTCAGAGAGAGATTGTTGTCTCCGCACCACGCAGCCAGGCGGCTCACCTCGCTTCTGTAGTTTGTCTCATCCCTGTTGCTAATGAGACCCACCACAGTCGTGTCATCCGCAAACTTGATGAAGAAGTTGGAGCTGTGTGACGGTATGCAGTCGAGGGTCAGTAGAGTGAAGAGGAGGGGGCTCAGCACATATCCCTGAGGGGCCCCAGTGTTTAGAATGATAGTGCTGGATGTGTTACTGCCGACCCGTACTGCTTGTGGTCTTCCTGTGAGGAAATCCAACAGCCAGTTACACAGTGAGGTGTTGAGCCCCAGCTGGATCCGTTTTTGTGTGAGCTGTTGGGGGATTATAGTGTTAAATGCTGAACTGAAGTCTATGAACAGCATTCGGACATATGAGTCTTTTTTGTCCAGATGTGTGAGTGCAGAGTGGAGTGCAGTGGAGATGGCATCATCGGTCGAGCGGTTGGGCCGATATGCAAACTGGAAGGGGTCCAGTGAGGGGGGCAGGACAGACTTAATGTGCTGCATGACTAGTCGTTCAAAGCACTTCATGAGGATGGGGGTAAGTGCAACTGGACGGTAGTCATTAAAGCAGGAAGGAGATTACTTTTTTGGCACCGGAATGATCGTGGTTGCTTTGAAACAGGTGGGGACGACAGCCTGGAAGAGTGAGATGTTAAAGATGTCTGCGAAGGCATCAGTGAGTTCCACTGCACAGTCTCTCAGTACACGACCAGGAATGTTGTCAGGACCCGGAGCTTTGCGAGCGTTGATCCTGTTGAGGGATCTCCTCACACTGTCCGGGGACAAAGTCATCACCTGGTCACCAGGAGGGGGTGGGGTCTTCTGTGCTGTGGTGCTGTTTTGCACTTCAAAAGCGAAGAAGGTGTTCAGCTCGTTCAGCAGGGAGATGGTGCTGTCACAGGTCTGTGGAGGGGGCTTGTAATCTGTGATGGTCTGTATGCCCGGCCACAGGCTCCGTGTGTCTCTGCTGTCATTGAAGCGACGAGCTATTCCTCTGGAGTACTGTCTCTTAGCCTCTCTGATGCCACAGGAAAGGTTGGCCTTAGCCGTCTTCAGGCTCGGCAGCCTGTAGACCTCCCCTGTCATCCATGGCTTTTGGTTGGCACGGACAGTGATGGTTTTGGTGACTGTTACATCCTCAGTGCATTTGTTAATGTAGGCTGTAACAGTCTCTGTGTACTCCTGGAGGTCAGTGGTGTTTTTGTAGGTGGCAGCCTGCTTAAACATATTCCAGTCTGTGGTGTTAAAGCAGTCCTGTAAAACCTCTGAAGACCCCTCTGGCCACACTTGTATCTGCTTACGAACCGGTTTGGTGACTTTAACAAGCGGTCTGTAAGAGGGCATTAGCATAACAGTGATGTGATCAGAGGCGCCGAGGTGGGGGAGGGGGAAAGCTTTGTAAGCTCCTCTCTGGGTGGTGTAAACAAGGTCCAGCGTGTTATTTCCTCATGTTGGAAAGTCAATGTGTTGCTGTATTTTTGGAAACACACTCTTTAAGTCTGCATGATTGAAATCCCCAGCTAGGATGAGAAAAGCATCTGGGTGGGCTGTCTGCTGCTCACTGATGTGCTGATACAGTTCATATAGTGCCTCACTCCTGTTGTTGTTGGAGGTGGGAGGGATGTACACAGCACACAGCAGTATAGCTGTATATTCCCTCGGTAGATAGAACGGCCGGCACTTAACCCTCCTGTTACCCTAAAATCCGCTAACACCTTTTTCCCATTGGGGTCAATTTGACCCCAAATTTAAAACCTCTAGAATATGATATTTTTTTTGCTAAAAGGTTAGTGTCAGGTAATTGATGTCTTTGTTGACTACTTAACAACACTCTGAAACACACCCTCACTTTCACTGTCAAACACCTGTGACAAAATCTCACTGACAGAAAACCTTTCCGTAGAGGCCATTTTCGATTGAGAGAGCAATTCAATTGACAGTGGTTCTCGCAATACTACAGGTATGGTTGTGTTATTTTTTTTTTTTAATTTTTATTATACTTAACATATAAAATTATAGTGCATATTATAAAATCATAGCATGTTATAGTGACCTCAATATCACCCAAAACAAATGTGTGTAAGTTTTTTATATTTCTTATGTTTTATACAGCTAAAAGAACCTGGGGTCAAATTGACCCCAAAGAACACCGATGTGACAAAATGTGTACAGGGCATTGAACAAATAATATGATGTTACTTTTATGTTTACCAAGTTTTCCCCATTAAATTAGGAAAAGTCATTCAATCTGAAGCAAAAAAAAAAAGTCAATTATATATGTACATACGTTAAACATTGAATGGGGTCAAATTGACCCCAAGGATAACAGGAGGGTTAATAACCATAAATTCCAACACTGGTGAGCAGTATTTGCAGACTACAACAGCATCGCGGCACCAAGCGTCATTGATATTAACACAAAGTTCGCCACCGCGGGTCTTAACCCAACCCCCCCCCCCCCCCCCCCGCCCGTGTCGACAACTCTATCGGCACGATAGCATGTCAGCTGGTAAAGCTGAACGGCGTGGTCCGGGACACTGTCGCCGAGCCATGTTTCCGTGAACACAAAAACACAACAGTCCTTTACATTCCTTTGAGATGAACGTAGTAGTTGGATGTAGTCCAGTTTGTTGTCTTATGAGCGTACGTTGGCCAGAATGATGGAAGGGATAGCGGGTTTGTGTGGGCTAGCCGCTAGCCTAGCTCGGATACCTCCTCGCTTACCCCTCTTCTGCTTCCTCTCACACCGCTTGAGGCGCCTCCATTGTGGGCGAAGTGCAGGAGTGTGGGTCGGTGATTGAGTAGGCCTCCGGAGCAGACCCAGATCATTCAGCTCTTCAGCGTCCACAGAGTTCACTTTGAAAGTGTTGCAAAATGCATGAGAATCATAATATTTTGCAGAAATGTCACTTTCCAATGAGCCTGGCTTGATCTGTATAGTTCTCTGAAGCAAAGTAGATGGGAACAATGAGACCCTCAGACAGCTACATCATTAATGATGACAGGTTCATCACAGGAATGACATACAACCTGAAAGCCATTTTCTATCCCAGTGCTGGTGTAGGTGTGCAATACAGGAAATGACTCAACAGTTTCAGCACAAGCAGTGTCTGCACATGGAAGTGACAGTCAGGCAAAGTTTTGCATTTCAGAATCAACTCAGTTTCTTTTTATAAGAATTTGCCCACTCTCTACGGGAAGCTGAACAGACATTTAATTTAGAATCAAAGAAATATGAATTTATTGAATTGCAGTTAATAGAAACACA
This sequence comes from Garra rufa, assembly GCF_049309525.1. Classification (NCBI taxonomy): domain Eukaryota; kingdom Metazoa; phylum Chordata; class Actinopteri; order Cypriniformes; family Cyprinidae; genus Garra; species Garra rufa. The sequence continues at coordinate 8,369,394 of NC_133376.1, forward strand.
ACATAATTTGGTTTGGAACAAAACAAATAATGTAAAATAATAATAATTATTGCGACTAATTATTCTCATTTATGAATAAAAACTGATGTTTTGATTAATTTTGAAGAGTCTGGGGTATGAAGTGTTCTACCATAACAGACTATAAAATGACAATACATATTTACACCAATTTCAGTGTGGCATTTCAAACACCAATTAATATGATCTGATGTTTCTGGAAATACCACACATGTTGTGTGAAAACATTGGCCTCTAGTGAACATCATAAAAGCGAGCAGACTATTAGTGAGCCAAAAGCCAGCAGCCCAGAAGTGCTTCCTCTCTAAGATGAAGTATTTCCTTTCTTCATTCAACAGCTTTTTCTTTTCATAGTTGTTATTTATGAAAGGATAATTCCATGGTCAGTAGAGTTCAGACAACAGTATGCGGTTTATGATTAAAAACTATTAGCGTGTGACCAGAGCAGTGACACCGTGCACACATCCTCACGGAACACAGATTTCAGTCCAGCGTACATTGTGTCCTAATCTCAATTCTCTCTCTCTCCCATCATTTCCCGCTCTCTAACTGTCCTTTACATTAAAATAAAAATACCATGAATAATAACAACACACTACTCTGCTACTGACAAGGTCACTGCTGTCACGTATAGCTTCCTTACAGTACTTACACAGCTCACACAATTCTCAGAACCAAATGCTTGATATTTGGCTTCCTAGTTACAATATTATAGTAGCACTTTAGTACATGCAAATAATGAGGGCATGCTTTAGATACATCAGAAACTAGACATTTTATTATTTATTGAGTGACTTACATTTTAGATATTAGACATAATATTGTTAATATGGTGCGTTTACATCAACAAAAAATAGTTCCAAAAGAGCCACATCAGAAACACTGCATTACTTCGAGCAACCCACAGTGGTGTTGTTACGGCTGGCTCGTGAGCCGCAACACAAAATAGGCACAACACCACATTTCGAAGGAAAAATCCATTTATTTACCAAAAGGAGAAATTATTACATAACAAAAAAAAACTAGACGTCTAGGCAGGGCTCTGAACCGGTTCAAGGAACGAAAACGAAAACCGAAAACAAATGACATTGAACAGGAACAAAAACAAAAACGAAAACAAAATCAATTTTAATCGTTCTGAACAGAAACGGAAACAGAAATTCCAAATGAACCGGTTAATAACGGTATTTTTATCGTTCTCTTTATTATATCAATTTGGCAGACCAAAAACATGAATTCAAATTGTGTGCGCAAATGCGACGGTGACGCATACACCGTGAAATGCCCGCGAAGCAGACATAAGCAGAGCCCTTTCTGATGCGACCAGCTTAAGGTTACCAAGCACCTGGCTGTTTCATGTGCAAAGGTTTAGGTTTAAGTTATTGTAGCCTAATTAAAACTTGTAGTTAAAATTATGCATTACGTTTTCTTTTGCTTTTATGCATTAAATGTAAAAGCATAACTATCTGGAGTTCTGTTTTGTTTGAGTGAAAATAGCCTATAATTGGCTATATTAGGTAAGGAATATGCCGTAGCCAGCTATGAGGTCACCGAGGTCTGGACCTCGGTCATTTTTGTATATTCAAAAATAAAATGCCAAGCTCTCTGAATGATTATTTAGCCGTTTAAACCACCTCATATCACATGAGTGTTTGCAATTCATGTTGATGCGAGAAGCTAGCGCAGTGAACGAGGCTTGAGAGCGCGTTGAGTGAGAGCGCGTGTGCAGCCTCCGTTTGTTGCCAGATCCACCTATTATACGTGTATTTTGACTCATTTTTCCAATTTATTGTGACACTTTGGGACGTTTATAAAGTGGAAAGTTGAACGTTAGTGTTACTGATATATTAATCTTATTTACAAAACACAAGATCTGAACTTATTTCGGATATCTTTTTCTTTATTTTTGTAATTGCTTGTTTTTCGTAGCAATATCCGGCAACATTGTACATTCATAAAAAAAATCTTTTAGACAATCTGTAATTTAATTGCTGACAGGAAGATAACACAATCGGTAAGACAAACGCAGCGATCATCGTTAATATCTGAAAGAAATGTATAACACTATCAAAAACAATAGCATAATACAAATCTGTTTGTTACAGAATGAAATAGGCTACTATGACAAATAACGTTACCGTTACTGGCCAGCAGGAAGACGTCTCATGCTCTTTAGTCAACGTTAAGTCATCAAAAAAACATTAATTAAAGCGGTGTTTCTCAACCTTACTTCGGACCTCACTAATTTTCAAACCCTAGTTACGGCCTTCAGGTGAACTCGTTTACTTTCGGTTTTAAAGACAAGAAGTTCAGATGACACGAACACGGAATTTGGTTGAATCATTTGTAAACATAATGCCAAACATGTTATTAAAAGGCACACACTATCTATCTATCTATCTATCTATCTATCTATCTATCTATCTATCTATCTATCTATCTATCTATCTATCTATCTATCTATCTATCTATCTATCTATCGCGCCGTGTAATAAAATAACGTTATTAACCGGTATTTTTTCTAGAAAACCGTTCTCGGAACGTATTGTTTAATGAGGAACGCAAGAACAGAAACGTTATAATATCGATTCTGCTCGGAGTGAACCGAATGGATTTTTTTTTTCGTTTTTAAGCCCTGCGTCTAGGGATGTAAAACAAAATTATGCACACGCAAGTATTTAATGGGAAAATTAAGAAGAGGGGAAAAAAAACACAAGCAAAAGCACCTGAGAGAGCGCCCAACTAAAAGACATACCAGGCTTTTATCCATCGCGACTCTCCCAGAGGCTTAATCATGATTAATGTCACTTGTTGCCCAACCAGCGATTGCACTTACAGCAAAGCCAGCAGGGGGCAATAGGCAGGCATAACACCTCCCCCACAAAAAAATATTCCCCTAAGGAATACAGTGTATAAGAAAAAAGGGGGGGGGGACACTTCAACAGATCCCGATCCACTTCCACTTCAATTTCCGCTTCCTGGGCCCTAGGAAACAGGATAGAAAGAGGAAAGAATAGGAAAAAGTAGAAAAAAAAAACCTCATGCTCGAGATAGGGCATTCGGATGTGTTTAATGTCAAGTGTGAATGGTTGCAGGATGAGACTCCATCTCATTATTCTTTGATTACGATTTTTCATCCGATGTAAAAACACTAGAGGATTATGGTCCGTATACACAAAAATGGGACTGGCAGACGATCCCAAGTAGACTTCAAAATGTTGCACAGCCAGAACAAGGGCGAGTGCTTCCTTCTCTACAACAGAATAAACCCTCTGATGAGGATTGAACTTTTTTGAAAAGTAACAAATTTGATGCTCTATGCCATCTTGGCTCTTCTGCAGGAGTACAGCCCCAACTCCCGTTTCACTGGCATCTACAGCCAAACAAAAAGGTTGGGAAAAATCTGGTGCAACAAGCACAGGAGCGCTAGCCAACAAGGCTTTTGCTCCATCAAAGGCCTGCTGAGAAACGGTGGTCCATTCAAAAGGCACTTCGGTACTTATAAGGTCGGTCAGGGGTGCTACAATGGATGCAAAATTTGGACAAAATCCATGATAATAACCAGCCATTCCCAGAAACCTACGCAATTCTCGATGATTTTCAGGTACTGGGAAGGCACAAATGGATTCAATCTTGGCTTCAATTGGTCGAACCTGTCCATTACCCACTACTTTACCTAAATAAGTAACAGTAGCTTTCCCAAACTCACATTTTGCCAGATTTAAAGTTAAAGAAGCCTCAGTTAAACGGACAAATAATTCCCTAATTTTAACTAGATGATCTGCCCAAGACGAGCTATACAAAACCACATCATCCAAATAGGCCTCACAACCAGATAATCCAGACAACACCCTATTTACAAGGCGCTGGAAAGTAGCGGGGGCATTTCGGACCCCAAACTTTCCCGATACTGAAGAAAGTCATCAGGTGTCACGAATGCTGACAGTTCCTTGGCCTTAGCAGTCAATGAACTTTTAAAAGGTCAAATTTGTTCACTCTATCCACACAATCATCTATGCAGGGTAAAGGGTAACAATCAGGCTTTGTGACAGAATTCAGCTTGCGGTAATCAGTACAAAATCTGTAAGATCCATCTGGTTTATTTACTAGGAGACAAGGAGAACTCCAAGCACTAAAACTGGGCTCAGCCAGGTTATTGTTTAACAAATAAGCAACCTCCTTTTTTAATAACTCCCGTTTCATTTTACCCTATACGCAGAGCCGGCCCAAGGCATAAGCGAACTAAGCGGCTGCTTGGGGCCCCCAAGAGTACATATTACATTGTTTTTTTATTTTTATTTTTTATTTATATATGTATAATATTTCAATGGATATCATTTTGCTAATGAAAACCATTATTCAATAAACAACAAAAAAAAAACAACAAAAAAAACAACAACAACGCAATATTATTTTAACTGCCTGCTGCAGTTGGAGTATGAGCCATACGATGCCTGACTGAGGTAACTTAAATTCATTGAAGAAGCAGCGTCACTGCAGCAAAACAATTAATAATGTCACAAAAAAGGACATATCTTTCTGGTGCTGAGAAAAGAAAAAGGAAGAAATCAGAGGAAGAGAAAAAACAAGATTAAGGTAAGTTAAAAAAAATGAGTATAAACTAAACGAGGCTAAATTGCAAGCTAACGTTAGCTGGCTAGTTAATTAAGCAAACAAGAAAGTTAATGTTTTATTTAACATCCGCAAATTTAAGCTTTGCAATATTAATATATTATAATACAACATATTACTCAGCTGGATTGAGATTCAAGTTTTTGCATTCTGTGTAAAAATAACTTTCCTAGATTATATTTTTTTAATAAAAATAAGCTTCTGTTTCATAAACTTGGTGCTAATAATAAAAAATAAGCTTCTGTTTTATAACTTTGGTACTGATAACAGTTTAACATTACTTACATTGGCCTAAGTTTGGGGTCTGATGTGTTATTATATCATTATGTCTTAATGTTTTAGGTGTACAGATGGCTTGCTGCCTTATATATTTTTCATATAAAAATACCCTGTTTGTATTTGACTAATTTGTAGTTCTTTGGTATTTAGCTTTTATATTTTATTATTTTTTATATTATTTATTTTATTTGTAGTTGATTGTATTGCACTTTTGTTGCAAAATGTTCTGACCAAAAGTAATTAAAGTGGTTAACGTTAGCCTTATATTTTATTATTTATTTTATTTGTAGTTGATTGAATTGCACTTTTTACATGTTGCAAACCCAGGTGAAAAAAAAATAATACTTAAATGCAATGAAAATACACTTAAATACCCGCAAATACATTTTTAGTACATTGTTATTTTTTGTGTTAAAAAAAGTGTGATGTTTATACACTATAAATATACTAATTAAAAGTATGCTTATACTTCAGTAGGACTTAAGTACACTTGAAAAAAGTATACTAAATACCAGTAATACTTAAATAAATTTTTAGTGTACTAAAATAAAGTATACTACAGAAAAAACATGCAAAAGAGTTTTATTAGTGTGTTTTTCAAAAGTGTGCTTTTTTAATTTACATTAGTTGATTATTAGTAGACTGTTTACATGCTAATCCTAAGTTTAAAATAAGTTAATATATAAAAAAATCTATTAGTAATGTATTGTAGTAGAAGTATATTTTCTCAAAAGTTGTACTTAAGTACACTTAATATGAATGCACTATAAGCCTTAACACTTAAATTGATTTTGAGTGTGGTAATTTTAAGTTATATTAAATTGATTTTATTAAAAATCTATTAGTAATGTATTGTATATAGTAGAAGTACATTTTCTCAAAAGTTGTACTAAAGTACACTTAATATGAATGCATTATTAGCACTAACACTTTTTTGAGTGTGGTAATTCTCCCAGGTTAAAAAAAGTGCACTAAAATACACTTTATTTAAGTATACTTAGTACACTTTTCAGTAATGTACTAAAAGTGCTCTATTTTCGCACACTAATTTAGTACTTATTGTACTAAAAAATAGTATTAAGTATATGTTAAGATAAACTTAATACCATCTAAGTGTACTCAACTGTGCTATTTTGAGACACCATGAAATTGAACTAAAATGTGCTTTTAACATACTATATCTGTATTTAAAAAAATATATTTAGTTACAACTAGAAATACACTTGAACCCTACTTTTGAACATTTATAAATATATTTATGACTAATTTAAAGTATAGCAATAATATATTAAAAGAATATACAAAGTGTGAAAAAAGTGTGCTAAAATACAATTTAAGTACACTTCCCTAATGTACTTAAAGTGCTCTATTTTCGGCCACTAATTTTGTACTCAATATACTAAAAGTTATTCTTAAGTACTCCTTAAGATAAACTTAAGATCATCTAAGTGTACTCAACTCTGCTATTTTGAGACACCATGAAGATGAACTAAAATGTGCTTTTAACATACTATCTCAGCATTTCCAAAAAATGTATTTACTTTATTTCACTTTAAGTACATTAGGGAAGTGCACTAAGTGTACTTAAATTGTATTTTAGCACACTTTTTTCACACTTTGTATATTCTTTTAATATATTATTGTTATACTTTAAATTAGTCATAAATATATTTATAAATGTTTAAAAGTAGGGTTCAAGTGTATTTCTAGTTGTAACTAAATATATATATTTTAAATACAGATATAGTATGTTAAAAGCACATTTTAGTTCAATTTCATGGTGTCTCAAAATAGCACAGTTGAGTACACTTAGATGGTATTAAGTTTATCTTAACATATACTTAATACTATTTTTTAGTACAATAAGTACAAAATTAGTGTGCGAAAATAGAGCACTTTTAGTACATTACTGAAAAGTGTACCAAGTATACTTAAATAAAGTGTATTTTAGTGCACTTTTTTTTTACCTGGGAAAAAAAAAAAGTGATTGAAGTGTTTACAGTAAGAGCATTGTCTACTAGTTTATTTTGCTACTTTTCAGTACACCACATTAAGTATGCCAACTGGTACTGCAAGACTTTGAATGTTTCGTCGTCGTCGTCGGCATCCGTCCGTCTCGGGAGACGATGGTATAGCTTCATTTGAGTCTACCTGCACCGCCGAGAATGGCTGAGCAGTCCGACTCGGGAGTGGCAGTCCCTACCGCACTTTGTACAGATGAAGGCGGATGGTTGTTTTAGCTGCTGTTGCCACTGCTTCCGCCTAGTTCTTTTCTGGGATGCATTTTCGTTTCGCTCAGCCTCTGCACACAATGTACCCTGCCTGACTGCCAGCCTCCAGGCTGGGCAGTCGTCTGCTTGACTTTCCCATGAGTTGTAGTTGATGGAAAACTGCTTCATATCCTTCTTGCAGATGTCTTTGAATCGAAGTTTCGGGCGCCCTGTATTCCTTTTGCCCTCAACCAGCTCGCCGTAGAGGAGGTCTTTGGGAATGCGGCCTGCGTCCAGGTGAGAGCCACCTGAGACGTCTCTCACTGAGAATTGTGTGCAGGCTTCTCATGTTTGCTCGCTCCAGCACCTTGGTGTTGGGGACCCTATCCTGCCACTTGACTTGCAGTATGCGCCGCAGGCACCTCATATGGAAATTGTTGAGTTTCCTTTCGTGCCTCGTGTAGGTGGTCCACGTCTCACCGCCATAGAGGAGAGTGCTGAGTACGCAGGCTCGGTAGACACGCAGTCTGGTCCTCTCAGTGAGGCTGGAGTTGTTCCACACTCGCTGGTTCAGTTTGGCCATGACTGTAGCTGCCTTGGCAATCCTGCTGTTTATCTCCAAGTCGATGGACAGCGAGCTGGAAATAGTGGACCCAAGGTAGGAGAAGTACTCGACAGCCTCCAGGGTGTAACCGTCAATGACGATGTTCGGAGGAGACTCTGTGCCCTGAGCCATGGTGTTGGTCTTCCTCAGGCTGATGGTCAGACCAAACTCTTTGCACGCGTGGGATAGACAGGTGACAAGTTGCTGAAGTCCGACCTCGGTGTGTGATGTCAAGGCTGCGTCATCAGCAAAAAGCATCTCACGGATGAGTACCTCCGTGACTTTGGTCTTGGCACGGAGACGGGCTATATTGTAGAGCCTGCCATCGGACCTGGTGTGGATGTAGACACCCTCCTTGCAGTCCTTGAAGGCGTATTGGAGGAGCATGGAGAAGAAGATGCCGAAAAGTGTAGGCGCGAGGACGCAGCCCTGCTTTACTCCGCTGCTGACTGGGAAGGCCTCGGAGGTTACGCCATTGTAACAAACCGTGCTATGCATGTTATCATGGAAGGACTTGACCACTGCAAGCAGGTGTGGGGGGCAGCCAATCTTCTGCAGCAAGCTGAAGAGTCCACTTCGACTGACCAGATCAAACGCCTTTGTGAGGTCGATAAAGGCGATGTAGAGTGGCATCTGCTGCTCCTGACACTTCTCCTGTAGCTGACGTAGCGAGAAGATCATGTCCACTGTTGATCGGCCAGCCCTGAAGCCGCACTGGGATTCTGGGTAGACGCGGGAAGCGAGTGCCTGCAGGCGGGCGAGGGCAACACGGGCAAACACCTTACCAACAACACTGAGGAGGGAGATGCCCCGGTAGTTGTTGCAGTCGCTCCGGTCTCCTTTGTTCTTGTACAAAGTTATGATGTTGGCATCTCTCATGTCCTGGGGGATGTAACCCTGTTCCCAGCAGAGACAGAGTAGATCATGGAGTGGCTGTAGCAAGGCTGGTTTCCCACCCCTCAGGACATCTGGAGGGATTCCGTCGCTCCCAGGTGCCTTCCCACAGGCAAGGCAGTCGATGGCTTTGCTAAGCTCTTCCACAGTGGGTGGGGTGTCTAGTTCCTCCATGACTGGCAGGTCTGGTATGGCATTGAGAGCGGTGTTTGTTACGGTATTCAGCGTTGCGTACAGCTCTAGATAATGCTCGGTCCACCGCTTCATCTGCTTTTCCTGGTCTGTGATGACCTCACCTGTCTTTGACCTGAGGGGGGCGTTCTTGGAGGGAGTTGGGCCTGTTGCTTTTTTGATGCCCTCATACATACCTCTTGTGTTGCCTGTATCGGCAGCTGCCTGGATGCTGCTACAGAGGTTCAGCCAGTAGGTGTTAGCACATTGGCGGGCGGTCTGCTGGGCTTTACTCCTGGCAGTCCGTAGGGCTTGTAGTGTAGTAGGGCTGGGCTTGGCCTTGTAAGCCAATAAGGCTTTCCTCTTTGCCTTGATCACGGGATCCATTTCTTCCCAGTGGGCCTCGTACCAGTCAGCGTTCTTCCGCTCTTTCTTCCCGTAGGCGATGATAGCGGAATTGTACACGGCGTCGCGGAGGCGTGACCACTTGGAGTCGATGGTGTCGTCTGCTGTCACTTTCTCGCTGAGGGCATCTTCCAGCCTGCTGATGAACTGCTGGGTTCTCTCTGGATTGCTGGCACAGCAGGTGTTGATACGTGGACGACCTTTCTTCTTTAAGTGGTGCAACCTCTTCGGCGTTATGCGCACCTTGCTTGCCACGAGGGCGTGGTCCGTGTCACAGTCTGCACTGTGGTAACTGCGGGTGAGGAGAACGTTGCCAATATCCGCTCTTCTGGTGATGACGAGGTCAAGCTGGTGCCAGTGTCTGGAGCGCGGGTGTCTCCAAGACACCTGGTGAATCTCTTTACACTTGAAGAAGGTGTTGGTCACGCACAGGCCGTGGTGGCACGACAGCTCAAGCAGTCTCTGGCCATTTTCATTGATCTTTCCCCTCCCAAAACTTCCAAGGCAGGTGGGCCAAGCCTCGTGGTCAGCTCCAACTCTTGCGTTAAAGTCTCCAAGAATGTAGAGGCCATCAGTGCTGGGGATCCTGGATATCGCTTCATCCAAGACCTGGTAGAACTGATCTTTCTCTTCGGCAGTGGAGCTGAGGGTTGGGGCATACGCGTTGAGAATGTTAACAGGGCCAGAAGACGTTGACAGCCGAAGGGTGAGTATTCTCTCTGTGCCTGCTGTGGGGGGCTCCGTGGAGCTGACAAGCGTGTTCCTCACCGCAAAGCCAACACCATGCTGCCTAGGTTGGTCCGGAGACTTCCCTTGCCAATAGAATGTGTAGTTAGCTTCTCTAATGGTGCCGTTGTCAGCCAGCCGGGTCTCTTGTAGAGCGGCAATGTCCACGTTTAGGCGTGAGAGTTCCCTATCAATGACGGCAGTCTTCCTTGCATCGTCTAACTGCTGAAGGTCTGCAGTGAATCCGGGACACATGGTTCTGACGTTCCAGCTAGCGAAACGAAGTACTGGTGGCTTCTTTTGTGTTATTTTCTTAGAAATGCCTGGTGCGAGTGTTTTGTGGCCCACTTTTTGAGAGATGCCTCTCTAATCCCCACGCACCCAGTGGGGCAGGTAAGCCATGGCGGGACAGCACCTAGCTGGCTGGGGGCTGCCCAGCTTAAGGCGGGCAGTAGCTGTCCAATGAGGCGCAATGACCTCTCCCACCGTCGAAGGGGACCCCTGGCGCTCGTTTCCTTCGCCAAACGGATGAGCTTATAACCGGTAACTGCCCCCTCCCGTGTTGAGTCGACATCTTGCGATGACGCTGGAGTGTCCTCTCCAGTGGAGCTACAAAGCCTGGGCAGGGTGATATGGAGGGCCAGCTGTTGCCCATGCAGCATTCCCCCCCTCTCTTCGCAGCTGAAGGATCCAAGGGAAGGACAGAGTCGATACAGCTTGGCTTCAGTTGCGCCGCAGGAGTTGCCGGTGTTGACGATACAGTGTCAAACCGCCTTAGGGACTCCAGCTCCAGATTTTCTGTCAGGGTTTACTCCCTTAGTCGTGCTCCAGCACACCCTTCGCACTCCACAGTGCGTTTCTGCTCCACCTTCCTGACCGTTGAAGCTTGTTGGTGCTTTCTTCCGCTCAGTCCGCCAAGAGCAGTCTTCACATGCTGGGTGAGTGAGCAACTCTCGAAATCACCGTGGATGAATGATCCAACGGCTACCCTCACCTGGTTTTGCCGGCCTGTCGAAGCCGTTGCCCGGGGTGTGGCCGCTGTGCATGCTACAGCTACTGGGAGCCACAGGTGAGAGCTGAGTGACAGGCGGGGACCAATGGTGAGTGAGCTACCCAAAAAAAGGCACGACAGCTCACACACCGGAGGTGCTACCCCTCACTGAACACCCCATACACCCCATTTGAATGTTTAAGTGCAAATTAACACCGGACTACTCCTGTGGGTTTGCTACTGTTACAAATAAAGATCATAGCAAGGGTAAAAACATTGGTATGATGTAAGCAACACAGCTACAAAAAAAAAAAAAAAAAAAAAAAAAAAAACTTATATTGGGTGTGTTAGATTTATAGTGTGCGAATAATAAAGGATTGACAATAATTAGTCATATTGGTGGCACAGAGGGGCCCCCAAATAAAATTCTGCTTAGGGCCCCCTGAAGGCTTGGGCCGGCCCTGCCTATACGCATGTTGCTTAATTGGGAGCGCATCACCTACACCACTGGTCTCAAACTCAGTTCCTGGATGGCCACAGCTCTGCACAGTTTAGCTCCCACCCTAATCAGACACACCTGATCCAGCAAATCAAGGTCTTCAGGATTACTAGAAACTTCCAAGCAGGTGTGAGTTGGAGCTGGTTGGATCTAAACTCTGCAGAGCTGCGGCCCTCCAGGAATTGAGTTTGAGGCCTCTGACCTACACAGTAAAATCAGCAGTGTTAATCAAGCAGTGTTATTTCATTTTTACTCTCTAGGAGTAAACTCAACAACAAACAGTGAAAGGTACCCCCTAGTGTTGGTGAAAAATATCAGTGTTAAATTCTGCGTCGTTAACTTTACTCTGTCAAGCTCCTCCCCTCAATCTACCCCCTGCGAAGATCTGAACAGGAGTTTTCTGGTCGCCATTTTCTTTCAGCTCCAATCGACAGGTAAGCTCTTTTAAGTAACGTACTAAAATACACTTTTAATACTTTTTGTGAATAAATGTGCTAATAATACTGCATAGGTTGTATTTTGATGCAATTTGTGTCGTTTTCCAAATAGTTTACTTCGTGGCAAGGTCATGCGAGTTGTTGGAGAGTTGTTTTTCGTCACAATGTAATGCTAAAGCTTAAATGATGCCAATAATCAAATTTAATTTGTTTGCTTGTATCATATATGTCGATGTTTAACGTGTAATTTATGTTATATCACTGCTGGTGTAGGTTTTGTTGATTTTTGAGCATGCATTGTGATGTTAGATACAGTCCAAATAAATCTGATAATAATATAAAAACGTATATAATCCTTTGTAATGTTATATAAACAATTTATTTGCAACTGTTCAGCTCACCGATTTAATGTGTCCAACGATTCTGTGAGGACATGTTTTCGATCGCCGCCTTCGCAGTGTTTGAACTTCAACCTGTTTGTAAGGAGTGACGTGTTTAAACGCTATATATTTTAAAATAACGAAAATGCGGTTTAATTTTGAAAATGAAACTGAGCCTAGCAGTATAATTGACATTTCATAGCACACATATTGCACAATTAACATGTTATTAATGTCGCTGTTTTAAATTCTCTATTTTAGGCAACTTGGATCAGAAACTGAATGGCAGCACTAAATGAAAAGTGGGTAACACTTTATAATAACTACACACTATGAGTCATTAGTTAAGCATTGGTAAATAGTTAATTAATCATTTATAAAGCATTATTCCTACATTAATACACATTTGTAAGCAGTTTATAAATACAGCTATAAATGCTCTATTCTTGTTTTATAAGCATCTGTATACTATGCTTAATAATTGTATTTTCATACTTTATTAAGGATCAGTTAATCATTTCTAAATTAAGCATTACATTATTTACAAACCAGTTAGTTAATAGTTGTAAGTGGTTCATGAGATCATTTAGAAAGTGTTGGTAAATGATTCATAAACCATTTGAATGCCCAGGGTGGTTGCTAGGGTGTTGCTATGCGGTTGCTAGGGTAACCGGGATGGTTGCTAAGGTGTTGCTATGCCGTTGCTAGGGTACCCGGGGTGGTTGCTAAGGTGTTGCTATGTGGTTGCTATGGTGCCTAGGGTGGTTGCTAGGGTGTTGCTATGTCGTTGCTAGGGTACCAGGGTGGTTGCTAAGGAGTTGCTATGTGGTTGCTATGGTGCCTGGGGTGGTTGCTAAGGTGTTGCTATGCGGTTAATAGGGTACCCAGGGTGGTTACTAGCATGTTTCTAGCATATTGCTAGCATGATTAGCAAAGTCGCTAGCATGTTTCTAACATGATTAGCAAGTTGTTAGCGTGTTTGTAGCATGATTAGCAAATCTCTAACATGTTTCTAGCATGATTAGCAAGTTGCTAGCATGATTTTAGCATGACTAGCAAGTCACTAGCATGATTCTAGCATGACTAGCAAGTCACTAGCATGATTCTAGCATGACTAGCAAGTTACTAGCATGATTTAGCATGACTAGCAAGTCACTAGCATACATTTAACATGACTAGCAAGTCACTAGCATGATTCTAGCATGACTAGCAAGTCACTAGCATGATTTAGCATGACTAGCAAGTCACTAGCATGATTCTAGCATAACTAGCAAGTCACTAGCATGATTCTAGCATGACTAGCAAGTCACTAGCATGATTTAGCATGACTAGCAAGTCACTAGCATGATTCTAGAGAAGGGTCTGGCTGCAGACCGTGGATGCGAGTGGAGCTCCACTCAAGAGCGGAAATACGTCACCTCCACTTCCGACGCATATTATGCCATATTGGTCCGGGCAAAATTTTAAGACATTGCATATTTAAAACTTATTGTTTAATCTTTCGTTTTGTATTATTTATAGTTACATATACATGCACGTAATATTTACATTTTCTGTACATTTTATTGTTAAAACGTTTACCGTGGCAAATTATATATGTATATAATTATATATTTTAGAAAGTAAACAGTAGATCTATAATATCACTGGACATTAAATGAGAAGTTAATTTATTAAACATCTTAATCACAATTTGTATTTTAAACAAAATAACAACATGTACATATCTGTCATAGATCAGGCAGGAACACACAAACAACGACGTAAATAAAAGACGTACATTTAATAAATCCAAAGGGAAACAGGCAGACACAGGAACACGGAGTGGTAACATTAAAGACCGACAAGAATACAGGGGAAAACACACACCTTAAATAGACAGACTGATTACAACATCCAGGTGACAACAATGAGGGAGAAACCAAAACACTCAGAACTGCGGGGGAAAATGGGAGAAACCAACATAAAAGTCCGGGGGTGTGACATTACCTCCCCCTCCCGGAAGGCGTGTCCTCGCGCCGACAAATGGGAAACAGTAAACAGTCTCAGGAGGGGGTTTCGGCGGAGGACGGACTCCCGGGAGGAGGGCAAAAGATGGAGTCCAGGGTGGTGACTGAATAGTCCATGGAGGTGATGACGGAGGGAGGAGCCAAGGAGTTGACAGGAAGGGGCTGGAGCAAGAGGAGCCAGGTGGGACCCAGGCCGCAGCCAAGATGTAATCCCACGGTGGAGCCGATGGAGGGAGGAGCCATGGTGGAGGAGAGGCTGACGACTCCATGGGTCCGACCGACGGAGGCGGAGCAGGTGGTGGGAGAGCCCGAGGCGGAGACGGAAAGCCGAAGATCTTGGGTGACACCGCGGATCCGGCGGGCCAAGGCGGAACCCAAGGCTCTGGCGACCAAGGCGGAGATGGAGATCCGGAGGTCCGCCGGCGGAGCCGGAGCGACAGAGGGCCGAGGCTGTGCCCGCGGGAGGGAGGAGTTCCACCGAGCCGGTGGGACGGAGCGACGAGGCACAGCCGGAGGAGTATAGTCCAGAGGCGAAGGTGGGGCGACGACTGACCAGGGCGGAGCCGGAGGGACGATGGAGCCCGGTGGAGCTGGTGGACCGACGGGCGACGGCGGAGACAAGGAGGCAGAGAGCCGGGGTGGAGCCGCAGGGTCGGAGGGCCGAGGCGGAGTCCAAGACTCTGAGGCTGGAGGCGATGGTGAGGGATCCTCCAGCCATGACACTGATGGAGACTGGCAGACCCGCAGCGAACCCACCGCACAGATGGTGGGCTGAGGGTGAGCAAGGGGACTGACAGATGACAGCGAGGATTCATGAAGGCTGGGCGGAACCAGCGGTGACTCTGGATGGCTGGGCGGAACCAGCGGAGATTCAGGCTTAGGCAGAAGAGGGAGGGTGGGTGGGAAATCCAGGCAGATGGGTATTTCCGTGAAACAGTCAATTAAGTCCCCAGAGTTGTGCTCTTGCTCACCCCCAGTGGCGCTGCAGTGGACGGGGCTCTCTACAGCCCTCTCTTGCTCCATGAAGCACTCCACCGTCGCTGATGTAGTAGCCGGCTCTCGCACCTGGTCGGAAGTTTTGACCCCATCGGCGCTCCATAACTCTGTCGCTCCGGGCTCAGGCTTCCCGTCTACGATGGGCTCATAATCCGCAGGTCGGGGTGGCTGGCTGGGCTCTGGGTCTGGAGTGGCACTGACGAGGTTCTCCTGGAAACGGGTGGGAAACGAGGGTTTGTTTCTCGCCAGTGTCCACTCCACAAATGCGGCGAAGTCCGCTCGAGGGCCGTCCTCGGACGACGGCGCTCTGCATGATGCGTTGAGGCTTGCATCATAGAACATACAGAGCGCGTCGTCCGGGTAGCTGGTGGTATGAGCTACGAGCTGGAACATCAAAGTGTAACCCTCGAGCTGTAAATCCCCCTGCTTCAGCCGGAGGAGGATGAATTCTGGACGGAGGAAGGACTCCATGGGGAAAACACTACGGAAACAAAAAGACTGGGAAAAACGAACGGGAAACAAAACGGAGGTAAAGACGCCAAGAAAATAAACTGTATTGGTCGGTCTTTCTGTCATAGATCAGGCAGGAACACACGAACAACGACGTAAATAAAAGACGTACATTTAATAAATCCAAAGGGAAACAGGCAGACACAGGAACACGGAGTGGTAACATTAAAGACCGACAAGAATACAGGGGAAAACACACACCTTAAATAGACAGACTGATTACAACATCCAGGTGACAACAATGAGGGAGAAACCAAAACACTCAGAACTGCGGGGGAAAATGGGAGAAACCAACATAAAAGTCCGGGGGTGTGACAATATCACAGTAAAATAATGTTTTCCACAATGTTTAATTTAATTCCTTTATTTCAGACTCTTAGGTCCATATCAACAAAAGTAACAAAATATAGATAATACATAAGATAATACAAACATAAAATACACATACCTCAACACCTTTGAAAAACACACAAACATTCATGCCAACACTTTCGATACCAGAAGTACTTAGGATCACTTAATTTAAGGGTTACTTGTGATTTAATTTCTAGAATTATTAAATAGACACATACAATTGCAAATATTTTATTCCTTAACAAAGCGTGAATATTATTATATACCAAAACATAGGTATATTGCCACCTTACAGGTGGTGTCGAAGCCGAGAAATCCATCTTTAAATCATGCATTATTTCTAATTTGGAAGCAGGAAAAATCCTAATTTCAAGTTGTCTGCAAGGCAGCATTGCGCCTATGTAAACTTTCACAAAACTAACATTGAAATTTCACAAGTAGTTTTGTTATGATATGATAACCTCGTTGTAACTCGCTAATGTAGTGATGCTAAATTAGTGACTGCTTCGTATTCTGATTCAAAGAAGGCAAACCTCTTGGGCAGGTTTTAAGTGTCATTTACCATAATATGAATAAATAGTAGTTTTGCGCATGGTCATTTTGTAGTAATCCCCGCTTCACAAGCACTGATAATTAATAAAATTATTAGTCAATATTCTTAATTTATTTTGATCATATGCATACATGAACCATGCTTATACTTTTATAAGTTTATTTACAGATTAATTCATTTATACCTTGTGTAAGTAAAATTAAAATTCTATTTGTTTATTTCTTATGGTTTTCGTATCACAAATTGAATTATTTTATGAAACTGTAAAAATCGCTTGGACATCTGGGACGCGAAAGCAACTTTTTCCACCTTTGACCGCAAGATGTCACTAGTGTGCAACGTGTTGAAAAGCTTCGAGTAATGTACCTTTTTACGATACACTTAAGGGGAAAGCCTCAGTGCTTCGAAAATCTTCATTTTCCCATCACTACTAAATTAATAGGCTACAATAAAAAATAAAATTACCTGAATTAAAGTGCGCGACGCCATTTTGATTTTAGTGGAGATGACATCTTTCCGGTTTGAGGGTGGAGGTGACGTATTTCCGGTGGAGCTCCACTCGCTGTATGTCTGCAGCCAGGTCCTCTTGTGATTCTAGCATGACTAGCAAGTTACTAGCATAAATTTAGCATGACTAGCAAGTCACTAGCATGATTCTAGCATGACTAGCAAGTCACTAGCATGTTTTAACATGACTAGCAAGTCACTAGCATGATTCAAGCATGACTAGCAAGTCACTAGCATAAATTTAGCATGACTAGCAAGTCACTAGCATGACTAGCAAGTCACTAGCCTAATTTTAGCACGACTAGCAAGTCACTAGCATGATTTTAGCATGAATTCCTACTGTAATTCATAATTAATTCATTTTAAATCCTTTAATGCACGGCAAGCCGTTGATTATCCCGCTTATTCCATGGTCATTTGCTAAGTTATAGACAAGTTAAAACTAGTACTGCTCTTTGCAGCGCAATATTTGACTGAATAGGTAAAAAACCCAGTCAGCAAACAATTTTGGCCCAGATTTGGCATGCATCTGGCACAGCTGGCATTTATCCGGCACTGGCATACAGCATGTGTGCCAAACATGGCCCGAGTTTGGCAGAGATGGTACCGGTTTTAAGGCGGCACACAAGACCTGGGCCAGATGTCAAATGTAGTATTTGGCCCAGATGTCAAATATAGATATGTGGCCCACATAAGATTGGCCATATTTCACCCACATTTCAAATATTTTTTATAGAAAATCCCAATGTTTTAATACACAAAGAAGTTTCCATCTTCATGTTTGCATTCTGGGTCTAATGCCTTGAAGTTAATCCAGGCAACAATGAAGATTTAATTATTTAAATTATGAAAATCAACTGTAATTGTTTGATTTCAGTTCATAAGTTTTTTTTTATGCCATGAATGTACACCAGTAGACTTTACTTTTCATAATTTATTAACATGTCTATGATTAAATCCTGCATTCAAAATGATAGCTAACCCTGGTGGATTAAAATGAAATTATGAAACTATTTATTTTCAACACCACACAACATTATTTAATCACAGTCAAAGTAACTATGAAATGTGCAACAGCAACAATACTAATGGCTTTATGGTTTTTATACATTTAAAATTAAATGTATTGTTTTTACGTTTGTTTGTTTACTGGAAAAACTTTTACCCAGCGCGCACCATTCAGGATTTCAAAAACCCGGAAATGCGAAATTAGCCTATCAGAGCCCATCAGAGCAAAGTTTTCCAAAAGGCGTTAATTGTCATTTGCAGTGCTTAATGGGATTGTAGTTTTATTTACCCACTTGGCTGTAACACACAGTCTCGTATTTTTGTCTTTTTGACAATTTTTATTTTTATTTTATTTCAGATCGAATGTTTTAGATGTTGTGATTCACGTTGTAGCTGGTTGTTATGATTTATGACTTATAACGCTTTAATTAACAAATCTTCAATAAGGAAAAGTGAATACAAATACTCCCGGAACCATATGTCTTTTCAAAAAAGCAGGCGGACGCTGCAGTCTTGCACAGACTTCTGAAACCAAAGCGGTAGTGCGAACATACGCATATGTATCGTTGCAAGTTTACTATATTCTTCTTACATTTTGCTTCGGATTTATTAATTAATTGACGTTACACGCGAGTGCCCTTGTTTTAGCAGCACGTGAACGCAGTTTTAATCTACGTGTTGTAAATACAATAAACTGTGTCACTAACTTTACTCCTGAAAAAGT
Source organism: Garra rufa (assembly GCF_049309525.1). Classification (NCBI taxonomy): domain Eukaryota; kingdom Metazoa; phylum Chordata; class Actinopteri; order Cypriniformes; family Cyprinidae; genus Garra; species Garra rufa. Next base: position 8,388,301 of record NC_133376.1, read on the forward strand.
CAGTATTTTTCTTATGTCACTTAAATTTAATCGTCTTTGACAGATGATTAGGGTTATAATTAATTGTAATGGTATTTGTTGTTGGAGCCAATGTAACGTTATATATTAAATTACAGATAAAATTATGCATTTTTGTTGTACCAATGTTTTGGAATTTCATTAGTGGTGTATGTCATGTTGAAATTGAGTAAATGCTTGGAAAGGGGTATACATGTTTCTTTATTCTACTTCACCTTGAATGTAATTTATTTGAATTAAACTAAACTATTTATAAATGGGCATCAATAATCATTCTCAATACAAGAGATTAATTGTTGTGCAAAAATTGGTATCACCTTTATAGTGACCAAAATTATCACAATAACCAGTTGTTATTGATGTTCAAAAGTGCCTGGAATGACACCCAAATCATTTCAAGTTTTATGTTTAAAATATGCAAACAAAAAGTAATTTGATTTGTTGTATGTTTAAACATAATCAATAATGTGCACATTTTAAATTACAACATGACTAACATTTTATCTAGCATATATGAAATGTTCAAAAAAGAATAGTTATAGATATTTTGTCTGCTTCATAGCCCCATAGGGCCAGAATTAATAGTAATATTTAAAATCACTGTTTTACTTTTTAAATTTCTTCTTTTTGTTATGCTACTTTTCCAGATGACTACAAGAAAGCTAGACGTAAACTACCTCTAGCTGTTGATCACAGACATTGATCAGACCGATGGAAGGAACTCACCAATTTCAAAGAAAAAGAAAGTAGGGGTTTGGTTAGATTGTTTGTTTATATTAATGTTTCGCACCACATTTACAAATAAAAGTATATCTTGGAATTGGTAAATGTGTTAGACCTAAGAACATTCTTTTCCCCGGAGAAGATGATGATGATGCTGATAATAATGAGACAGAAGAACGCCTACATTAACCAAAATTTAAGAGAAGGGTAAGAAGCTTCTGCTTTTTAAAATAATTACGTATTTCATCACAGCAGATAAATGACCAAGGAATTTTGTACTTTTAAGCAGAATGTATTCCATACCTGATGCTCCAAATATTCCTACAACAAATTAGACCCTGGGAAGCCAAATTAGACCCTAAGCTCTTCCACAGTGCTCCTGACATCCCTAATGATGAGATGGAAGGCATTTAAGGAACAAAGTCAAAAAACAAGTAAGAAGTGTCAGCTTTTTTTAACTACAGTGCATTTTATTACAGCTGTTAAAGGACTAAGATATTTTGTATGTTGCAGGAGGTATGCCTGGCATCATGTTCTCTCTGAGAGCTGTAAATCAAGCACTGAGGCCCTTTTAAGGCATGCCAACGTCGAGGTCAGAAGACCACCCCACAAACGTAGGGATATCCAGGCACTCTGAACCTTCAAGGCTCCATGAGCCACACTACACCTGGGACATCCAGCAAACATCCAGTTACCAAAGTTGTGAGTATATTGTCTAGCCCTTTTCAGAATGCACTGATAGTGTGTCATGGGATTCCCCTCAGGATCATCTGATTTTGATTAATTCACATTGCCAGTGATTTTTGCAATCTGTGCATGCTCACACACACACACACACACACACACATAAAAATTCTGTAAAGACATGTGACATCAGGATGTGACAAGTAATGTACAAATAAGTGTTGCGTCTTTTCCACTTTTATGTATATTCCACTTTTTTTCCACAATTCTTTGTGGAAAAACTACACTATCACTGCTGTTTTTAATTTGATTATATAGTGCTTCATGGGGCTGCAGTTATTTCTAAAGCCTTTAAGTACACAGTCTTGTACCTTTTGTCTTTTTGTCCAGTTTTCAAAAATGTTTTTTGTTGTGGAGATTGTCATCACAATTTTTTATATATCTCTTTATTTAAATGCTTAAAGCATGAATGCACTCTATAAGAGATTTAGAAAATGAAGGAGAGAGAGAACGTTTTATGTATATAGTACCTCAACACAAGCTCAAGGTTGCATAACAAAAACATACACTGAATTTAAAAGAAGTAAAAATAAACAAAATCCCAAGTAGAATTAATCTATACATATTTCACACAGTCATTTTAAGCTTAAACTATATACTACAAGAGGAAGTGGTAGTGTGTTCCTGAGATGTGTAAAATTATCTTTTACCCATAGTAGACAGTCAGAATTTGGGCTATTTTAGACAATCTAAACGATGAAGGGCTGGGGGAAGTAAGAAACGATAATTAAACCTGGAAGATGGGTAGATGGTAAAAGACAATACAGAATGTTTGTCTAAAGGTCATTGGTTCAGTTTTTGTGGTAATATTGTATTTTATCCAATAGCCATGTTACCTGTTACCTGATGCAAAAGCTAATTATACACCATGTGTGCTTGTGTTTTTCAGCGGCTGTGAGGTGCAACTGTCTGATATCTGAGGTCAAAGAAAAATTAATTCATGCCATCATTAAAAGATGGTTATATCTCGCCCCAGACAGAGATGGTGGCCGAAAAGAGAGGATGAAGAATAGAGTGTGTGAGGAGAGTACGACTAGTTAACAGACTTTAGGAATGGATGTTCCAAGGCTCTGTTCAGAGTGCAACTTGTTCATTAACAGAATCATGAATGTTTCAGAGTCATTTGAAGAGTGCTACTTCCTGACCATAAACCTGGACGCTCAAGTGTTACGTGAAGTGAAACTCGATGAGTAGAAACATGGATGTTCAAGTGTATGTCAAGTAAATTTTGTTCCTAATCAGAAACATGGACAGTCAAGCTTTAGACAAAGCATGAAACTTCATGATCAGAAACATGGATGATCAAGTGTTACATTTAAAATAAAACTTCATGAACTAAAACATGGCACAGAACTTCTACTTACTTCATTTTTATTGCAGAACTGACAGGGGAGTGGTATTTCAGAGTTGTTTGAACAACTTTAAAATGTCAGGTGTCAATGCTTTGATGTTAACATGATTAAACATTTGTTAAGAATACTGTCTTTGTTGTGATTATTTATCTAGGAGGTTATGGCTGACATGTGGAACCCATCTGGTCCAGCATATAGGACCAGAATAGGGCCAGCTATGGTTACACAGGTGGCAGAGATATTGATCTCTCATGGCCTTTTTATGGCCCATATTTTGGCTGCCAGGTTTAGTTCACCTGTAGATGAGGCTTAGGTGTGGCTCAGTTTTGGGCATTCTGGTTAAACACTGGTGTTGATATGGTTTACGTAAGGTTGTGTTTTGGTTCAAATGTTACATTTTGATCTGGCCCAATTCAGGGCCAGTTATAGTTAATTTACTTGGCTGAGACTTGGGCCAGTTATGGCCCATGTGTGGTCCTTGTCTGGAATCCAGACCTGGTCCAGTCATGTACCGTAATTCATTGCTGTATTTGGGCCAAGTGAAAGTGGATTGTGTGGCCCATCACTGGGCCAAACCAATTTTGCTATGTGGGAAGACGGTTATTTTCGTCTGTTATGACATGCCGCTCTAGCATTCTGCCTGCTTCAAATCAGACACAGACTTGAAATAGTGCGGTAAGATCACATTTATTTGAATTAATTCTAGCATTTGTTTCAGTAAATTATCCATCGACCGAGAGAGAGGTAGAGATGACAGTTTGTTTGTGTGTGTGTGTGTGTGTGTGTGTGTGTGTGTGTGTGTGTACCTGTCTGCATTGCTGTGCGTCTGCGCGTCTCTCACTACAAACAACGAATTCATTCAAAAACCGCGGTTTTACCACCTCGTTGCTGAGGAATATAATGTAGCGATCTAGTATCTAGGATATTTTAGCAATAAGAATCGCGGGGAAGTGCTGACAAGAAGTTTATGTATGTGGGCAGCACAATGCGATCTCCGATCTCTCTCTCTCTCTCTCTCTCTCTCTCTCTCTCTCTCTCTCTGCGTTTGCGTGCATCAATTAAAGCAGCGCATTAATATAGAACGGTGATTAAACTGACTTGGAACTACCTGTGCATTAAACGGTTTTACTGCACACCTGCCAGCCAATCAGAATCCAGTATCCAGACATTCCATGGAATAAGTGTTATTAAAGCATTTATTAACACACTGACTAACTGTTAATATATGTCTGAATAATAAGATGTATAAATGTGCATTCAAATGGTTTATGAATCATTTACCAACACTTTCTAAATGATCTCCTGAACCACTTACAACTACTAACTAACTGGTTTGTAAATAATGTAATGCTTAATTTAGAAATGATTAACTGATCCTTAATAAAGTATGGAAATACAATTATTAAGCATATTATACAGATGCTTATAAAACAAGAATAAAGCATTTATAGCTGTATTTATAAACTGCTTACAAATGTCTATTAAGGTAGGAATAATGCTTTATAAATGATTAATTAACTATTTACCAATGCTTAACTAATGATTCATAGTGTGTAGTTATTATAAAGTGTTACCGAAAAGGGTAACACACTGTAAGTATTTACTGCCATGTATGACCAATTATAAGATCTTATCACAAATACTGAGGTGACTATGCAAACTAATTCAACAGAATGTTGTACTTAATGTCTGTACTTATTTATATGTTGGGCATGAAATCTTTTTACACTGTAATCTGTGTAATATTATGTCACTTATTTTACAGATCATGCTGGTTAAGGTGAAACTTGGGGATGCCCCAAAATTTGTCAAGATAACAATCAATTTGATCAATTATGATCAATTTTTGTCTGCTGGTAAAAATAAACAGACATCCAACTATATTTTCATTATATTATTTTAGGAATTTTAATTGTATTTTAAAATTTAAAATTTTATTTATGTTACTTGATGGATGTCTAGTAATTTTATATTAAGCTAATCATTGCTATGTAAAACCTTGTAAGGCATATATCCTTTCTCATATCCTTTTTTTTTTTTTTTTTTAAAGGATTTTCATAAAGTTTGGTGTCCCAGCTATGAGGTGGATGAGGATGTATTCAGAGATCCCTCAGTTGGAGTTCTTACCATAAAACATGGTGAAGCTTTGCATTTATTACATTACTTATTAGAAATTTATTTAATACTACTAATTAATAATAATTCCTCATTAAAATGTATGTATTTGTCTTGACTCATTGACAGGATACAGTCATTATAGAAGAATTACTGCTAGCAGCTGAATCTCCTGCTGGTGATTTAGAAAAGGGTTTTAATTTTGGTAATATAAATTAATTTTATACTTTAAATATTATTTAGAAATATTATTGAACAAATTATCTAAGAAACTTAAAGGAGAAGTTCACTTCCAGAACAAAAATTTAGATAATTTACTCACCCCCTTGTCATCCAAGATGTTCATGTTGTAGGAATCTTGGGCGAACAACGTACAAAACAGAAATGGCCATATTCCAAAGAAACAAAAGGACCCTCTTTCTCAGCCACAATAATTGACACATGACCATCACATGACCATCACCAGACGCTAATTGTATGGACCGCTTTGTCGAGATCTGCGTCTTACGCATCCTGAGAGGAAAAACGCTCTTTGTCTCAGAGCATCCAAGGCACATGATCCGTCCAGCGTGATTCACATGATTTTTCGGATTTCCTGTCCCCCTCCCCTCTGACATTCCGAATCCAATGCAGTGTCTCAATTGAGTACACTGCAGAGACAATCTTTAAGAAACAATCAGCTTATCAACAGTATCATATGTTTTCGTTTATATGCTCGATGTGTTTTATGTGATCATTGGAGTTTAATCTATGCATTATATGCCTTTAGAAAAGGAAGTTGTCAAATGTATTAGCATGCAAGCGATATACTATTGATATGGGATGAATGATCTTGGCGATTGTAGTTTGTCTGAATGAACGAGAAAATGTTTTGACTTTATGCATTGAAATAGTTTATTGAAGTTAATAACAAAAGTTGCAGAGAAATCCATATCCTAATAAGTTACGTACCAGAAGGAATTACAGGACGAAAAGGGGGTGGCGAGACCCGCCCCTTTAGCAATGCCATTGGATCCCAGCATCATGGGACGTGCCCTAGCGGCCCGTTTAAAACTTCGTGTTCCTAACAGAACTCATGGCGAACTCAGCAAGAACTCAGCGAACTCAGAGCTCCCAGCTCTCGCCTCACGCCTTTCGCCTCTTGTGGTTTGAGTGCTTTTCCATCTGCGCTCGACCGCTCGACCACTCGACCAAGCACGCAACGGTGCCATCAAAACTCTACAGAACTGAAGTTTCGTGACTGCCGAACTTTTCCAAGTCTCGCAACGCCGACTCAAAAGAACTTCCAGCGCATCAACCTGCGTAACCAGGCAACCGAAAGATCGGCTCCAGAAAACCACTCCTCCACGTCGAGGGATTTCCCAAACTACGTCATCGACCAGCAACCAACCAGAACTTTCGCTCAGACGAGCCCCCGGAACCCCCGTTCCCAGCACAAACGCAAGTAACAAGATACACAGTTCACACAGACCTCGACAAGACGACCATTTGAGGTTAAAAAGTATATAAATTGTATATAAGTATATAAATTGTCACAATTTTTTATATACTGATAGTTTTGCTAAATAAGACCCTTCTTCCTCGGCTGGGATCGTTCAACTACATGGACAGAAATCCTAAAATGTTAATAAATCCTAAAAACATAATTTCTTTATGACTGAAGAAAGAAAGACATGAATATCTTGTAGGACAAGGGGGTGAATAAATGACCTGTAAATTGTTGTTCTGGAAATGAACTAATCCTTTAAGGGTGAACGATTTAGGCCCCATATTTTTTTTCTAATGTTATTAATTGTTCTTTAATTTCACTTCCAGTTTGCATTATTGATTAAATTTTGCAAACAAAATATGTGTTTAAACAGGTTGGGACAATGGCCTTTCTATAATACTTTGGTTGCATCTGATCCCACTTTGTGCCCAAGGCTGAAAAAGACCAGGAAAAGTGTCTTCTCAAGCAGAAAAACACCTTGTTGTCTACAAGAAGGTTTGTTTGTTTGTTTTAATATATATTTTTCTGTTTTATATTTAACAAATCAGTGATAGTTATTTTCAATTTGCTTGGTTTTCTCAGAGAGGAACAAACATTAAGGACCGTCTTCGAGAAATCACAGCTATTGCTTGACCTCCTGGTCGTGGGACCTCAGAAGAATTCAGTTGACCAGTACTTCGTTCCTGATCAGCATGCCATTATATGCAAGTCAACCTCTTCTCTTTGTGCCTTTGAGTTGTTTAGGGCACACTTAGTTTGTTTCTTATAACAGAATGCTACACAACATACACTTTCATTCAGACCACTGTGTACAACATAGATGTTAGCAGTGAAAGAGTCCTCGTGTAGCTGAGTGTCACGATCCAGGCGGGGTTGAGGAGTGTAGAACGATGAGGAGAAACCGGAGTAAATGAAACGTAAACAGTTTATTAAATGAAACACTGAAACTAACATAAACAAACAAAAACCGGGAGTAAAAGATGAGCACATGAACACAAGCAAACTGAGGTAACAGAAATCATTGACGGACAAATGGGGAGTGAACACACAGACTCTTAAATACACTGAAACATGGGTGTGGTCACAAACAAGCTAACAAGATAACGAGGGGGAAATACAAATATGGGCATAGAAGGAACCAAAAGGACTAAATCAAAAGGGGGAAAACAAGGACTAAACCAAATGAACTAGAAACATGGGGGGGGGGGGGGGGAAACACTAGGAGAACTGAACAGGACAGGACAAAACACAGACATAATCCTGACAGTCCAGGTGGCCATGGCCGGGTAAACAGTCCAGGTGGCCATGGCTGGGTAAACAGTCCAGGTAGCCATGGCCGATCAGGGGAGTAGCCCCCCCCCCAAAATTTTCTTGGGGGAACTTAGGGTATAGTCCACACAGGAGAGCACGGAAGGGCGCGCAGGAGAGAGCTCCGGCTCAGGAGGGCGCGCTGGAGACAGCTCCGGCTCTGGAGGGCGCGCTGGAGACAGCTCCGGCTCTGGAGGGCGCGCTGGAGACAGCTCCGGCTCTGGAGGGCGCGCTGGAGACAGCTCCGGCTCAGGAGGGCGCGCTGGAGACAACTCCGGCGCTGGAGGGCGCGCAGAAGAGAGCTCCGGCTCTGGAGGGCGCGCTGGAGACAGCGTCGGCTCTGGAGGGCGCTCTTGAGGAGCGGGTTCTGGACGGCACTCTTGAGGAGCGGGCTCTGGACGGCGCTCTTGAGGAGCGGGCTCTGGAGGACTGTACGACCCCAGCGGAGACTCTGGCAGAGCAGGCTCTGGGCGAGTGGTCACTGAAGGACGCTCTGGCGGCGCAGTCACAGGAGGGCGCTCTGGCGGCGCAGTCACAGGAGAGCGCTCTGGCGGCGCAGTCACAGGAGGGCGCTCTGGCGGCGCAGTCACTGGAGGGTGCTCTGGCGGCGCAGTCACTGGAGGGCGCTCTGACGGCGCAGTCACTGGAGGGCTGGGCGGAACCAGCGAAGACTCTGGGAGACTGGGCGGAACCAGAGGAGACTCTGACTTGGCGGTAGCCATCTTGGGTGCAGACTCAGGCTTGGTGGCCATCTTGGCCGGGATTTCAAGTTGGGTGGTCATTTTGGCCGAGGGTTCTGGAACGGCGTTTATCTTGGCCGTGAACTCAGTAACGGCGGCCATCTTGACCAGGAACTCCGGCTTGGCAGCCATCTTGGCCGAGGATTCAGGAACGGCGGCCATCTTGGCCGGGAACTCAGTCTTGGCTGCCATCTTGGCAGGGAACTCAAGCTTGGCGGCCATCTTGGCCGAGGATTCAGGAACTGCGGCCATCTTGGCCGGGAACTCAGGCTTGGCGGCCATCTTGGCCGAGGATTCAGGAACGGCGGCCATCTTGGCTGGGGACTCAGGCTTGGTTACCACTTTGGCCGGGAACTCAGCAAAGGCGGCCATCTTGCTTGCAGTATCCGACGTGGCAGCCATCTTGTTTGCAGAATTTGGCGCGGCAGCCATCTTGTGAACTGGCGTGACGGCCATCTTGCTTGCCGATTTCTGCGTGGCAACCATCCTGTGAACTGGCATGGCGGCCATCTTACTTGCAGAATCTGGCGTGGCAACCATCTTGTGAACTGGCGTGGCGGCCATTTTGTGAGCTGACGCGGCGGCCATCTTGTGCACTGGCGGGTGTGTTGGGGCAGCCATTTGGTCATATGCTGCCCGTACCGACATCAATGGTGGGTCTAGGATGGCAGCCACCAAGATGGGCCATGACGTCGGAGGGCTGGCTGTCAGTGGAACTGGGCTGAGGACTCTGGTCGAGCTTTGGCAGACTTGGGGAAGCGTGGAGGGCTTGGAGGGGTTTAGCTCATTGGAGAAGTGGGTGGAGGACACGGGCTGGTGGTGAACTGGAGTGATTGCATGCTTTCGGATGGGAGGAGGATAAGAATCCTCCACATCGACATGGTATTTGGAATTACAGAGATTCAATACATGATTAAGAAAATCCGCTAGGGGCTTGTGGCAATCTTCATTAGTTATTAGATTGAACAAAACATCATCCTTTAGTCCCATCCGAAAGCAAGCATTTAACATCGAATCACTCCAGCTCACCAGATGGGAAACGCTCAAGAAATCCTCCACAAACTCCTCCAATGGCCGTTCCTCCTGCTGGAGGTCCCAGAGGAATTCCTCAGCCCAGTTCATCTTTGTAGGTCCGTCAATCTGTCACGATCCAGGCGGGGTTGAGGAGTGTAGAATGATGAGGAGAAACCGGAGTAAATGAAACGTAAACAGTTTATTAAATGAAACACTGAAACTATCATAAACAAACAAAAACCGGGAGTAAAAGATGAGCACATAAACACAAGCAAACTGAGGTAACAGAAATCATTGACGGACAAATGGGGAGTGAACACACAGACTCTTAAATACACTGAAACATGGGCGTGGTCACAAACAAGCTAACAAGATAACGAGGGGGAAAGACAAATATGGGCATAGAAGGAACCAAAAGGACTAAATCAAAAGGGGGAAAACAAGGACTAAACCAAATGAACTAGAAACATGGGGGGGAAAACACTAGGAGAACTGAACAGAACAGGACAAAACACAGACATAATCCTGACACTGAGGGTATAGCAAGGCTGCATAACTAGTTGCTTTAGGTGTAGATTCAGGGTGTAGTTCTGTGTCTGGTATTCTTTTTCAAGTTTTAAAAATCATTTGAATACAAAAGTATCGTCCTGACTTTATCATCTGTACAGAAGTAGCAAAATGTAAAATGTACTGTTATGTGGAATTATGATGGAAACACTCTGTTTGTATGACCATTACCATGCATTTACAGTCTGACTGCATACAGAGTTTGAAAGGTAGTGAATGTTAACAAGCTGTTGTGTTATTTTAAACTATTTGATCTTAAAATGATATATGGTACAACAGAATTGCACTGCATATAGTGCCATTTTATGCAGATATGTTTTCTGTGCATGTATTTGTGTTTAAGCCTAAGTGTTTTAATAAATGTTTTAAATGGTACATAGATGTTGTTTTTTGTTCTGTTCTATTCCATGTATTCTATGTGTAAAAAAAAATAAAAAATAAATAAATAAATAAATAAATGTAGATAAACTCTACAAAAGTGAAAAATGTAACACTAATTGGTGTTAATTTTCCCTTAGTGTTAAATTGTGGTAACACCAATCAGAGATAATTTCCCTTAGTGTTAAATTGTAGTAACACTATTCAGTGTTGAGCAGTGTTAATTTTTTACTCCAAACAGAGTTAATTTTACTCTGAAAACTTAACACTATGAAAAGTGTCATTTTATCACCAATTCTGAGTGGGACTAAATACACTCGGGTCCAGTGTTAAATTCAACTCTTAAAGAGTTATTTTAACACTGCAAAATTTACTGTGTACATCAATGTCGTGTTCAATCATTGTCATGCAACTAGGCACATCAGAAAACAAGTGAGGTGACTCTACCAACTGCAGCACGTCGGTTCTTTCCAATGAGGAGAGATATGGTAAATGATGGGCCAATTTCGTCAACATCTCAGAATTATTCAAACGACCTTCAATAATACCTCGAGAAGGAAAACAAACCCCATCGTTCCCGACATAATCGGAGGAAGAAGTCTTCTGAGAGGAAGTCTCATCCTCAGTAAACTGTAACGAGTCACCAGTCAGTGTTTATTAACACAACAGAAGATGTGGGAGGAAAATAGGGTTTTAAAAGATTTATATGACAAACCCGTACTTCTTTACGTCGTTCTGGTGTTTTCAGAAGATAATTCTGTCCAGAAAGGCATTTCAATACAGGATAAGGTCCTGCAAAGCGAGCTTGAAAAGGGTTACTTACAAGAGGTAACAAAGATAATACTTGGTTGTAGTGCATGTCTTGAGTTGAAGCTCCGTCGAGTTAAACTATTATTTTCTATTTTTAAATCTAAAAACAATTCTATACACCATCATTTTTGTTTTACATAACATGTGAATATACCCCGTTGTGTTTTACAACAAAAACAATCGGAATGCCTTGTTATCATTAGTTTTTATTTGCTTTCCCGAGTCTGCTACTAAGTTAGCTTATAGCCCATTTAACATTTGTCAGCGTGGTTGCGGCTAATCTTGAATACATTGTTTATTCTCTATTCACATACATTTCAACTGTTTACTCACTGTTACTTGCTTTAATGGCGAATTTGTGTCTACCTTTGAGTGCAGGTGAAGACACGTTCGAGCTGCACTCGTTGCAGCCAGGCCCCGGGTGAGGACCTCTCCCCCTCTGCCGCCTCCGGTCTTCGAGATCTCCACCCGGAACTGCTTCGCTCCCCTCCGCGAGACGGAGCGCAACGCTGTGATCGTCGGAGACTCCATCGTCCGGTACGTTCGTGCTAACTTAGCTAACGGTAAAGTGCACACTCGCTGTTTTCCTGGTGCTCGCGTTCTCGATGTTTCTTCACAGATACCTGCCATCCTGTCAGGACCGCTTCGCACGTATCGACGTGGACACGAAAGGTTCAGTAGACTTTTTGCTCTAAGTGAATGGTTGTTGTCATGGTGTAAAGAACAGAAACTGCTCTTTGTTAATAATTGGAATCTTTTCTGGGAGCGCCCTAGGCTTTTCCGCGCTGATGGCCTGCACCCCAGCAGAGTCGGAGCAGAACTCCTGTCGGACAACATCTCCAGGACGCTGCGCTCCATTTGACTAGTAAGCAATTCTTCAAATAGTTGCGACGATGGCTTTTGTTCTGTTTTTTGTTTTGTGCACGTTTAAACGATAATACTGGTGCTGTCTAATCTATAAAGACTGTGTCTGTTCCTCGAATAGTGAGGTCAAAAAATTAATGCAGGATCTAGAAAAAATCGAATCATGATTAAACCAGAAAAATGCACAATAAATGAACAAAAACAATTTTTAAAGCTTGGGCTCCTAAACATTAGATCACTCGCACCCAAAGCACTTATTGTAAATGAAATGATCGTGGATAATAGCTTTGATGTACTCTGCTTAACTGAAACTTGGCTAAAACCAAACGACTATATTGGTCTGAATGAGTCTACTCCACCAAACTACTGTTATAAGCACTTATACTGTTATAAGACTTAAATGGCGCCCCGGGGCAACTCCTAACCTAAACCTACCCACTTCTGAACAATATAAAAGATGCAACAGGCAAATAAAAGTACAGTGACAGGTATTTATTACAAAAACTGACGATAAAAAGCAGTATAAAAGTATTACAAACAAGACACATTACAAGTCACGATACACACAAAAGCCAATGGCATTTCACAACCAAAGCTGATGTAACGCTTCTTCAGGCGGCAATTTTTAAATGATGGTACCGTAACCCTACCCAAATACCTAACTTAAAGTGGTCATATGATTTTGCTGAAAAGAGCATTATTTTGTGTATTTGTTGTAATGCAATGTGTTTATGCAGTTTAAGGTAAAAAAAAAAAAAAAAAAAACATATTCTTTTCCACATTTTCCACGCATTGTGATTAGCCGAATACCTCAAGCGTGACGAAAATGTTACGCCCCTTACCATGCCATTTCTCGGCTTGAAATTAGTCAGTCCAGAATTCTTTAAATATGAAAACATGCTTTCGAACTTGTCAAAAGCGCAGACTGTCCTGGCAACATTGGAATTGCTCACTTTATAGCCTTAACCCTTTGTGTACACCTGGCATTGTAAGCTGCTCTCCCAGATTCAGGAAACAGTCCTCCGTGAAATGTGCATCACCCACTCGAATATTTGCATTGTACTGTTCTGGAACAGTGTTCTAAATATAACTTAACCACTGATTTCTAGTTGTGTCCTCATTTGGATGGCAAGTCATTTCACTCTCACAATGAAACACACTGTGTCTCCACAACATGATGTCTGCAACACTACTACAGCCGGTAAAAGTTACGCCTTCATTTTTTCCATATACATATGGGCGTTGTTACGCTAATCTACTCACCGGGCATTGTTACGCTAATCTACTCACCCCGTGACGTGGACTAGTGGGGGTGTGTTTGAACGAGCCATTTTAGGGAGGTGTGGCTGAGTCTTAACTTTTATAGTATATATCTCTTTGGTTTTGAGACTTTAAGCTTTGCAACTTTGAAGATCTTATCTATGCACAAACAGCTTGTAACACTCCAAAGACAAAGGAAAACAAGAAACCACATCATATGACCCCTTGAACAACTACCTTTATAAACGTCTAGGTTACGTAGGTAACCCTCGTTCCCTGAAGGAGGGAACGGAGACGTTACATGGGAACTCGCTTGAGAGTCCAATCATCTCTGAGCCTTATACAACAGGCCAATGAAAATTGGCGAGTGGAATTTGCATGCCAAGCCATGCCCCCGTACATACGGGTATATAAGATGGCAGCTGCAATACATTCACTCAGGTTTTTGCTGAAGAGCCAGATCGAGCCGGCGTTAGCGCGACACCGGGGCCATGGCAGGGGATGTAACGTCTCCGTTCCCTCCTTCAGGGAACGAGGGTTACCTACGTAACCTAGACGTTCCCCCTCAGTCGAGTCACTCCAACGTTACATGGGAACAGACCCTCTGGAACAGGCCACGGCCCTGACGCCGCGTTACGCACAGACCCACATGCCAGCAGGCGGACGTGCCAACAGGCAGATATGTAACGTAACCTTCCCAACGCCCTGGGGGCCAATAAGGGGGCCCCACAGGGATGCCAGAAGAACTGAAGCACGGGTTGGGGGGTGGAGCACATGAAGTTTTTCTACACATGTGGAAATAGAGAAAATTCAATATATCCATAAGGCTAGGGATATACGAGGGAAACAGCGGTCTCCTCTGCTGGAAAAAATAAAATAAGCCACTACCTGCAGGGCGAAGGAGACCCAGGCAGGAACACAGTCAGAACTACTCCGCATCTAGCCTGACTGCGGGGCATGGAGGACCCAGGGTTCGCCGGAGGGAACCGACTGGGAAATAGCGCATGGATCCACGTGGGAATGGCGCAGCAAGCCGACACCAGCCGTCCTCCCGCTCACCTGATGTCTAAGTTAAGACACGGGAGGAGACGGCCTCTACGCGGAGGTTGTAAAACCTAGCGAAGGTGTTAGGTGTCGCCCAGCCGGCAGCTCTACAGATGTCTGCTAGTGAGGCGCCGTGCGCCAAAGCATAGGAGGATGCAACACTCCGGGTGGAGTGGGCATGCACACCCAAGGGGCACGGCTGTCCCTGGTACAAGTAAGACAGGGAGATGGCATCTACCACCCAATGAGCCAACCTCTGTTTGGAGACAGCATTCCCTTTCTGCTGACCTCCGAAGCAGACAAAGAGTTGCTCAGTGCGTCTGAAGTGCCGAGTGCGGTCTACGTAAATACGCAAGGCACGGACTGGACACAGCAGCGCAGAAGCTGGGTCTGCCTCCTCCACGGGCAGAGCTTGTAGGTTCACCACCTGATCGCGGAAAGGCGTGGTGGGAACCTTAGGCACATAACCGGGCAGGGGTCTCAGGATAACGTGAGAATCACCGGGCCCGAATTCTAGGCACGTTTCGTTGACAGAAAAAGCTTGAAGGTCCCCTACCCTCTTGATGGAGGCCAGAGCCGTCAGGAGCGCTGTCTTGAGAGACAGGAATTTAAGCTCAACTGACGCGAGGGGCTCAAAGGGGGCTCCCCACAGGCCCTGGAGGGCGACGGAGAGATCCCAAGAGGGTACGAGGCGCGGTCTGGGAGGATTAAGCCTCCTAGCGCCTCTAAGGAACCTAACGACCAGCGGGTGCTTACCTAGGGATGATCCATCCACTGCGTCGTGATGTGCGGCGATAGCAGCAACATAGACTTTGAGAGTTGAAGGGGACAGCCACGTTTGACTCCAGAGGAGCAGACGGCGGGTGAGTTGTGACATACGAGGAGAGCGGAGACCGCCCGAGAGAGGGCCAGGCCAAATGGGAGCACCTTGTACTGATACACTCGACCCTCGAACGCAAACCGCAGAAGGGGCCTGTGGTGAGGTAAAATCAAGATGTGAAAGTAGGCGTCCTTCAGGTTGATGGCTGCAAACCAATCCTGGGGACGGATGTAAGTCAGCATGCGTCTTGTCGTCAGCATCTTGAACGGTAGCCTGAGAAGGGACCGATTCAGGACTCTGCGATCCAGGATGGGTCTTAACCCACCACTCTTTTTGGGCACGATGAAGTAGGGACTGTAGAACCCTGACTTCATCTCGGCTGGAGGGACCGGCTCGATCACGTCCTTCGCCAGTAGGACTGCGACCTCCGCACGCAGGACAGCGGCATGTGTGTCCGAATGAACAGTAGTGCGCCTGGCGAACTGAATCGCATAGCCGAGACGTACCGTCCGTATCAACCACCGTGAGGGGCTGGGAAGCTGAAGCTAAGCTTCCAGCCGAGTCGCCAGGGGTATCAAGGGAACGTTGACCGACGTGACCGTGGTGGGGCAGCCTAAGGGGGGAACGGGAAGGGGACTGCACCCAGAAGGAGAATCGTCCTGGGGAGGAGTCAGACTGCTCAGGGCAGCGCTTACCTTCTTCCCGGGTTCCCGTGCTGACGATAGACAGCTCCGAGTCCGGTACCGAGAGGGCAGTAGTGTGCCGCTCGAGACGGGAACACGGGGCCGAAGCCCCAGAGGTGAGAAAATTAGCTCTTTTTGTGAAGTTTTGGGTACCGTCGACCCGTGGGCCGACGGCAGCATCAGAGTACACAGCAACTCCCGGTCCTCCACCGGGAGTGGGGACGTAGATGTTCTCGTCGCCTGAAGAGCCATTTTCTCCACCTCTGGGTTGCCCGCGTCAGGGACGTTTCGCAGATCTCTTTCGCGTGTTCTTAGCTGGTCCCTGAGAGGCGGGCGGCGCACCTCTCCCACGGCCAGCTCGACGTCGAGCCAGCCTAGCTTCATGTAGCTCAGCAGGGGACGGAGCAGGTTTCGGGGGGGCCGCGGGGGGGCGCCCTCGGCGACGAGCAGGCGGAGGTGGGGCCACCGGCGGCGGGATGGTAGACTTGCGGCGGGGCAGGATGTGTTTAATCGCCTCCGTCTGCTTCTGGACTGCCGAGAACTGCTGGGCAAAGTCCTCGACAGTGTCGCCGAAGAGGCCACTCTGGGAGATAGGAGCGTCGAAAAAGCGAGCTTTGTCGGCGTCTGCCATCTGCGTGGACGAGCGTTCACACACCCTGGACGGGAGATGCGGACGATCCCGCAAGGTGGCAGCGCCGCGCGGGCAAAGATGCACCGCCACAGCACGCTCAACCTGGGGAATCGCCACATACCCCCTGGCTGCCCCACCATCGAGGGTGGTGAGGGGAGAGGAGCTGGGGTGGGACCGAGATGAAAATGGGGCCCGCCAGGTTTTAGTCAGCTCCACATGCACCTCCGGGAAAAAGGGCACCGGGGGGGAGCCCTCCCCAGGAACCAATCATCAAGCCTAGAAGGATCGGCCGAAGGTGCTGGGGGCACCTCAAGACCGATCCCCCGGGCGGCCCGGAGGAGCATAGCCGAAAGCTCGCCGTCCACGTCAGACGGAGCGACCACCTCGAGAGGGGGTCGCGCCGCCGAGGCATCCGCCTCGCCCTCCGACTCTCCCTCTGATGCTGCGATCGACATCTCATCATCTGCAGGAGCACCGAAGGAGACGCTCAGCCCGCTGGGCGGGGAAGCGTACTGCTGCGGGAACTCGACGGGGTCACGCTGTGATGCAGAAGACCGCAGGGCTTTCTCAGCCG
Source organism: Garra rufa (assembly GCF_049309525.1). NCBI lineage: Eukaryota > Metazoa > Chordata > Actinopteri > Cypriniformes > Cyprinidae > Garra > Garra rufa. The sequence goes on from NC_133376.1 coordinate 8,405,435, forward strand.
GCGGTGCATTCTGCACGGTAACTCTTTGGTCCCCCCTGCATCTCGCCGCGGTGGCCGAAAAGCATTGACGGCTCAACGACTTACCGCGGGAGGAAGGCGGGGGGAGCCGGCTCGCGAACGAGCGGCGGGACCTCAGCGTGGCCATGGTCATGCGCTCGCAATGCGGGCATGAACCATCCATGAGCGCTGCTTCAGCGTGTTCAAAACCTAGACACATGAGGCAGAGCTCATGTCCGTCCGCAGAGGAGAGGAAACTACCGCATCCTGAAGTGCACGGCCGAAAAGGCATTCTGAAAAGAACGTCTGAATTGGCCGTGAGAAATTGACTCTTTTAGCTCCCGGTCTACCCAGGGAGAAGCCGCAGGGCGGCTGTGCACTCGACGGGGCTTGCTCGCTGGAATGCAGGGCGGCTTGAGTGCCGTTAGAACGGCAGCCCGCAGGAGGATCGCTGGTGGCTGCCAAACAGTTTCTTTTAGAAAAGCTCTTTTAGTGATTTGGCAGCGCACCAGCAGAGAGACTTGAAGAACTCTTTTCTTTTTTCTGTCGAAGGCTCGAGCATGAAGGCTCTGAAAGCAAAAAGCTGAGTGAGTGTATTGCAGCCGCCATCTTATATACCCGTATGTACGGGGGCATGGCTTGGCATGCAAATTCCACTCGCCAATTTTCATTGGCCTGTTGTATAAGGCTCAGAGATGATTGGACTCTCAAGCGAGTTCCCATGTAACGTCGGAGTGACTATTTATACACATGTTAATTGAGGCAAAAGTTGTAGTTAATAGTTAGTTCATAGTGAAAATTGGACCTTAAAATAAAGTTGGACCAAACAATGTATTCAAATATTATTCTCACAACATTATGCATTCACTTCGTAATTGTAGTGTAAATGCATTTAAGCCAACTTTTAACTGAATTAAATAGTCAGTATAAATACACCTATATGTAAAAACATGCAAGCACTCAGGGATTGATTTGAAGAATGGTATAATGTATGAGCTAGAGATGGACCTAAAAGTTCAGACTTGTCTGGTGAAACTGACATTTGTCTTTATTGAGGTTCAGTCCAGCCTCATTACTCTGGCTCAACCCAGCACACAGGTCAGCATTGTGTAGATAAGGTGATGCTCCATAAATGATCCTGTTGTCTAGGCAACAATGGACAACCCCTCTTATTAGGATCCCTAAGGTCTACAAATGTGTATGCCACCTGTCAGAGTACAGCCATTCAGAGTCTGATTGTCTATTGTTTAATTTTCCTCCAATCTTTTTAGAGATAATATGTGCATTCACATCATTGTTCAGATGTAAGTCGTAATATAACATTTATGTACTGGATAAATCTGATTAATTTCAGTTGTAGGGTGTGTTTCAGCTAATTTATCCACAAGAAAACCAGCTCAGTCCAGCGCTGGACAACTCAAGCTGGTCAGTCCCCAATATATTAACAGAATTATAGAATTCATTCTTTCAGATTTTTTCTTCTTTCTAAACCACTCTGTTTTGTTAATATCTTTTATATCAATTATTTGTTCTCATGTTTTCTTATACTATGTTTTAATTAAATTAAATTAAATGGAAAAAGAAATAGCATTGAGCAGATGGGATTCACACTGGTTTCACCTCAGAATGCACTTTGAAATCTTGTAGTGAAGTCTTTTGTACATGCAGTCTCTCACCATGCATAAGCTACTCATTTTTCATTCACTTCAACAGCGCATCCATTTTATTGCATTTAAAGCATCTGATAACAACTGACAACCTGACACCTGCAGTTTAAGACCAGTCAAAACATTAATTCCCAACAATGGTGTCCACATTTACTAGAGTACTGTAGAATATATGATCATGTTACCAAGCTAAAGCAATGCTGTCAAAAGCACAGTCAGCTTTTCCTTTGAGTAGCTGTTCAGACCAAGCATATATTTTTAGTTATGTGATGCAAATGTAAAGACATTCACATTTTTAAGTGAACAATACTCTTTGGGGCCACTGAATGAATTTATACTAAACTCTATATTGACAGACAGCATGGAATCAGTACAGTGAGTTATAAAGGTTGTTGGGTCCCACTTTACATTAAGTGGCCTTATCTACTATGTGCTTACATGTAAATGAACCATTTGGTACAATGCACTTATTGTTCACATACATATTTTTTTTGCACTGTACTTATTTTTTTTACTTGCCAACAAGCTCGAACATAGATGCATATGTAGACTGGGATCGGCGCTTTCTTTTTAAAAACTAAAGTAACGTTATCCTCTGCGTCTTCAGCGGCTCTGATGTCAGGAGTAAATGACGACTGCTATGTTCATTATTACATCCATCACCTCAATCGCTCAATCAGAGGCATTATTGTCTTCCTCTGCACCTGAGTCACACAATGACGATCGGAGTCGGACTGTTTCAGCTCAGTGAGGGCGGGTCTAAGGTAAGGCGCTCATGTCAATCAACTATCGTGGGAGCGGCCTCTGTCGGTGTGCCATCACACCGACAAGAAGCTGAGAATCACCTTATTTTAAAAAGGGGATATTACTTTTAAAGATAAAGAAATACCACTGGGTGGATTTGTTTCATTGTAGGGTGGTTGTGTACACAAACTGCCAACACACATTAATGTTCAAACAACATGTAAAAGTGAGTTTTGCATCCGGTGACCCCTTTGAATCCGATCTTCAATTCCCGAGTTATATTTAAATTTAATGGAGATCACATCAAGGAAAGAAACATATAAGTTGGACATTTTATTAATTATCAGCTAATTTCAAGATAAAATGACCGCAAGAGAAGAGAGTGTGGCATCAGCACTGCAAAGAAAAGTTCATCTCACTACTTTTAAAGAACATGATTGTGTCTTAATTTCAGTTTCATTTGTAGCAGTTTGCATGTTGGCTTGCTGAAGAGATACCCAGCTACTCATCCGCTGCAATGTTTCTGGCATTAGTGCTGTCATATCTGACCGTAACATGTCAAATTTGTATATGTGGTTTCAACAACCAGATGCAGTTTTGTCTGGAATGTGGCCCAGACCACTTCCTGAAGTGGTTTGAGCTATCGGATTTAAATCTACCTCAAAAGTGTTTCAGAGAGCATTTACACCTGTTCTTTTCACAATTTTTTTAATGGCTCTTTTGAAAAAATGCACTCGCCAAAAAAAAAAAAAAATGAAATAGCCTACTTAGTTCACCCAAAAATTAAAAATTCAATCTCAGGCCATCGAAAATGTAAGTGACTTTTAAATAAAAAGAAAAAAAAAGCTGGATCCATGACCCTTTGTGATTCATAAAATTCAAGTCAATGGCTACCAGCTATTTGAGAGTCAATAAATAAAAAAAATAAAATAAATTAAATTAAATAAAAATAAAAATGTATCAGGCAACATAATATTGTATAATAAATGCAACTAGTATTTCCAATGTCAACTAGTATCGCTTTGTCAACTAGTGTCTAAGTGCATGATATATCTTAAGGCTTTTTTTTTTTTTTTTTTTTTTTTTTTTTCGTTGTTGAGGGCAAAATTAAGGCCAATGTCCTATTCTCCCATGTTCTATATTTCAGGTTGTGTTTTTTTCTATTTGTCTGAATCAGTTTGCGTCTCGCAATGCTTTCGTGTAGCAGCTGCGTTTTTGTTTTCTGCCACATCTTTTGCTTCAACATTCACAGGCTCAAATTGTCTTCTCAAGTGTTAAATCAGACTCCAGACTCCAGTCTGGTCATGTACCATTTCACTATCCATGTCTCTGAAGCCACATGTTGTGACAAGCTCACGCAGTGCTGCCACATCGTTATACGTGAACTCACCAACAGATTGTGTGCGTTACCTGAAACAGTACGGCTCTGTGATCGCTCTCTGGAATATGTTTCAGTGTTCACAGCTTTCCCGTTAATGCTTTCTGCAAAAAAGCCAAATGTAAGAAAGTTTTGTCTTTGTTAGGGCAACTTGTTTTAACCTGATTGAATAAAGGAAATGTCTGTCATGTATCTCCTAACCATTGTTGTATGTCTGATTTTTAATTGGTTCCTTTATTTCTGGTCTTCAGTGCTAATACACTCCTTTTATCTTTCATCTCTGTTCTTGTACATTTGATCTAATTTCTTGTTTGATAATAAAGAGAAAAGCATTTGGTTGTTTCTCACCTCTTTTGCTTTTCTGTCATGGTGTGCAGATTTTCTCTCATCTGTTTAGTTTTAAAAGGCAAAGCAGAGCAGATTACCAGACTGTGTTTATGGAGAGCCACAGAATAAAATATGTTACTAATAAAATAAATTACTAGCAATACAATGGTTATTAGATTAGGATTATTTTCCATTGTTACAAAATGTGTTAAATACATAATAATAATAATAATAATAATAATAATAATAATAATAATAATAATAATAAGTTTAATATTTTTATTAATTATTTAAAAAAAAATGGCAATATGGCCATTTTCTAAGGTTTTACAATCCTACATTAAATCGCTGAAACAAAAAAAAGTTAATTAATTTAGAGATATGCAATGATAAAACAGTTCCCAGGATTTATAATTGAGTGAAATGTAGGAACTGGTTTAGGATCTGAACACTTGGCAAGACATTTTATCTTGCAATGGCACTAAAATGGTTTATGATGAAAGACGGAACATTTTATCTTGCGAAACAGGGAGCATATATGGATACTAGATGTACTTTTTTATCCAAAACTCAATGTTCCACAGAGCAGATTTTTAGTCCTTTTTCAGATACTTTGTAATTAATTTTGCAAGACATTTTGATTCAGAACTCACTCATGTCAAAAGCAAGACTCATAAAACTGGAGTAACATATACTGTTAGAACTTTGATATGTGAATATTTATCTGGATTTTAAGAGTCCCCTACCTGTGAAACCCCATTTAACCTCCGGTAATGCTGCTACATCTGTCATTGTTCAGCTCATCACTGAGACTGTTCAAATGACCTAGAAGACAGTGACAATATATATCACAGCAATTCTTATCAGCTTCTCCGTTGCTTATGGAGGTTAATGACATTTGGTAGACATTTTGGGAAAGCTGCGTATCGTGATTCAGGCCATGATGATGAATGCAGCTAATGGCTTTATTTGATGTCTTATCTTCTTTGTGCCACATGAACAGACGAGAATATATGAGCAGCACGTTGAAGCTGATTTACGAATGAGATCCGTTGTTCACATTTGTTGATTGTTGCCGTGTGAAATCATTATTGTTCAAAGTAATTGGATATTCATCTTGCTACAGACAAAGAAATGAAAATGTAACAACTTTGTCTAAAGACACTGAAAGACGTGGAGAGTGAAAAAGACAAAGAAACTGTGAAACATTCGAAACATTTCTAAAATGCCAAACTTAATGCACAAGTCAACCACGTTTCATCTCTTTTCACAGTGTCATGGTAATATGAGTTGGACCCTCGGTACAGTGGCAATGTAGACAGGTAATAATGCATAAAAAAGGTTTGGATATGTCTGTCCACCTGTCGACCTGCTGTCCATGTTGCCTAAAATAATGGCAACGAGCCTGCCATGTGCCGAAACTTCATGCAGCCAGTGTCATTACTGCACCATAAATGTGTAAATAACCATCCAAAGATGATCCAAAAAAAAGACCCCCCCCCCCAAAAAAAAAAAAAAAAAAAAAAAAAAAAAAAAAACAACAACAACCCTTGTGTCTTATAATATACAATTGCTAAATTAAACTTGTGGTAACACTTTATTTTATTTATTATCAATTTATTGTTAATTACACACTTTATACATTCTCAATACACTATGTGAATGTGTAGCTTATACGTATAAAATAAATATAGAATAGGCATTTCATCACAGACATTTCAATTAACAGAAAAACACTTTTACACAAAAGCACAGTCTTTCTAGCAGTTGTTCCATACTAACAAATGATTTAAAAACAAAATATTCCCCATTCCCTGAATTTATTAATAGCTAACAAGCACATTTCTCACTAATACATTCAGTATCACTTCATATTATGTTCCCTATTCTAAAGTAGAAAAGTGACATGAAAGTTTGCAGATGTGTCTCATCTGTAGTTTGTTCTCTTGTTGAACCATAAAACAATAAAGACAGAATTCTTCACTGCAATCTTTCATGTCTCTTTTCTACTTTATAGAATAAGGAACACAATCTGAAGTAATACAGCATTTATTAGTGAGAAATGTGCTTGTTAGCTGTTAATAAATTAAGGGAATGGGGAATATTTTGTTTATTAATCATTTATTAGTATGGAACAACTGCTAGAAGACTGCTTTTGTGTAACTGTTTTTCAGCTAATTTAAATGTCTGATGAAATTCCTGTTCTATATTTATTTCATACTTATAAGCTACACATTCACATAGTGTACTGAGAACTTATAAAGTTTGTAATTCGCACAATACAAGTTATTAGTTTGTTTTATGTTTAGCTAATTAGTACACTGTTAGGACAGAAACAAATATAAAGGGTCTATAAGACCAACATAAGACAACAGCCAATAAAGGCCTTATAAATAGCTTGTAATGGCATACAAGTCCATAACTAGTCATTTACAAATGCAGTTATTAGTCATTAATTACTGTCTAATTCCTGATCCTTAAAACAAAGTGTTACCAAACTTGTTTCACTTTTTGTATTATTCTGTATTTATTTTGCTTTCTAGTGAAGTTTCCAGTATATGTGAAAAGCAAAATTGCACAATATAAAGACTCTTAAGAGAATATGAAATTAAATGTATTTATCTTACTCTACTGCACTTACGCATAAGCCACAACTGTTAAAATGATGGTAAAAATAAGACAAAAAATGCCAAATGATGATATTTGTTTTTGTGTAAAAACTTACTGCAGTGTGGTTGACAGTACAACATAATTTGAATATTTAATGCTTTTATTAAATGGTTGCTCAAAAGTGGATTATTTTTTATTTAATTTTTTTTTTTTACTAAAATATACACTATATTGCCAAAAGTATTCGCTCACCTACCTTGACTTGCATATGAACTTAAGTGACATTCCATTCCTAATCCATAGGGTTCAATATGATGTCGGTCCCCCCTTTTGCAGCTATGACAGCTTCAACTCTTCTGGGAAGGCTGTCCACAAGGTTTAGGAATGTGTTTATGGGAATTTTTGACCATTCTTCCAGAAGCGCATTTGTGAGGTCATACACTGATGTTGGACGAGAAGGCCTGGCTCAAGATATTGTCCAAAATGTCTTGGTATGATGAAGCATTCAGAGTTCCTTTCACTGGAACTAAGGGGCCAAGCCCAGCTCCTGAAAAACAACCCCACACCATAATCCCCCTTTCACCAAACTTTACACTTGGCACAATGCAGTCAGACAAGTACCGTTCTCCTGGCAACTGCCAAACCCAGACTCGTCCATCAGATTGTCAGATAGAGAAGCGCGATTCGTCACTCCAGAGAACGCGTCTCCACTGCTCTAGAGTCCAGTGGCGGCGTGCTTTACACCAGTGGTTCCCAATTCCAGTCCTCGCGCCCCATCGCTCTGCACATTTTGCATGTCTCTCTTAGTTAACACACCTGATTCAGATAACCAGCTCATTAGAAGTGAGGTCCGTGCAGGAACTGCGATCCGATTGACATGGTCCCTGCAAAGTGTTCATTGCTCCCTGCTCCCTAAGCGGGGGAAATCTGTTTACTATACATCGAAACATTCATTCACATATTTGCGCTACGTCACTGCATGTAGCGTCTTCACACACAGATGAAACTTACTAGAGAAGTGTGACATATGTGCATCTGTAAATAAATGCATTTTAAATTTGCGTCTCGCACGCTTTAATGACCTTCAAATGGAACACATACGCTCTCTTCGAACTAATGAATAATGGCGGAATATCCTGTCCACTTCGAAGGGCAGTAACGTTGGAATAGAACAAACGTCGGAAGCGATGCGTGAAACACACAAAATGTGCAGAGCGGTGGGTCGCGAGGACTGGAATTGGGAACCGCTGCTTTACACCACTGCATCCAACACTTTGCATTGCACTTGGTGATGTATGGCTTGGATGCAGCTGCTCGGCCATGGAAACCAGGCTTGTGCACAATTCAGAATTTCAAAATTGGCCGCCATTCAATTCATGAGTTGGAATTTGAATTGACTCCCCCCACAGGAAGCTGAATTTGAATTGGAGTTGGAATGACAGGAAGTGGAATTAAATTCATGGCAATTCAAAGACATTTCACACAGTCATACAACAGAAAGAATGTGTTGAATCTCACATACAATTACATTAATTTTGTAATTTAATAGCATAATTTCATTACACATAACTAGTCACTCCTCAATCCTGCATACATTTTGTTCCAACATATAGATAATGATCAAATTCTTGAAATAAATTACTCCCTCAATGTTTCATTAGTTGTGTTCAAAATGTTATTTTCTTTTCAAAGTAATCAAATAACACAATGTAATCTGTACAAGTAGTTCAAACTAATATCATTTATAGAATATGTAATGAAATCATATCTGACACATATTGTAAAGCTTCATTGTTAAACACTGCACTTATGTATATGAATTTCTTTGAATTTGTATTGAATTGCAATTCTGCTTTCCTTTAATTCAAATTCGAATTGTAATTCTAGATACTGTTTTTGATATCAATTCAAATTCAATTCAAATTCAAGAATTGAATTGGAATTTAGGAGTCATTCTCAATTCAATTCTGAATTGTGCTCAAGCCTGATGGAAACCCATTTCATGAAGCTCTCTGTGCACTGTTCTTTTCTAATTTGAAGGCCACATGAAGTTTGGAGGTCTGTAGCAACTGACTCTGCAGAAAGTTGGCGACCTCTTCGCACTATGCGCCTCAGCATCCGCTGACCCCGCTCCATCAGTTTACGTGGCTTACCACTTCGTGGCTGAGTTGCTGTCGTTCCCAAATGCTTCCACATTCTTATAATACAGCTGACAGTTGGCTGTGGAATATTTAGGAGCGAGGAAATTTCACGACTGGACTTGCACAGGTGGCATCCTATCACAGTTCCACGCTGGAATTCAATGAGCTCCTAAGAGCGACTCATTCTTTCACAAATGTTTGTAAAAACAGTCTGCATGCCTAGGTGCTTGATTTTATACACCTGTGGCCATGGAAGTGATTGGAACACCTGATTCCGATTATTTGGATGGGTGAGTGAATACTTTTGGCAATATAGTGTACCACAGACACATTCTTGTCTAGTAATTTTCACTAAATAAATAATTCTATATCAAACCATTATATCTGTACACACACACACACACACACACACACACACACACACACACACACACACACACACACACACACACACACACACACACATGTTTGTTTTTGTGAATTGTGGGGACATTCCATAGACGTAATGGTTTTTATACTGTACAAACGATATTTGCTATCACCCTACACCTTCCCTACACCTAAACCTAGCCCTCACAGGAGACTGTGCATATCTTTACATTCTCAAAAAAACGTATTCTGTATGATTTATAAGCCTTTTGAAAAGTGGGGACATGGGCAATGTCCTCATAAGTCACCCTCTCCTTGTAATACCTATGTCATACCCATGTTATTACACCAATTTGTGTCCTGATATGTCACAAAAACAAACACACACACACACACACACACACACACACACACACACACACACACACACACACACACATGTTGGGTTTACATGTTTTATGGGGACATTCCATAGGCGTAATGGTTTTTATACTGTACAAACCGTACTTTTTATCACCCTACACCTACCCTACACCTAAACCTAGCCCTCACAGGAGATTGTGCACACTTTTACTTCATCAAAAAAACTAATTGTGCATGATTTATAAGCCTGTTTCCTCATGGGGACCTGAGAAATGTCCCCACAAGGTCAAAATCTACTGGTATTCCTATCCTTGTGGGGACATTTGGTCCCCACAACGTGATGAATACCAGGTACACACACACACACACACACACACACACACACACACACACACACACACACACACACACACATTAAATCATATTTAAATACAGATCATATTTGAGGAATAGATCCTAAACAATGACTGCAAACACAGGTGGATATGGCATGTTTAATCGCAGAAAGAGGGAACTTTGTGCACAAATCCCTCAGTCCTAATGGGCTACCTAGACCTGCGTGACACACTCTGGTCTCATAGCCTCTGTATTGATCTGTTTGGTTGCATCAGCACCAACCAAATTGCTGTGGTCAGAGGTTCTATAGCCAAGAATGCTGGGAGTATAACGTGCTGTTATTAGCTTGGCAAGTGCTGAATGTTTAAGTCCCTCAAGACCTGAGATTCTTGGCTCAATCATTGTGAAGCAATTCTGAGCCAGATAAGCAATACTACGATTGAAGTTACACAGTTTGCACTGTTACGCTGTTCAGAAAAACAGGCGGGGGGAAAAAAGCACAGCCATTTTGTGAAAGACAAAGGGTGTAAAATAATAATAGACCTAAAAAACATACTTTCTTTTGTGAAGCACTGAAGGAGAAATTTAGAAAAAATGATAATGCTGCTCTTTTCAATTACAAACATGACAAGGACATTTAAGATCTATATCAGAAGTCAAGATTTTCAGCCACAAATGGCTTTGATGTTCCTGTTCCTCACACAAAGCTATCGTATGATTTCTGCACTGTTAGATCTGGAGTCTTAAATCTCATGAGGATTGAATTAAATAAAGCTCAAAATGTCCCTTAACCCCCAGGGGTCACAATAACAGCAACACTTTGTGCTTTTGTAAAATAAAGAAAACACACAGTCTTTCTGTCTTGTCAACTTCTTTCTCAAATGCATTACAAATATGAACCAAAACAGTTACAATCATTAACCCCATCACACTATTCTCAAGTCACATTAATACTTTGCACCACCTGGCACCACCTGGCACAACACATTTGTTGTTTTAGTTAAACATCTAAATTAAAAATAAAACAATTTCACTAAATTAAAGGGACCACAGACACACAGTTGGTCTATTTGTAACTTCCATAACATAATTTTTTTTTAATATTATTATAAATATTACATCTGGCATTATTAAATTGGTGCACATGAGCAGAAGGTACAGTAAATGTTTGTTTTATAACAAATTTTATAACATAAAAAATTCTAAGAACATTCTATCCTCTACAGGGCTGAAGGAAAATAAGGTGTCTAACTTAAAAATGAATGATTGAATAAATAAATAAATAAATAAATAAATAAATAAATAAATAAATAAATACATTTAAATAGGTTTGTGGTACTTTTAATGTGCATTTGTCACTTGACAGTTAATGGAAAAATATAGTATAAAAAAGAGCAGCATGAATATTCTTCAAAATGTTTCATTTTATGTCCCACTGTAAAAAGTCAGTACAGACTTGGAAACTTAAAGGGATAGTCCACCCAATAATGAAAATCCTGTCATTAATTGCTCAGCTTAATGTTGTTTCAAACCCCTAACACAAATCAACATATTTATAATGAACACCGACAGCTTTCTGACCCTGCATAGGCAGCAACGGTACTACCACGTTCAAAGCCCTGAAGGGTAAGAAGGATATCATTAAAATACAACCCCAATTCCAGAAAAGTTGGGACGTTTCGTGAAATGCCATAAAATCAAGAATATTTTATCTGTTCGTTCTCTTTAACCTTTATTTAATTGACTAAAGTACAAAGAAACAAATCCCAATGTTTTCAGTGACCAACTTCTAATTTAATTTTGTAAATATAACCAAATTTAGATTTTTATGGCTGCAACACACTCCAAAAAGTTGTGACAAAGGCAAAATAAAAGTGAAAAGGTTATAGAATATCCAAATTAAACAGTTTTGAAACAGGTGAAATGGAAATAGGTGAGGATATCATGTGTGGGTATAAAAGAAGCATTTCCGTCTTTGCAAGCAAAGTTGGATCATGTCTTATCATTTTGTGTCAAATTTCAAAAATCACATTTCTTAATAGAAACAATGGCAACAGTCTCGTGGAATTTAGGTCTTTCACCAACTACCACATATAATATTGTGAAAAGATTCAGGGAGTCCAGAGAAATGTCAGTCTTTGTAGGGCAAGGCAAGACACCTGAATGTGCATGACCTTTGAGCCCTCAGATATCATTGCATAAGAAACCATCATGCTGTGGTGTTAAACATAGCCACATGGGCTCAGGAGTACTTAGTACTCCTGAGTACTAAGTCAAACTGCTGTCACTTAACACATTCTGCAGCTGCATCAATAAATGCAACCTTAATTTGTGTTACTCTAGCAGAAAGCTATACATCAATTCTAAGCAAAGATGCCATGGGGTTTCTGGGCCAGAGCTCATCAAAAAGACAATGCAAATGTGTACTCTGGTCAGATGAGTCCACGTTTCAGTTTGTTTCTGGGATAAATGGATGTCGAGTTCTCAGTACCAAAGACCAAAGGGACCATCCTGACTTTCATCAGCAACAGATGCACATGCAAACGACTGTCATGGTATGGGGGTACAGCAGAGCAAACGGCATTGGTGACTGGAATATGTGCATAAGGTACCATTGAAATGGCATGCATTGGGATTGTACAGACACAATACTGCCATCAAGATGATGTCTTTCATGGGAAGTCTATGGTTATTAGATCAAGACAATGCCAAGTCTCATTCTGCATGTGCTACAACAGTGTGGTTTCGTAGACACAGACTGAATGTGCTAGACTGACCTGTCTGCTGTCCAGATCTGGCTCCTATTAAAAATGTATGACGAGTCATGAAAAGGAAAATCAGAAAATGACATTCTTTTTTTTTTTTTTTTTCTAATCAAGCCAGATTGGACAACAATTTTGCTTGCAAAGAAGTATTATTATTCTCAATTCTCAAACAATTAAACATTTTAATTAAAAGGAAAGTTGATGTGGCACAGTGTTAAACTTGCCTCTGTCAAAACTTAATGGAGTGTGTTGCAGCCATGAAAATCAAAATTTGGTTATATTTACCAAATAAAATTAAAAGTTGGCCACTGAAAACATTTCAAAAGAATACATTTCTTTGTACTTCAGTTAATTACAGGGGTCCTATTATGTTTTTTTTTTTTTTTTTTTTTTTTTACTTTTTGAATTTTAGCCAGTGTGTGTTTTGTATGTTTGGACATAAAAAAAAAAAAAAAAACTTTTACAAAAAAGTCCACTCCAAAGTGAGATATTTAGTTTTTAAAAAATCCCTTTTTAAGAACTACAATGAATGGCTCCTTTGGATTACAGCATTTGTTTTTTCGGATGCTATGATGTCTTTAGCGAGGTAACATGGACTGCCGCTTCGGGGATGCTTCAGCAAGGTGCAGGGCGGCTTGTATAAACGCGAGCATTGACTAAAATGTCCACGAACTGCTCCGGTAGCCATGCTGGAGCCGCGCCGTTGATGTGTGCAGTATAGAGGGTCAAAACACATGCAGAGCCATGGCTGATGTAAACACAAGCATTTACTAGAGTGACGCTCATCAGTTGCCGCGTTGGTAAGAGATTTATTTATCATACACTGTAGATAGCTTCACTAGCCTTATGCTGTAGCTGGTTTTAGGCATGTAAATAATTAAATAAATGACCTTGATAATAATAATATCATGTATCGGCGATCTTGCAGGCTGACGATAGGACCAACACTACTGTAGCTTATTATTATTTACTCACCTTCCATGCATCCTAGTATATATATACTCCAAAACAAGTCGATCCATAATAAAAAGTGCCTCACATGGCTCTGGAGGGGTCAGTAAAAGCCTCCTTTAGCGATCCAATGTGTTTTTGTAAGAAAAATGAACATATTTAAAATATAATAATCACTTTAATTTAGCTTGCACAGTTGTACACGGAACTTGCTGCTTTGGGAAGGGGCGTGGCAGGACTGAAATGCCATCTAAACTGTTCGCCAATTACAACGCAGTGGGACTGCTAACCAATCACAACACATTTTGTTTTGCGGAAGGCAGACCTTCAACTAATCAATCCATTGTAGCGTTGTAAAATTACAGTTGAACCATTGATGTCACATTGACTATTTTAATGATGTCCTTACTACCTTTCTGGGCGTTGAACTTGTCAGTTGCGTTGCTATCTATGCTGGGGCAGAAAGCTCTCAGATTTTATCAAAAATATCTTAACTTGTGTTCTGAAGATGAATGAAGGTCTTTATAGGTTTAGAACGACAAATTAATGAGATCATTTTCATTTTTGGGTGAACTATGCCTTTTAAGAGAAAATTATGATGGAATCATTATTGGTTGAATCTGTAAGAAAGGAAAAAATAGACCAGCCCTTCAAATCATTTACTAAATGATCTTATATTAATTCAGCGCCAATTATTGAAATGTCCATTTCCCAATTCGTTGTGGATTTGAAAGTAGCTGGATAACCGCAGTGAAAATGTGGCATGTCTAAATGTGGCTGTCATTTTCTTCTCCTAATGGGGGCCCAGCATAATTAATGATTAAATTGTCACTGTATTAATTATCTGGTGACAGCACTAACTGTTGAACAGATAACCAAAGGCCATAACAGCAGTGGCTTTTGAAAGGAGGCTTGCCTCGCACAGTCTTGAACCAGGGTGAGTACATTGCTCTGTGATTGCACGCTTGGTTTAAGCTGAAATGTAAACTAGCATTTGTCAGAGAGATAATTATAGAATGGGGCATTAGGAGAGGACTCTTTGTGCCCTTGTAATCCATGCATTTGGTTGCCATGGCAGCAATAATAAAGAATGTACTTGGGAGGAAATGGCATCACTCGACTTTCAGAATATAGAGCAGGTACCGTGTATCATCTCTTTTGAGAGGTATGACATTCTTGGACTGAAGACCTCAGGATAGATTGTTCAAACTGTATTTCTTTCCTCAAGATCAAATGAATTAGGATTAGATTTATGTCATTTACGGCCCTGGATTACATTAGGGACTGTTAGTTTTCACTGCAGTCGGGTGTTGAATGAGTCATTATACAACAAAAAAAATCACCAGAAGGCACCGACAGCCTATGGCGAAAAGGGTAATGCATATATATCTAACCAAACGGTGTCGGCGGCGGTGGCTAATGCATACAAAGCAGGACACTCTGATAAGAAGAGAAACAGAAAGGGAAAGACGATCGTAGCTCATCCATTATATGAATGCGTCTTCTGAAAGTATGTTCAAAAGTTTTAGCATCGTAAAGAAGAGTAATACAAATCAATATCTAACCTAAAGCATTGTGTGTGTTTTTTCTTCACTTGTCTTGTAAATTTAGATTTTGATGCAAGAAGTCCTTGGAGCTTAAACCTTACAGTGCAAACACAATCAATTATGGATTAAATAGATGTGCTTATCTTTAATGTATTCATCGCCTTGGCTCAATACTTTATTTCAAATCTTGACACTGAAAACATGATTTTCAGTGTAATGTTTCTGTGTTGGAATATCTGACTGACGATCTTGGAAATAAACCAAAATTAGCCCAATCTAAGTCATATTAATATTGCAGTTATGCAATAATAGTCAAGTGTGAAACTAGAATGCTTGGTTAAATGCTGACCATGTTTGTATGCACATTATTTTATGATTGTGATCTATATTTGAAGACTCTGTTTTTATTCTTCAAAAGAAGTTTACATCAGCTCTACAGTTAAGATTTTCTTGTATGCATACAATACTTGTATAAAATAGCATGTTCTGAATAAACAAAGACATGCATAGTTTTCCTGCTTTTCTTTTCTGGAACTCTTGAGTTGGAAAAACTTGAGATGCTTGTTGTTGCCTTTCATTTTGCTACATTTTTAGTAATCCTGCAAGTAATATAGTAATATAATGAACGTATTAATTCCCATTCATTTCATAACATCTGCACACAAGAGCGTGTGGGACTGCAAAATGTAGGCCATGAGATTGTTGCTATGCTTTCACTAATCTGTATATTGCAACTCAGTGGGAAAACGTGCTTCTACCTACATTTTTGCAAAACTCCAAATGCACACCTACACATACAATTCACTGCAGCTGAAATGAACACTAGTGGCAGAAAAACGCCAACACATTTTATTCCTTTTATTTCCTTTTTTTTTTATTAGAACTTATGATTACAGGGGAAGATTAACAATTAATACTGCGTTATGCCCTCAAAACACTTTTACCTGAATCATTTTGCCATTTTTATGACATAACCAGCTTCATATGTATGTTTTGTTTTTATTTTGTAAACTTGCTCAGTAGCACACCTGGTATAGCCCACCTAGAAATTAAAAAAAAGCTCAAAGCATAAAAAAGATTTGTAGGGGGAAAAAATGGAGCAAGGCTGATTGGCCGCTGAGCCCACATCTCTGAAAGCATTGAAGCAAATTTAAAAGTAGACGTTATCTTTAATAACAAACCACATATCTGAAGTCTAAACAAGCACATTGTCACCTAAAAAAATCTTAAAACTACATTTCATGACACAAAAGCAGCATTATTTAAAAAATATATATAGTGGATTTAGACGCCTGCCATGACACTCACTGTAAGTAACACCGCAAGTGAAGTGATACAAAAGGTGAAACGGTTGTAGTTCTGATATCACTAGAATATCACACTCCTCTTAGCCAATCAGATTTGAGGACCAGAAAGAATGTTTGTGTTAGAAACAAAGAATATTTGTAAACAATATTTGTGTCACCCTTTCTTCAGTTTTTTTTTTTTTTTCTCAACTTTCTATTGCTTATATTTTATATAAAAACAACATAGGCTCATTGGAAATATGCACCTCTATATACATTTCTGCAAAACTGAGGAAAAAACAACAACAACAAAAACATACCTATATGTACAAATCACTGCAGTTTCCAGTTGAAATGAACACTAGAAGCAGTAAGTCTGATAACTTTTATTCCTCCACAAAGTATGATTGGTCAGATTATAATAACTTTTCATCAATTAATCATTAACAAACATTATGTAATGATTAACAGATCATTAGTTAATATATATTCACATATCTAGAAACATGAAAAAAATGTGTGTGTTAATGTTTACTAATAAATGCATTTAACATTCCCTAATAATAATATTTCATGTAAGTTAAAATGCTTACAAATGTCATTAAACTTCTACTTCATATGATCATGCAGATCTAGAAAATCTACAAATGATTTTAACAGATGTTCTACAATGATTAAAAGCTTGTGTTAATGCACAACATTTCTGCTGTTATTGAGGGGTGATATGGGCAGGGTTAGGGACAGCTTTGGGGGAATGGCTATGTTTAAGGGTTGGGTCAGGGGTCAGCAGTTTGATTACTACAAGGCAACACAATTTAATCTGTTTATATCGCATTGTTTTGATAAATGAAATATGAAGTATTTTTTTGAAATGTAGAACCCCCCCCCCCCCCCTTGTTGATGTATGATTCAAGGAATATTCTGTTTAATGATACAAAATAGTATACTTATAAGTATTGAGGTAATAAAAACATGTTTTGCACCCAAATTACAAAGTGTGTTATGTGTTTACCAAGCATTCAGCTATACAAAACTAACCACTCTTTACATAAATGTTGTTACAGTAGCTAAAAGTCCAGTGCCAATAAAGATGCTAAAAAATTATCTGTAAATGTTTACAAACATTTACAAATGATAAATAGTCTTAACTTTAGATTGGGCACTGCAAAAACATTAACAAATGATTAATACATGATTTGTAAAGATGTGGAAATAAGGTGAATTCCGGTCAGTTGGGACACTTTTTGAAATCAAAATGACTGCTCATAAAGATGCTAATGATTAGTAAATGTTGATAAACATTTACAGTTGATAAATTGTTTCTACTAGATTGGGTACAGCAAAAACATTACCAAATGATTAATAAATGATTTAAGATGTACAAATAGTAAAAATCTTCACAATAAACAAAGACCAAATATATGACCTTTACCGACTGTGATTGTGAGTTAATGAGTATATTAACATGACAAATTTGTGAAAGTGCTTAAAATCATTTGTAAATGTAAAAACGAGCATTAGCTAATATGTGTACTAAAGTTTAATGACATTTGTAAGCATTTAAAAGTACATTAACAAATACACTTGTAATCGTTTTATAACTTGTTAAAATCATTTGTGGATTTTAAAACGCGTTGAACGTTTAATGAGGGTGTTTTGGGGCCCTGAAGAAGTTTTGACATTCCCTGACATTCCCTTTGTTCAGTATCATATTAATTCAGTAAACATATTAATACTCTATTAAGAACTAATGATCCATTAAGCATTATATACTTTTTGTTAATGATTCATTAATGAAGCTTTTAATCAGTGAAAGAAATGCATGATCATATGAATTGAAAGTTTAATGACATTTGTATATCAGTTTACATTAAATAATGATCTGTTAACATTATCTCATACGTATACATATGTGAATACATATTAAGTAATCGTTAGGTAAACCTTAAGCGACACTCCCCGGATATTTGAATTCTGGACAGCTGCAAGTACATAATAATACATACATAGTGGTGTTTTTGCACCACTCTCTTGATGTTTCACTTTGAAACTGCCGCAAAACGTGCAGTAAGGTACATAATTACAGTGGTGCAGAAATGTATATAGAGGCACGCATTTCCATTAACCTGGGTTGATAAAAACATGGGCATATGTAAATTAATAAATGCGTTCTAGTAAACCGAAAATGGGATTAATTGGGAATATGTTTACATAATGGATACACAACATTAAATTATCACTCCATCTATGTATGTGTATGTAAACACATTAACTCAACTTGATGCTATATATCAGACATCTGTCAAATGTCTACATTAATCAGATTTTGGTAATATTATGGGTAGGTATCTGCCTAAGGTATTTGCCATAAATTGATTAAGACAAAATTCCAGCTTTTAGAAATGTGAATGAGACAGCTGCCATATGCCTATATTAATTTTAATTCCTTGTAATCTAAACAGCACATTTCCAGTATTCACCTTTATAATTGTGCATGTTCAAATTAAATTGTCTAATTTGGATGCTATGTTATGTTATGACCTACATTTTAAATGAGAATTAACTAATTGGTTAAATTACTGTGTAGAATTGCAAAAAAAATCAGCATAATAAATGGCCAGAGTGAGTGTTTTATGTACTTCTGGTAGAGAATAGCAGCAATTAAATGCATAGTTAGTTGATCCAGATTATGAAAATTAAAACTATTATATCTTAGCATGCTAATCTGTTTATCAGAATAAAAGCTTTACCAAAATATGGACCTTAAAGGTATAGCTCACCCAAAAATAAACATTTTTTGAAGTCAATGGCTATGTCCTCTGTTTGGCTTCTTTGTTTTGTGTTTCTGAGTGCACTATGCCTTTACTTGGAAAATTAAGTACATGTGAAGGTGGTCACTGAACTTCTAATATAAATCCTTTATTATATGATTTATCAGTCACTCTGCCCCTGTATTATAGTCTAATCACTGTGACCTATTTTTGCACACACCTGCTTTGCTTACTCATATTAGCCTGCATGCAAAGCAAATGTGTATCTCCACCTGCAATTACAAACAAACCGTCTCTAGGTTACGTATGTAACCCTAGTTCCCTGAGAAGGGAACGAGACACCGCGTCCCCTAGGGGTCGCTATTGGGGAACGCTGCAGCGTGACTCGTGTCTGAAGAATGCATAGAAAAACTCCATGAAATGGCCGGCGACAGCGTATGACGTCACTGCGGCGCGCACGTCGCTGCTGGTACGTCACTACCGGGCGACACAGTATAAAGAGTCGCCGAAGTAAACATACAGCCGCTTCACTGTCTGAAGCTTCTCGTCCGAAGCATGGGAAGAAGCCTAGGGGACGCGGTGTCTCGTTCCCTTCTCAGGGAACTAGGGTTACATACGTAACCTAGAGACGTTCCCTTCCGAGGGAACTCTCACCGCGTCCCCTAGGGGTCGCTATTGGGGAACGGTATACCAACGTCTCCATGCTGAGGGGAGTGCATAGTAGTGAGCACTAAGTGTAAATTCTGTGAGGAATTATCCCTATAGGACGAGGTGACAGCTGTCAGAACGTAACCTCCCCGGCCAAAGCCTGAACTGTTACTCACTTACCTGAATGGGTCAAAGGACCCAGAGCACAGCTCAGGTTGGAATCGGAGATTCCTTCGGAGGAACGGCTAAGTTAATACTTAGACTTAACTAGAACAGGAACTGCCAGTACTACTGAGTCTAGTTCCCTCAGTGAACTGACTCAAAAATAGCGACTAACAGGCCTGTCCCAAGACAGAGACCGTTCTAGCAGGGGTTATCCTCAGATAACGCACCCTGGATAACAGATGGTCAGGAGATATCTGAGGTGATATCGAGTGAAGTTGGGCCCAGGGAGACCGGGGTTTTAAACCAACTCAAAAAATGGGAACGAGTACCGCGTAACCCATACCGTATAGGATTTTAGAAAAGAACCCAAAAACTTGGTGGGAACTTACCACTTATGTGGATTTTTAGGAAGTGCACAAAGATTCCGTGCGCACTTACCACTATTGTGGATTTCAGAAAGTGCCCAGGGTTTAGCGTGGGACACTTACCCTAGTAAAATGGGATTTGGAGACTGTGTTTTCCCCCATTTTGGGGGTTTCATATTAAAGCTCCAGATTTGTCATAGGATGACGAGAATTAAAATAGGGGAGGAACCCTCCCTGATTAGAGAGGGGAGCAATGCTACACCCCAATCAGGACAGACAGTCCGCAAACTGTTAGTCGACTGATGAAATCATGGAGCTACTGACCATCATATAGTGGACGCAGACAGCGGACAGACCCCTAACCCCGACTTGCAGGGAGGAACATCCGTCCTTAAAAAGGGCAATGCTCTGAAGGGACCCTTTAGTGTAAAGGGGAGCGTACTAGACCCAGTCCACATAGATGCCTACTAGGAGAAGGTGATGCTCAGAAATTACCCTTCCTTGTAAGGGGAGCATACTCATCCCACTAGGAGCCGTGCTCTAAACGGGACCCTTGAGAAGGGGAGCGAACGTGCTCAAATCAGGACCTTGAGAAAGATAGGTTATTTCTTCCTTAGCCAAGGGAGAAAAATTCACCATGCGGCAGTGGCGCTGCTTTGAGGGAACCCTAAAAGGTGAGCTGCCAACAGCCTGAGGAGGCTTCAATCGTAGGAGCCTTCGCTTCTAGCATGTTAAGGGTAGGTTTCAAAACCCTGAGAAGCAGGGAGAAATGCCAACACCCGCCAGAAGGTGGTGCTCTAGTAGGACCCTTTCCGCAGAAAGGGGAGCAGCCGTTAGGTCATTTCAAGGTCCTGAAAAAAGGGGGTAACTCCTAGTTAGTCATAAAGCCTGAAGGGGAGGTGACACTCGACCCGGAAGTCAGGCGCAAGCAGGCTCCTAACCCTGATTAACAGAGAGGAAAACCCGCCTGCCAGGAGGCAGCGCTCCGATTTCACCCTTCATCAGAAGGGGAGCTTACTCCTCCTGCCAGGAGCAGCGCTCGAGAGGAACCCTTTTCTCAAAAGGGGAGCAATCATACCTGACTCAGGAAGCCTGATGACAGATTCTACCCAAATAAAGGGGAATTTGTCCACACGACAGTGGTGCTACTGACGAACCTTGAATTAAGGTGAGCTGCTGTCATTGAAGAGCTCTGAGAGGACCCTTTCCGCGGAAAGGGGAGCTACTAAAGTTACTTCAGGTTCCTGAGAAGGGAGCTCCTGGATAGTCATGGTGACAGACTCCTAACCCTGAAGGCCAGGGAGGAACGCCCGTCCCAACGAGGGGCGCTCATTGGGGACCCTTTCCTCGGAAAGGGGAGAGCCCAGCTCGTGCGTGAGGCCTGAAGAGTGAGAATCAGCCTGGACAAGAAGGACAGGCCCCTAACCCAGATGAACCGGGAGGAGAACCTGGCTCTGTCAACGAGAAACAGTACTCTAAATAAACCCCTTCTGCAGAAAGGGGAGTACTACCTCGGTTGAATCGACCCTGCCCTCGGGCTAACAGGGGGATCGACAGACCCCAGTCTAGGTGGACTTATGTTCCTGTCTCAACGGGACATAAATCCCCCGGAGCAGGAACTTATGAGGATAGACTCCTAACCCTGAAGGCCAGGGAGGAACGCCCATCCCATCGAGGGGGCGCTCGTTAGGGACCCTTCCCTTGGGAAGGGGAGAGCCCAGCTCGAGTGTGAGCCTGAAGAGTGAGAATCAGCCTGGACAAGAGGGACAGGCTCCTAACCCAGATGAACCGGGGAGAAAGCCTGGCTTGTCAGCGAGAAGCGGTACTCTGAATAAACCCTTTCCGCGGAAAGGGGAGTGCTACTTTAGTTACTGGAGAACTGAGAAATTGCTCCTTGGAGACAAAACTCAGGAGGTGCTGGAAAGAACCTTCGGCTGATAAGATCACTTCACAGGATCTAAAGTCCACAGAGAGAGTCTGGAAGAGGGATTCTCAGAAAAAGGCCTGCAAAGGACAAATGTTAAACATGCCAAGGGCAATCCTAAGAAAGAAACTTAGGGAGCTTACCTTGAAGAGGACATAAGTCCTATGTCTAACAAATGCTGGGAGGGTGGTTTACCGCACGACCTGTGGCGTGGATAGGACGAACACTGCCGTAACCATAACCCGTAGGATCAGAGGGGGAGCATCCGACGTAAACTCGTCGTGTTTTTCTCTGAAAAGCAAAAACACAACACACAGGCCTGAGACAGTATTAAGTTCTTTTTCTTTATTAAAAGAAAAATATGGATCGTACTCACCCATGAGTGACCTGCATTTAACTCAAACTCAAACAAAACCTGTTTAAGGAGTTAAAATCCAGAACATCGGTAATGGAGGTTCTTATGGGACATAAGAACCGCTGCGTGCAGGGAGCTCATGTTGTAGGGCTCGAACCTGGGCCTTCATGGAGTGAAGGACTCAAAGGCAGTGATCTACCTAGCCCAAATCACATAAATCCAGAAAGGCCAAAGAGCCTGGGAAAAACTAACAGATCAGTGAAAGACCTCCGGTTAGTCCTCCTGAAAACAGCCCAACCCAGCAGAGTGGGCTGTCTATTTAAACCCTAGCAGGGGAGACAGCACCATCTAGGCAAGAGCTTAAAGAACTACTTTTATGTTTCCAAACAAAAAGTAATCAGTAAGCCCACACACAGATATCCGCAGATATCTGTATGTGTAGGAAGGACTACCAGAGGTAAAACTGACTGAAAGCCTCCAGCCCTAAAGTAGGAAGAGTTAACGTACAGCTAGCCTCAGACAGCTGTAGTTACTAAGACTGTTCTGCCATGATCTGCATAATCATGGTCGAACTAGTCTAGGAAAATCTCTCCCCTTTATATGTACACATATAAGCATACATAACATACATATGTATATACATATACATGCACACACATATTTTATGGCAGTAAATTAACTCCACAATCGCGACGCGCAGCATATATTCGGCTCCCGCGGGAGCTAAACAAACTCCGCCCAGACGCCAAATTCCCTCGGGAATAAACAAGCAAGGAGCCGCTGGCGACGCCGCGAATGCGTCTGTTAATGCCGCGAGAGGCAAACACACTCATGCAAAATGAGGAACAGAGAAACTCACCTCCCTCTTTTGCGTACTGCGTTTTCGCGATAAGCCCATTAGTCCCTCGGGAGCTGGACGAGCTGTAATTTATCTCACCCACGTAGCAGAGAGTCGTAGCAAGTGGGTATGAGAGCGTGCCTCTCGTTACAAACAAGCAATGAATGCACCGATCGCATTCTACTCTCTCAAGAGGTAATCTTGCTTGCGTTCTCCCC
>NC_133376.1:8429699-8483186 GCF_049309525.1 Garra rufa
AAACTTAAGATCATCTAAGTGTACTCAACTGTGCTATTTTGAGACACCATGAAGATGAACTAAAATGTGCTTTTAACATACTATCTCAGCATTTCCAAAAAATGTATTTACTTTATTTCACTTTAAGTACATTAGGGAAGTGCACTAAGTGTACTTAAATTGTATTTTAGCACACTTTTTTCACACTTTGTATATTCTTTTAATATATTATTGTTATACTTTAAATTAGTCATAAATATATTTATAAATGTTTAAAAGTAGGGTTCAAGTGTATTTCTAGTTGTAACTAAATATATATTTTTAAATACAGATATAGTATGTTAAAAGCACATTTTAGTTCAATTTCATGGTGTCTCAAAATAGCACAGTTGAGTACACTTAGATGGTATTAAGTTTATCTTAACATATACTTAATACTATTTTTTAGTACAATAAGTACAAAATTAGTGTGCGAAAATAGAGCACTTTTAGTACATTACTGAAAAGTGTACCAAGTATACTTAAATAAAGTGTATTTTAGTGCACTTTTTTTTTACCTGGGAAAAAAAAAAAGTGATTGAAGTGTTTACAGTAAGAGCATTGTCTACTAGTTTATTTTGCTACTTTTCAGTACACCACATTAAGTATGCCAACTGGTACTGCAAGACTTTGAATGTTTCGTCGTCGTCGTCGGCATCCGTCCGTCTCGGGAGACGATGGTATAGCTTCATTTGAGTCTACCTGCACCGCCGAGAATGGCTGAGCAGTCCGACTCGGGAGTGGCAGTCCCTACCGCACTTTGTACAGATGAAGGCGGATGGTTGTTTTAGCTGCTGTTGCCACTGCTTCCGCCTAGTTCTTTTCTGGTGTAGTGAATTTTACAGGAGACTCATCTCATTTTAACTTGGTCCACCTAGGGGCGCCAATTATGAAGTGAGTTCTGCTTTCGCCCACTAGAAAAGCGAAATAGTGTAGTGATGGGTACTCGCGTCACAGATGACGTAATGATTCTTGGATCACATGTCACTTAATGTGTGGTAATGAGTACATCACGTAAGAAAGATTGGTGGGATATCTAGCTTGTAGAACCTCTCACTGTATTATCAACACAAGGAAGACACAAGTGTAATAAAATAAATTTATTAACAAATGATAGACAAGAGTAATCAACTATTAAATGAATACAATAAATGCAAAAGGAATAAAGTGCATAAGATGCATAAAATGTGATTCAGTTGGGTGTTACTATGTCATAGCTATGTTATCTTATGGAAAGATAAACTGTTGCTACTCTGATGCAAAATAAGGTTCTTCACCTTATTTGTTTCAAACAAATAAATGAGCTATTATTTGTTATCAACTGCAATCAGCTATACAATATCTAATGTAAATTAGAAAAATCATATACTGATAGTACACAACAATGCCAAGGTCTCTGGAAGAGGATTGGAAGTGATATTTACGTTCTCTGTGGTTGATTGAGCAGTCCGGTAGCGGTGAATTCTTCCACTGGTTGTGCTGGGAGCAGTCAGTGGGAAAAGGAGCAGGAATCCGTTTCGACAGCCTTGAGCATGAAGCGCTGTAGGATGCTGTTCTCCTGGAGCACCAAAGGGTCCTAAGATCTGGAACACGCAGATGTGGCCCTGGTGTAGGTGCTGAAGGCCCTTAGCTTGGAACACGCAAGCAAAGGTACCTGAAGTGAAGGTTTGCTTGCTGGAGCTCAACCTTGTTGCAAATGTCTGTTGGTCTTCTGCCTCTCTGGGCTAGAGACTCAGAACTTGTTCAATCCGCTTGGTCTCTCTCGGATGGAGACTTAGGACGTGCTGCATCTGTTGTTGCCTCGCTGGACGAAGACTCTGAACGTGGAAAATATCTCTTTCTTCACAGACAGAACGTGGTCGTATCTGCTGCTGCCTCAAAGCTGGAGACTTGAAGCGTGGAGCGTCTGTTTCTGTCTCTCTGGACAGTAGGCTCAGAATGGTTGTGTCTGTTAGTGTCTCTCTCTTGTGGAGCTGGAGACTCAGAATGGAGGTATCTGTTGCTGCCTTCCCAGTAACGGGCCGCAGACTCAGAAAGAAGTTTGATCTGTTACTGTCTCACCCTTGTAATGGGCCGCAGACTCTGAACTTTGTTGCTCTGTTAGTGTCTCTTCCTTCACAGGCCGCAGACTCAGAACTTTGTGTAACTGTTATGTCTTTCCCCGACGGGACTCAGACTCAGTACAAGGAGTGTCTTTTGGAGAGGTACCTATTATAACTTTCCGATGAGGAGGAGATTGCAATTTGGTGCTTCTCCATTTCCATGCTGTGATTGGCTGGTTCCATCAGAGCGGGGGACATGGGGTAGCCCACCCTTCTTTCCTCTTGTGGAAGTCATTTGCATAGTCCAAACACAAAGTTAAAAAAGGTGTCAATAATGTTTTACTGGTGCATTTCTCATTTTCCAAAACACAATCAGAAAACATTTGGTCATGTAATGAACACATTAAGTCCAAACATGATGGGAAAAGATTGAACTGTCATGCATGCATTCATTTGTCCATTAACAGCTGAGTTTGTGTAAGATGTTGCACTACACATCGCTGTCAGTGAGAATACTTATTTCTCTGAATAAGTATAAGATGTGTGTGTTATGGTTCGCATCAGTTCAAGGTTTGAAAACATAGTTATGAATGGATTTGGATGGATCTTTGTGATCTCTCTTTGTTTCCCCCACTGCGTGCTGCGTCTGGAGATCCTAAGGAATTTTTATGGCCACCACAGGCCAAACCTTAGGAAACAGTATCAAGGTGGGTGAAGGGCAGAAACTGCGTCTTGACCAATAGGAAGTTCTGTTCTTCCTGGGTTTTTGTCCCAAAGGTCTCTTCTTGCCCTCTAAGAGGTGTCTGGCAGTTGTCCTGGCATCCTTATCTGATGGCGTTGGACAGTTTGCTTATGTTAGTCCACCAAGATCCAATCAAAATGTAGCAAACCTTTGTCCACTATTGTGGCCAGGGAGGGGCCCTTGCCATAAACTGGGCCCTGGAATGCGTGGTCCACTACACTGGGATGCATTTTCGTTTCGCTCAGCCTCTGCACACAATGTACCCTGCCTGACTGCCAGCCTCCAGGCTGGGCAGTCGTCTGCTTGACTTTCCCATGAGTTGTAGTTGATGGAAAACTGCTTCATATCCTTCTTGCAGATGTCTTTGAATCGAAGTTTCGGGCGCCCTGTATTCCTTTTGCCCTCAACCAGCTCGCCGTAGAGGAGGTCTTTGGGAATGCGGCCTGCGTCCAGGTGAGAGCCACCTGAGACGTCTCTCACTGAGAATTGTGTGCAGGCTTCTCATGTTTGCTCGCTCCAGCACCTTGGTGTTGGGGACCCTATCCTGCCACTTGACTTGCAGTATGCGCCGCAGGCACCTCATATGGAAATTGTTGAGTTTCCTTTCGTGCCTCGTGTAGGTGGTCCACGTCTCACCGCCATAGAGGAGAGTGCTGAGTACGCAGGCTCGGTAGACACGCAGTCTGGTCCTCTCAGTGAGGCTGGAGTTGTTCCACACTCGCTGGTTCAGTTTGGCCATGACTGTAGCTGCCTTGGCAATCCTGCTGTTTATCTCCAAGTCGATGGACAGCGAGCTGGAAATAGTGGACCCAAGGTAGGAGAAGTACTCGACAGCCTCCAGGGTGTAACCGTCAATGACGATGTTCGGAGGAGACTCTGTGCCCTGAGCCATGGTGTTGGTCTTCCTCAGGCTGATGGTCAGACCAAACTCTTTGCACGCGTGGGATAGACAGGTGACAAGTTGCTGAAGTCCGACCTCGGTGTGTGATGTCAAGGCTGCGTCATCAGCAAAAAGCATCTCACGGATGAGTACCTCCGTGACTTTGGTCTTGGCACGGAGACGGGCTATATTGTAGAGCCTGCCATCGGACCTGGTGTGGATGTAGACACCCTCCTTGCAGTCCTTGAAGGCGTATTGGAGGAGCATGGAGAAGAAGATGCCGAAAAGTGTAGGCGCGAGGACGCAGCCCTGCTTTACTCCGCTGCTGACTGGGAAGGCCTCGGAGGTTACGCCATTGTAACAAACCGTGCTATGCATGTTATCATGGAAGGACTTGACCACTGCAAGCAGGTGTGGGGGGCAGCCAATCTTCTGCAGCAAGCTGAAGAGTCCGCTTCGACTGACCAGATCAAACGCCTTTGTGAGGTCGATAAAGGCGATGTAGAGTGGCATCTGCTGCTCCTGACACTTCTCCTGTAGCTGACGTAGCGAGAAGATCATGTCCACTGTTGATCGGCCAGCCCTGAAGCCGCACTGGGATTCTGGGTAGACGCGGGAAGCGAGTGCCTGCAGGCGGGCGAGGGCAACACGGGCAAACACCTTACCAACAACACTGAGGAGGGAGATGCCCCGGTAGTTGTTGCAGTCGCTCCGGTCTCCTTTGTTCTTGTACAAAGTTATGATGTTGGCATCTCTCATGTCCTGGGGGATGTAACCCTGTTCCCAGCAGAGACAGAGTAGATCATGGAGTGGCTGTAGCAAGGCTGGTTTCCCACCCCTCAGGACATCTGGAGGGATTCCGTCGCTCCCAGGTGCCTTCCCACAGGCAAGGCAGTCGATGGCTTTGCTAAGCTCTTCCACAGTGGGTGGGGTGTCTAGTTCCTCCATGACTGGCAGGTCTGGTATGGCATTGAGAGCGGTGTTTGTTACGGTATTCAGCGTTGCGTACAGCTCTAGATAATGCTCGGTCCACCGCTTCATCTGCTTTTCCTGGTCTGTGATGACCTCACCTGTCTTTGACCTGAGGGGGGCGATCTTGGAGGGAGTTGGGCCTGTTGCTTTTTTGATGCCCTCATACATACCTCTTGTGTTGCCTGTATCGGCAGCTGCCTGGATGCTGCTACAGAGGTTCAGCCAGTAGGTGTTAGCACATTGGCGGGCGGTCTGCTGGGCTTTACTCCTGGCAGTCCGTAGGGCTTGTAGTGTAGTAGGGCTGGGCTTGGCCTTGTAAGCCAATAAGGCTTTCCTCTTTGCCTTGATCACGGGATCCATTTCTTCCCAGTGGGCCTCGTACCAGTCAGCGTTCTTCCGCTCTTTCTTCCCGTAGGCGATGATAGCGGAATTGTACACGGCGTCGCGGAGGCGTGACCACTTGGAGTCGATGGTGTCGTCTGCTGTCACTTTCTCGCTGAGGGCATCTTCCAGCCTGCTGATGAACTGCTGGGTTCTCTCTGGATTGCTGGCACAGCAGGTGTTGATACGTGGACGACCTTTCTTCTTTAAGTGGTGCAACCTCTTCGGCGTTATGCGCACCTTGCTTGCCACGAGGGCGTGGTCCGTGTCACAGTCTGCACTGTGGTAACTGCGGGTGAGGAGAACGTTGCCAATATCCGCTCTTCTGGTGATGACGAGGTCAAGCTGGTGCCAGTGTCTGGAGCGCGGGTGTCTCCAAGACACCTGGTGAATCTCTTTACACTTGAAGAAGGTGTTGGTCACGCACAGGCCGTGGTGGCACGACAGCTCAAGCAGTCTCTGGCCATTTTCATTGATCTTTCCCCTCCCAAAACTTCCAAGGCAGGTGGGCCAAGCCTCGTGGTCAGCTCCAACTCTTGCGTTAAAGTCTCCAAGAATGTAGAGGCCATCAGTGCTGGGGATCCTGGATATCGCTTCATCCAAGACCTGGTAGAACTGATCTTTCTCTTCGGCAGTGGAGCTGAGGGTTGGGGCATACGCGTTGAGAATGTTAACAGGGCCAGAAGACGTTGACAGCCGAAGGGTGAGTATTCTCTCTGTGCCTGCTGTGGGGGGCTCCGTGGAGCTGACAAGCGTGTTCCTCACCGCGAAGCCAACACCATGCTGCCTAGGTTGGTCCGGAGACTTCCCTTGCCAATAGAATGTGTAGTTAGCTTCTCTAATGGTGCCGTTGTCAGCCAGCCGGGTCTCTTGTAGAGCGGCAATGTCCACGTTTAGGCGTGAGAGTTCCCTATCAATGACGGCAGTCTTCCTTGCATCGTCTAACTGCTGAAGGTCTGCAGTGAATCCGGGACACATGGTTCTGACGTTCCAGCTAGCGAAACGAAGTACTGGTGGCTTCTTTTGTGTTATTTTCTTAGAAATGCCTGGTGCGAGTGTTTTGTGGCCCACTTTTTGAGAGATGCCTCTCTAATCCCCACGCACCCAGTGGGGCAGGTAAGCCATGGCGGGACAGCACCTAGCTGGCTGGGGGCTGCCCAGCTTAAGGCGGGCAGTAGCTGTCCAATGAGGCGCAATGACCTCTCCCACCGTCGAAGGGGACCCCTGGCGCTCGTTTCCTTCGCCAAACGGATGAGCTTATAACCGGTAACTGCCCCCTCCCGTGTTGAGTCGACATCTTGCGATGACGCTGGAGTGTCCTCTCCAGTGGAGCTACAAAGCCTGGGCAGGGTGATATGGAGGGCCAGCTGTTGCCCATGCAGCATTCCCCCCCTCTCTTCGCAGCTGAAGGATCCAAGGGAAGGACAGAGTCGATACAGCTTGGCTTCAGTTGCGCCGCAGGAGTTGCCGGTGTTGACGATACAGTGTCAAACCGCCTTAGGGACTCCAGCTCCGGATTTTCTGTCAGGGTTTACTCCCTTAGTCGTGCTCCAGCACACCCTTCGCACTCCACAGTGCGTTTCTGCTCCACCTTCCTGACCGTTGAAGCTTGTTGGTGCTTTCTTCCGCTCAGTCCGCCAAGAGCAGTCTTCACATGCTGGGTGAGTGAGCAACTCTCGAAATCACCGTGGATGAATGATCCAACGGCTACCCTCACCTGGTTTTGCCGGCCTGTCGAAGCCGTTGCCCGGGGTGTGGCCGCTGTGCATGCTACAGCTACTGGGAGCCACAGGTGAGAGCTGAGTGACAGGCGGGGACCAATGGTGAGTGAGCTACCCAAAAAAAGGCACGACAGCTCACACACCGGAGGTGCTACCCCTCACTGAACACCCCATACACCCCATTTGAATGTTTAAGTGCAAATTAACACCGGACTACTCCTGTGGGTTTGCTACCCTGCTGAAAAAACCAGCATATGCTGGTTTTTTCAGCAGGGTACTGTTACAAATAAAGATCATAGCAAGGGTAAAAACATTGGTATGATGTAAGCAACACAGCTACAAAAAAAAAAAAAAAAAAAAAAAAAAAAAACTTATATTGGGTGTGTTAGATTTATAGTGTGCGAATAATAAAGGATTGACAATAATTAGTCATATTGGTGGCACAGAGGGGCCCCCAAATAAAATTCTGCTTAGGGCCCCCTGAAGGCTTGGGCCGGCCCTGCCTATACGCATGTTGCTTAATTGGGAGCGCATCACCTACACCACTGGTCTCAAACTCAGTTCCTGGATGGCCACAGCTCTGCACAGTTTAGCTCCAACCCTAATCAGACACACCTGATCCAGCAAATCAAGGTCTTCAGGATTACTAGAAACTTCCAAGCAGGTGTGAGTTGGAGCTGGTTGGATCTAAACTCTGCAGAGCTGCGGCCCTCCAGGAATTGAGTTTGAGGCCTCTGACCTACACAGTAAAATCAGCAGTGTTAATCAAGCAGTGTTATTTCATTTTTACTCTCTAGGAGTAAACTCAACAACAAACAGTGAAAGGTACCCCCTAGTGTTGGTGAAAAATATCAGTGTTAAATTCTGCGTCGTTAACTTTACTCTGTCAAGCTCCTCCCCTCAATCTACCCCCTGCGAAGATCTGAACAGGAGTTTTCTGGTCGCCATTTTCTTTCAGCTCCAATCGACAGGTAAGCTCTTTTAAGTAACGTACTAAAATACACTTTTAATACTTTTTGTGAATAAATGTGCTAATAATACTGCATAGGTTGTATTTTGATGCAATTTGTGTCGTTTTCCAAATAGTTTACTTCGTGGCAAGGTCATGCGAGTTGTTGGAGAGTTGTTTTTCGTCACAATGTAATGCTAAAGCTTAAATGATGCCAATAATCAAATTTAATTTGTTTGCTTGTATCATATATGTCGATGTTTAACGTGTAATTTATGTTATATCACTGCTGGTGTGGGTTTTGTTGATTTTTGAGCATGCATTGTGATGTTAGATACAGTCCAAATAAATCTGATAATAATATAAAAACGCATATAATCCTTTGTAATGTTATATAAACAATTTATTTGCAACTGTTCAGCTCACCGATTTAATGTGTCCAACGATTCTGTGAGGACATGTTTTCGATCGCCGCCTTCGCAGTGTTTGAACTTCAACCTGTTTGTAAGGAGTGACGTGTTTAAACGCTATATATTTTAAAATAACGAAAATGCGGTTTAATTTTGAAAATGAAACTGAGCCTAGCAGTATAATTGACATTTCATAGCACACATATTGCACAATTAACATGTTATTAATGTCGCTGTTTTAAATTCTCTATTTTAGGCAACTTGGATCAGAAACTGAATGGCAGCACTAAATGAAAAGTGGGTAACACTTTATAATAACTACACACTATGAGTCATTAGTTAAGCATTGGTAAATAGTTAATTAATCATTTATAAAGCATTATTCCTACATTAATACACATTTGTAAGCAGTTTATAAATACAGCTATAAATGCTCTATTCTTGTTTTATAAGCATCTGTATACTATGCTTAATAATTGTATTTTCATACTTTATTAAGGATCAGTTAATCATTTCTAAATTAAGCATTACATTATTTACAAACCAGTTAGTTAATAGTTGTAAGTGGTTCATAAGATCATTTAGAAAGTGTTGGTAAATGATTCATAAACCATTTGAATGCCCAGGGTGGTTGCTAGGGTGTTGCTATGCGGTTGCTAGGGTAACCGGGATGGTTGCTAAGGTGTTGCTATGCCGTTGCTAGGATACCCGGGGTGGTTGCTAAGGTGTTGCTATGTGGTTGCTATGGTGCCTAGGGTGGTTGCTAGGGTGTTGCTATGTCGTTGCTAGGGTACCAGGGTGGTTGCTAAGGAGTTGCTATGTGGTTGCTATGGTGCCTGGGGTGGTTGCTAAGGTGTTGCTATGCGGTTAATAGGGTACCCAGGGTGGTTACTAGCATGTTTCTAGCATATTGCTAGCATGATTAGCAAAGTCGCTAGCATGTTTCTAACATGATTAGCAAGTTGTTAGCGTGTTTGTAGCATGATTAGCAAATCCCTAACATGTTTCTAGCATGATTAGCAAGTTGCTAGCATGATTTTAGCATGACTAGCAAGTCACTAGCATGATTCTAGCATGACTAGCAAGTCACTAGCATGATTCTAGCATGACTAGCAAGTTACTAGCATGATTTAGCATGACTAGCAAGTCACTAGCATACATTTAACATGACTAGCAAGTCACTAGCATGATTCTAGCATGACTAGCAAGTCACTAGCATGATTTAACATGACTAGCAAGTCACTAGCATGATTCTAGCATAACTAGCAAGTCACTAGCATGATTCTAGCATGACTAGCAAGTCACTAGCATGATTTAGCATGACTAGCAAGTCACTAGCATGATTCTAGAGAAGGGTCTGGCTGCAGACCGTGGATGCGAGTGGAGCTCCACTCAAGAGCGGAAATACGTCACCTCCACTTCCGACGCATATTATGCCATATTGGTCCGGGCAAAATTTTAAGACATTGCATATTTAAAACTTATTGTTTAATCTTTCGTTTTGTATTATTTATAGTTACATATACATGCACGTAATATTTACATTTTCTGTACATTTTATCGTTAAAACGTTTACCGTGGCAAATTATATATGTATATAATTATATATTTTAGAAAGTAAACAGTAGATCTATAATATCACTGGACATTAAATGAGAAGTTAATTTATTAAACATCTTAATCACAATTTGTATTTTAAACAAAATAACAACATGTACATATCTGTCATAGATCAGGCAGGAACACACGAACAACGACATAAATAAAAGACGTACATTTAATAAATCCAAAGGGAAACAGGCAGACACAGGAACACGGAGTGGTAACATTAAAGACCGACAAGAATACAGGGGAAAACACACACCTTAAATAGACAGACTGATTACAACATCCAGGTGACAACAATGAGGGAGAAACCAAAACACTCAGAACTGCGGGGGAAAATGGGAGAAACCAACATAAAAGTCCGGGGGTGTGACAATATCACAGTAAAATAATGTTTTCCACAATGTTTAATTTAATTCCTTTATTTCAGACTCTTAGGTCCATATCAACAAAAGTAACAAAATATAGATAATACATAAGATAATACAAACATAAAATACACATACCTCAACACCTTTGAAAAACACACAAACATTCATGCCAACACTTTCGATACCAGAAGTACTTAGGATCACTTAATTTAAGGGTTACTTGTGATTTAATTTCTAGAATTATTAAATAGACACATACAATTGCAAATATTTTATTCCTTAACAAAGCGTGAATATTATTATATACCAAAACATAGGTATATTGCCGCCTTACAGGTGGTGTCGAAGCCGAGAAATCCATCTTTAAATCATGCATTATTTCTAATTTGGAAGCAGGAAAAATCCTAATTTCAAGTTGTCTGCAAGGCAGCATTGCGCCTATGTAAACTTTCACAAAACTAACATTGAAATTTCACAAGTAGTTTTGTTATGATATGATAACCTCGTTGTAACTCGCTAATGTAGTGATGCTAAATTAGTGACTGCTTCGTATTCTGATTCAAAGAAGGCAAACCTCTTGGGCAGGTTTTAAGTGTCATTTACCATAATATGAATAAATAGTAGTTTTGCGCATGGTCATTTTGTAGTAATCCCCGCTTCACAAGCACTGATAATTAATAAAATTATTAGTCAATATTCTTAATTTATTTTGATCATATGCATACATGAACCATGCTTATACTTTTATAAGTTTATTTACAGATTAATTCATTTATACCTTGTGTAAGTAAAATTAAAATTCTATTTGTTTATTTCTTATGGTTTTCGTATCACAAATTGAATTATTTTATGAAACTGTAAAAATCGCTTGGACATCTGGGACGCGAAAGCAGCTTTTTCCACCTTTGACCGCAAGATGTCACTAGTGTGCAACGTGTTGAAAAGCTTCGAGTAATGTACCTTTTTACGATACACTTAAGGGGAAAGCCTCAGTGCTTCGAAAATCTTCATTTTCCCATCACTACTAAATTAATAGGCTACAATAAAAAATAAAATTACCTGAATTAAAGTGCGCGACGCCATTTTGATTTTAGTGGAGATGACGTCTTTCCGGTTTGAGGGTGGAGGTGACGTATTTCCGGTGGAGCTCCACTCGCTGTATGTCTGCAGCCAGGTCCTCTTGTGATTCTAGCATGACTAGCAAGTTACTAGCATAAATTTAGCATGACTAGCAAGTCACTAGCATGATTCTAGCATGACTAGCAAGTCACTAGCATGTTTTAACATGACTAGCAAGTCACTAGCATGATTCAAGCATGACTAGCAAGTCACTAGCATAAATTTAGCATGACTAGCAAGTCACTAGCATGACTAGCAAGTCACTAGCCTAATTTTAGCACGACTAGCAAGTCACTAGCATGATTTTAGCATGAATTCCTACTGTAATTCATAATTAATTCATTTTAAATCCTTTAATGCACGGCAAGCCGTTGATTATCCCGCTTATTCCATGGTCATTTGCTAAGTTATAGACAAGTTAAAACTAGTACTGCTCTTTGCAGCGCAATATTTGACTGAATAGGTAGAAAAACCCAGTCAGCAAACAATTTTGGCCCAGATTTGGCATGCATCTGGCACAGCTGGCATTTATCCGGCACTGGCATACAGCATGTGGGCCAAACATGGCCCGAGTTTGGCAGAGATGGTACCGGTTTTAAGGCGGCACACAAGACCTGGGCCAGATGTCAAATGTAGTATTTGGCCCAGATGTCAAATATAGATATGTGGCCCACATAAGATTGGCCATATTTCACCCACATTTCAAATATTTTTTATAGAAAATCCCAATGTTTTAATACACAAAGAAGTTTCCATCTTCATGTTTGCATTCTGGGTCTAATGCCTTGAAGTTAATCCAGGCAACAATGAAGATTTAATTATTTAAATTATGAAAATCAACTGTAATTGTTTGATTTCAGTTCATAAGTTTTTTTTTTTATGCCATGAATGTACACCAGTAGACTTTACTTTTCATAATTTATTAACATGTCTATGATTAAATCCTGCATTCAAAATGATAGCTAACCCTGGTGGATTAAAATGAAATTATGAAACTATTTATTTTCAACACCACACAACATTATTTAATCACAGTCAAAGTAACTATGAAATGTGCAACAGCAACAATACTAATGGCTTTATGGTTTTTATACATTTAAAATTAAATGTATTGTTTTTACGTTTGTTTGTTTACTGGAAAAACTTTTACCCAGCGCGCACCATTCAGGATTTCAAAAACCCGGAAATGCGAAATTAGCCTATCAGAGCCCATCAGAGCAAAGTTTTCCAAAAGGCGTTAATTGTCATTTGCAGTGCTTAATGGGATTGTAGTTTTATTTACCCACTTGGCTGTAACACACAGTCTCGTATTTTTGTCTTTTTGACAATTTTTATTTTTATTTTATTTCAGATCGAATGTTTTAGATGTTGTGATTCACGTTGTAGCTGGTTGTTATGATTTATGACTTATAACGCTTTAATTAACAAATCTTCAATAAGGAAAAGTGAATACAAATACTCCCGGAACCATATGTCTTTTCAAAAAAGCAGGCGGACGCTGCAGTCTTGCACAGACTTCTGAAACCAAAGCGGTAGTGCGAACATACGCATATGTATCGTTGCAAGTTTACTATATTCTTCTTACATTTTGCTTCGGATTTATTAATTAATTGACGTTACACGCGAGTGCCCTTGTTTTAGCAGCACGTGAACGCAGTTTTAATCTACGTGTTGTAAATACAATAAACTGTGTCACTAACTTTACTCCTGAAAAAGTCAGTATTTTTCTTATGTCACTTAAATTTAATCGTCTTTGACAGATGATTAGGGTTATAATTAATTGTAATGGTATTTGTTGTTGGAGCCAATGTAACGTTATATATTAAATTACAGATAAAATTATGCATTTTTGTTGTACCAATGTTTTGGAATTTCATTAGTGGTGTATGTCATGTTGAAATTGAGTAAATGCTTGGAAAGGGGTATACATGTTTCTTTATTCTACTTCACCTTGAATGTAATTTATTTGAATTAAACTAAACTATTTATAAATGGGCATCAATAATCATTCTCAATACACTCCAAATGTTACAAGAGATTAATTGTTGTGCAAAAATTGGTATCACCTTTATAGTGACCAAAATTATCACAATAACCAGTTGTTATTGATGTTCAAAAGTGCCTGGAATGACACCCAAATCATTTCAAGTTTTATGTTTAAAATATGCAAACAAAAAGTAATTTGATTTGTTGTATGTTTAAACATAATCAATAATGTGCACATTTTAAATTACAACATGACTAACATTTTATCTAGCATATATGAAATGTTCAAAAAAGAATAGTTATAGATATTTTGTCTGCTTCATAGCCCCATAGGGCCAGAATTAATAGTGTAGTGCCTGGAGCCATCAGACATGAAATAACTAGTTATATTCCTTAAATGACTTCTCCCCCATGATTAACACCTATGTGCTATGAGCCAGACCTTTGGTCACTATCTAGCTCATCCCCCCACCATCAAGATAAGACTCCTACAGGAATTCAGGGAAAGATAGACTTTCCTTATTCAGACATGCAGTCCCACATACAGTTATATAGAAATGTACATGTATCAATGTGTTACCTTTTCTTATATTGTTGTTTCTGTTATGTATGTCGGCCTCAAACATTAATCCGCAATAGGTGAATTATTGTGCATGCTAAGACTCTCACATTTAGAATCACTCAGTCAAACGAGAAGATACATAGATCATGTTTGGTGTCTATGAGCAGCATTTATTATTCCCTAAATGTTAATGTTTGTGGCATCTTAATAACTCCTTGCTTTATATGTAATATTGAACTTTTGAAAGTTTTGTGGCCAAACAACCAATCAGCTTCCACATGCGAAACCCCATTGTGAGAGACAAAGACTTTCAATCTTCCCTCCAAAACTCAGATCAACCGGATTGGTCAAGGTCCAACTGTGGGCGTGAACGACCTACAGGTTTATAAACCTTGCCTCATCTCTCTCTCCTTCTTGCCTTCGGGACACAAAGACACGTCACCCGCACCTCCCCCCAGATCCATGGGGGGGGGGGGGGGGGTCTCACCTAGCGGAGGAGATGATGAGGCCTGCAATACTGGAAAGGACTTGCACAAACGGAACAATGCACAACAACAACAAGCTTGCAAGTATCCGTCCTTTCTACAAACGTAGATAGCTGCGTTTAAGGCGTTTTATAAAAGAAACGATTTCAGGATGTTCAGAACCGTTTCATTCCTGTCCCTTTGCAAACTCACTTTCTGTCTCTCTCTTACTCTCTCTCTCTCTCTCTCTCTCTCTCTCTTACTCTCTCTCTCTCGCGCGTTCTCTGTCTATTTGTGTTTTATGTACGTTTGTCTATGTGCGATCGTTTGTAAGTAGAATAGTTTAATAAACAACCATATATTCACATATAATGATTCTCTGTGCTGAATGCTTACATTACAAAGTCACTTAAACTGTTTCGATCTCATATTGCTACCTTAAGCCCTATTCTGTTCAATTGTTTTAACTCCGTTCTGGTTAGTAGAAGTGCGTTGCCGTGACGACGGGCCAACGTCAGAGTAATGGATATCACTGGACAAAGAAACCAGTCGATATCATTATTACTGTTACTGATCAGAAACTGGAAATTGCGTATATTTAATGACGATTATTATACACGATTTCCTGTGAGTTAAACTACTTTTCCCTGACTGAAATGTATGTTTTAAATAACTCATTTCATCCTATTCATTGGTTATAAGACCTGGTGGAGTTTGCAGTGTATATGCGATGAGAGGAACAGTCTCATGCATATACACACATATATTGATCATCTTAAATTCTTTGAGCTAACCAAAATTCTCTACATTAATTGGCGTTAGAATGCGGGCAGTTTTAAACAATGTGATGTGAGCAGCTCAGGAATAATTTGTGTGTCTGCATGCTTGTGTATTCAAACTCGGCTCGCGACTCGCGTCTCTTTTGTTTGTGTGTGTGTGTGTGTTAGAACGGTGTGGCCAAGCCCACCTTTAACACCTTCACAGATGTTTGAGCCTCTCGCACAGAGAAACTAAACCACTGTTGAAGATGCAACTTAACTGCAGTTTATATATTGACCCTATAA
Source organism: Garra rufa (assembly GCF_049309525.1). Taxonomy (NCBI): domain Eukaryota; kingdom Metazoa; phylum Chordata; class Actinopteri; order Cypriniformes; family Cyprinidae; genus Garra; species Garra rufa. Next base: position 8,444,986 of record NC_133376.1, read on the forward strand.
AACGAAGAAATCTTTTATAGAGCGTCCTAAAGCCACCCTAAATTGAGCGAAGAAAACCTCAATTTTTGCGTGAAGAAGCTGATTGAGCGATGTTCCTCTTTCACCTTACAATGGCCATATCTTTATATTTTGAGTGTAGATAGATTAGCCATTGATGTGCACTCCAATGCTAATCAGCTATCTTGCTCCTTTGGGTTAAAACCTCAGTTTAGCTAACTGATTAGGTTGACCCCGTTTGCTCGTTGAATAGATTTAATATAGTAAACAACTTCGCGTTATTACTGTACAAATCTTGATCGAGTGTTATTTATTTGTTTTGTGCAAAGCACACACAAGTCTTGTGTCAGCAGGCTGACTCAAGATCAAGGTGCACGCATCGTAACTAAGCAACCTTTTAATAGTGTAAGCATCCTATTAAGTTAAAGTTTGCAAAACATGTACCTGTGTTCAGTAAAACGGACACAAGAAATATACACCCGCGATAACGCATCGCCATGGTAACTGCGCTTAGATGCGCGTTCAAATCCACACAAGGTGGAATCTGAAATCCCGCATAAAAGGTATTTCCTTCTATTAAAAGATAGAAGTCTGTCTAAAACCTCTTCCAATACCTATGCCTGATTTCATATTATTTTTATTTTTTTTATTTTTATTTATTTTTTTTTTTTCTTTGAGCAACAACGCTTATAGATAGTCCCAGTCAGTCTCTCCCTTCTCTTTTCCTTGTGATGTTACATTATTAATTATTGTTAGTTAAACCATAATGATAATTAACATAATGTATGTTTTTTCTCTTGTGTGTGTGATTTAATTTTAATTATTTCACCGCCTTAGATTCAACTCTCCCTTTAGCAATTATAATCGTATTTGCTCATTTTAAATTTTTGATTAAACAGTCTTGATTTAAATTTAAACTTTGACCAAATCGATCAAGTTGCACTCTCACTACCCCGGGTAATTCGGCCCATCCCAGGGGGGCCTTTCTCTCTTTTGCTCTCTCAGCTCTGCCATTTCCCAGGTGTGACGACTCCATAGCGCCCCCACCCGGTGGGCCCCGTCACTGACCTCAGGGCTGGCAGTCAGCTCACTTTCTCTCTTTTGCTTTAACCCTTTATACCTCTCTTTCTGATGGATTTTGTTTTTATTTTTCTCCCTATTAGAGACTGAACCTGTCTGAACATCAGTGAAATCTTGTGGTAACTACACCGATGAACTGAATAGCTCCAAAGTGAATCGCTCATCATTAAGTTTACTCATAGTTTCCTGTGTTTACCCACACAAACTATCTGACCCCTTCTTTACAGCTAGGATAATAAGCGTTTAGTTTGCGTCACCATCTGATGACATCAGTTAAGTACGCAACACATAGCAACATTTTAGCTCATTTGTTCTGTACGGACTTGCATTGGCTCGTTGTGCTTTGTCTCTCCCTCTCTATTTGTGTCAACATGTCACCGTCCAGTCTCGCCATCCAGTCCAGACAAGGCAAAGAGGCCATCCCGCCCTGGGTCTAGTGACTACAGCCCCTGAGCGGAGAACAGCCGGACGACTGCGCACACAGGCGAATGGATCACGATCCAGTCAAGAGCTACGGCTGCAGAGAACCAATCAACTCATCTACAGCCCGGACCATCAGTGACCACGCCCTCAACAAGATCGTCTGACTAAAGCCGCAGCGGAGAAAGCTTCACCCACGACGGAACCAGGACAGCGCGCAGAACCGCCTAGACCATCTGGATGCTCAGAGATAGCGGATGAAGAGGACAAGGACCTACACGAGGAGAGAGGAGAAAAGCTTCAAGACACGCCTGCAACACCCCCACAGACAATGGCCCCAGGCAGACAGCAACACTCATGCCACGGCCAAAGCCTTTTAAGGCCTCCTGCAAGCAGCCTACGCCGAAGTTCAAGTAACGACTCCGCAAAGAAACACAAAGTGAGCTGAACCCAGCACACCTAAAAGAACTCAAATGCTTGCAGATAACAATATGAACAAACAGGAGAGCTCAACACAAAATCTCTCCCGGGCCTAACAGCCCACCGTTCACACCTCACACGCCAGCAAGCTGGCCGAGAATCTGACAGCTGTCACCAAAACGCTGTCTTCCTGAACACTGCAGTAGGCTACAACACACGCCTGTCTGCAAAACATTGACTCTTAAGCAAGAACATTTGCCCAGTGTGACCACGAGACAGATCTGCTTAGCTCCACCTCCAGCTAACAGGACCCCAGCCATTTGTACCAGCAGTCAAAACTGTCAAAACTGAATACAGCAGCTAAGAACACGACTGCTACGACCAGCATCTGAGCCTACGTGAGACAACGCGACAGGCACCAAGGGAAGATGGCATCAACGCCAGAAAATCTTTCCCCTCAGATATCCACATCACACTGTGAGTCACCACCCAAATGCTACAGCCTTCTTCCGTACAGCGATTGCTCGATTCAGCGGACTCTACAGACCGCCGGAAAACAGCCAAGCACCAGAAGGCAATAAAGATTAGCAAAGTGATTGTCCAGCTGCCCCATGCCAAGGGGGGATGTCTGACTGACCAAGGTGAACAAACATACAGTGGTGTATGGGAGCTGAACACGCAGCGACATCACTGTGTGGGAGTGATCTGAGATCAGTGCAGGCCAACACTGAGGACACCTGTGCTCTGAACTTAACCTGGAATAGACAATGCAAACCTGCTACTTCCTGTTTCTCACAGCCCTACGATACTCCCTCAACTGCGAGAAAGCCGTGCTAGATAAGATTACTCCCAGATGTTTACACTCTGGCGAACGAACTACCTGCATCCACCAAAAGGGGTCACTGTTCGGCTCAAAACACAGTGTGGCTAAAACCCTAACGCTGCACACACACTCAATGGAATACGTGAAGCAGTGCCCACTGTAGAAGCCACACCCCCTTTCTGAAAAGTAATCTTTTGCAGTGTACATACCATTCAGGTATTTCAAAGACTTTAAACAATTCCGTCATGAAGAGCCTAAGGGAAAATGGCCACTCAGAAGTGGTGCCAAGCTGCTCTCCACATATGACGATGATGCAGAACTAATGTCATGTACAAGGCTCTCAGCAGAGCCCAGCACCCAGATGACAACAGCTGCGCTGCACAAACCATCCAGCGATGTGCCAATCGCACCAAAAGACAGAGGGAATCACAGAGACCTGCCACCAACGTGTGATGTTTATAACTATCAATGCCTGCAGACCAAGGGTCCCACGCACACAACCCATGTGCTTATAGACCAAAGAGCGAGGCAAGACACGCCCAGAGCAGGTACCTAGTGGAAAACGACAAGCCTGTCCCACTGCAACACCTTAAGCCGGGCCACATGACATCACAGCACGAGTGACGGCAATCGGATCAACCCTTGTGTCGCAGCAACTCACAAGAACTCCCTCTTAAAATTGCTAACCTGCATAGACTCAAAGTAGACTAAGCTCAGTTTCAAACAACAACACTCAGTTTGAAAGAGCCGAGCATCAACACCTGCTTCAGACAAGCATTGCCATCACAATAGGAACATTACATGCTATTCGTGGAAAAACAGTGAAAGGCCCAGTAAAAAACTGAGGGATTTTGTGGCTGCCTAAGGTTCTCAACAACAAAAAACCCACCCACCCAACCCAAGCATCGCTTCTAAGCCACAAGCAAACCCCTCACGCTGCTACGCCGCCTGCATCACACCCATGCACACTGGCTCCACCTACAAAATAGCTCTGCTAAAGCAGCCTCTGCCAATGCTGACACTCAACCTTGCACTGTCCGACCACACTAAGGCACTAAGCCGAAAACAACTCAGTGATGTCACACACATGCCGCATCTAGATGACACATCCTCACATTTGTTCCTGATAACCAAACACCGCCACAGCTCCCAGCTTTCCAGGAACAAAGGGGGGTCATTGCTGATGTATGCCCAAGATGCACCGTGCAGAATACACCAGAGTACCAAAGCCACTACCAACGCAAAGTGGCGCACTGCCAAGCATGCAGTGACAGAGGACATCAGAATATGCTAAGTTTGATGCCAGCTCGAAACCAGCGGATTTCAAACGACACAGCCTCTCTACGATGCAAAACAGCAAGTCGACGAGAAACATCTGTGAACGTTTACCACCAGATGGCACCAGAAACGACACCCGTGTCAACTTAGAGACCACCCGTGTCACCACCTACATTGCTCACCAGTACTTCAGTGAAACATGCCTGAGTGCGACACCCGCATCCAAAGAGCGCAGGAAGCCAAAAGCATGCCGCAGCCAGCGAGATTCACAATAGGAACTGTGAACCAGCGTGTCTCGGACATCCAGCCCTGCCACTCACCAGGACCAACTGGAGACTCAGCAGAGTACAGAGAACGGCATCCTTCAGCCTAAAGCAGCCAACGGCCTGCAATGGCAGAGAAAGGAACAGCAGGACTGCGACAAATGGACAACTCACATCCAGCCTGGACAACCAGGAGCTGAGCAGCATCGTCTTCTCCTTGGCCCACACCCTCAAGGGCCTCAGACAGGAGGTAAATGAACTGAACCTGCAAGTCTCCGAGTACCAAAATTAACCGACACCCACAAGGACAGCTGGACATGCCTGCTTTTCAAGAACAGAGTTTCTGATGCTAACAAAGAGCTCCTTGAATGAAACTCCACTGAGAAGTACTGAAAGGTAAACTTCTGACTCCTTGCCCAACGCAACACCGCATTAGACTTCCTAAAAGGAAAAAGCATCCCATGAGACCAGCCGACACCTCAGGAGCAGCCAGACAATGTTGAATGGAGCAACGGGCCCACAGGCCCAACAGCAAAACCCCTACCAACACCACTCAGACCCGCTCAAGTCAGTGTCGACACCCCCAACATCAGACGCCTGATGACATTTGAGCAAAACAGCGGGATAACAGACACCTGCTGGAACTACCTGCCCTCTCACAAGTGAGAGTCCAACCAGCGATTCCAGACTGCAGGGACCACAGATACTAGATAACAACCACCTGACACAGACCAACCTGGGTCAGGATGACAAGTGACAGTGCCTCGACACCTGTTGCACAAAGCTCGAGGACCCATACCTTGCCACTGTCTACATTATCACACCTGATAACGTCGACCACGGCACCACAGCCACTCCTTGAAGCACCAACCTCCAGAGAGCCACCTCTCTCTTCCAGCCATGAGTGCCGGGTGCATGCCTGATTGTTCCGCACCTTTGACGTCGCTCGCTGTTGTCTGTTGGACGGACAACAACGTTCGAAAGAGGGGATATGTAGTGCCTGGAGCCATCAGACATGAAATAACTAGTTATATTCCTTAAATGACTTCTCCCCCATGATTAACACCTATGTGCTATGAGCCAGACCTTTGGTCACTATCTAGCTCATCCCCCCACCATCAAGATAAGACTCCTACAGGAATTCAGGGAAAGATAGACTTTCCTTATTCAGACATGCAGTCCCACATACAGTTATATAGAAATGTACATGTATCAATGTGTTACCTTTTCTTATATTGTTGTTTCTGTTATGTATGTCGGCCTCAAACATTAATCCGCAATAGGTGAATTATTGTGCATGCTAAGACTCTCACATTTAGAATCACTCAGTCAAACGAGAAGATACATAGATCATGTTTGGTGTCTATGAGCAGCATTTATTATTCCCTAAATGTTAATGTTTGTGGCATCTTAATAACTCCTTGCTTTATATGTAATATTGAACTTTTGAAAGTTTTGTGGCCAAACAACCAATCAGCTTCCACATGCGAAACCCCATTGTGAGAGACAAAGACTTTCAATCTTCCCTCCAAAACTCAGATCAACCGGATTGGTCAAGGTCCAACTGTGGGCGTGAACGACCTACAGGTTTATAAACCTTGCCTCATCTCTCTCTCCTTCTTGCCTTCGGGACACAAAGACACGTCACCCGCACCTCCCCCCAGATCCATGGGGGGGGGGGGGGTCTCACCTAGCGGAGGAGATGATGAGGCCTGCAATACTGGAAAGGACTTTCTGAACTGAACACAAACGGAACAATGCACAACAACAACAAGCTTGCAAGTATCCGTCCTTTCTACAAACGTAGATAGCTGCGTTTAAGGCGTTTTATAAAAGAAACGATTTCAGGATGTTCAGAACCGTTTCATTCCTGTCCCTTTGCAAACTCACTTTCTGTCTCTCTCTTACTCTCTCTCTCTCTCTCTCTCTCTCTCTCTCTCTTACTCTCTCTCTCTCTCGCGCGTTCTCTGTCTATTTGTGTTTTATGTACGTTTGTCTATGTGCGATCGTTTGTAAGTAGAATAGTTTAATAAACAACCATATATTCACATATAATGATTCTCTGTGCTGAATGCTTACATTACAAAGTCACTTAAACTGTTTCGATCTCATATTGCTACCTTAAGCCCTATTCTGTTCAATTGTTTTAACTCCGTTCTGGTTAGTAGAAGTGCGTTGCCGTGACGACGGGCCAACGTCAGAGTAATGGATATCACTGGACAAAGAAACCAGTCGATATCATTATTACTGTTACTGATCAGAAACTGGAAATTGCGTATATTTAATGACGATTATTATACACGATTTCCTGTGAGTTAAACTACTTTTCCCTGACTGAAATGTATGTTTTAAATAACTCATTTCATCCTATTCATTGGTTATAAGACCTGGTGGAGTTTGCAGTGTATATGCGATGAGAGGAACAGTCTCATGCATATACACACATATATTGATCATCTTAAATTCTTTGAGCTAACCAAAATTCTCTACAATAGTAATATTTAAAATCACTGTTTTACTTTTTAAATTTCTTCTTTTTGTTATGCTACTTTTCCAGATGACTACAAGAAAGCTAGACGTAAACTACCTCTAGCTGTTGATCACAGACATTGATCAGACCGATGGAAGGAACTCACCAATTTCAAAGAAAAAGAAAGTAGGGGTTTGGTTAGATTGTTTGTTTATATTAATGTTTCGCACCACATTTACAAATAAAAGTATATCTTGGAATTGGTAAATGTGTTAGACCTAAGAACATTCTTTTCCCCGGAGAAGATGATGATGATGCTGATAATAATGAGACAGAAGAACGCCTACATTAACCAAAATTTAAGAGAAGGGTAAGAAGCTTCTGCTTTTTAAAATAATTACGTATTTCATCACAGCAGATAAATGACCAAGGAATTTTGTACTTTTAAGCAGAATGTATTCCATACCTGATGCTCCAAATATTCCTACAACAAATTAGACCCTGGGAAGCCAAATTAGACCCTAAGCTCTTCCACAGTGCTCCTGACATCCCTAATGATGAGATGGAAGGCATTTAAGGAACAAAGTCAAAAAACAAGTAAGAAGTGTCAGCTTTTTTTAACTACAGTGCATTTTATTACAGCTGTTAAAGGACTAAGATATTTTGTATGTTGCAGGAGGTATGCCTGGCATCATGTTCTCTCTGAGAGCTGTAAATCAAGCACTGAGGCCCTTTTAAGGCATGCCAACGTCGAGGTCAGAAGACCACCCCACAAACGTAGGGATATCCAGGCACTCTGAACCTTCAAGGCTCCATGAGCCACACTACACCTGGGACATCCAGCAAACATCCAGTTACCAAAGTTGTGAGTATATTGTCTAGCCCTTTTCAGAATGCACTGATAGTGTGTCATGGGATTCCCCTCAGGATCATCTGATTTTGATTAATTCACATTGCCAGTGATTTTTGCAATCTGTGCATGCTCACACACACACACACACACACACACACACACACACACATAAAAATTCTGTAAAGACATGTGACATCAGGATGTGACAAGTAATGTACAAATAAGTGTTGCGTCTTTTCCACTTTTATGTATATTCCACTTTTTTTCCACAATTCTTTGTGGAAAAACTACACTATCACTGCTGTTTTTAATTTGATTATATAGTGCTTCATGGGGCTGCAGTTATTTCTAAAGCCTTTAAGTACACAGTCTTGTACCTTTTGTCTTTTTGTCCAGTTTTCAAAAATGTTTTTTGTTGTGGAGATTGTCATCACAATTTTTTATATATCTCTTTATTTAAATGCTTAAAGCATGAATGCACTCTATAAGAGATTTAGAAAATGAAGGAGAGAGAGAATGTTTTATGTATATAGTACCTCAACACAAGCTCAAGGTTGCATAACAAAAACATACACTGAATTTAAAAGAAGTAAAAATAAACAAAATCCCAAGTAGAATTAATCTATACATATGTCACACAGTCATTTTAAGCTTAAACTATATACTACAAGAGGAAGTGGTAGTGTGTTCCTGAGATGTGTAAAATTATCTTTTACCCATAGTAGACAGTCAGAATTTGGGCTATTTTAGACAATCTAAACGATGAAGGGCTGGGGGAAGTAAGAAACGATAATTAAACCTGGAAGATGGGTAGATGGTAAAAGACAATACAGAATGTTTGTCTAAAGGTCATTGGTTCAGTTTTTGTGGTAATATTGTATTTTATCCAATAGCCATGTTACCTGTTACCTGATGCAAAAGCTAATTATACACCATGTGTGCTTGTGTTTTTCAGCGGCTGTGAGGTGCAACTGTCTGACATCTGAGGTCAAAGAAAAATTAATTCATGCCATCATTAAAAGATGGTTATATCTCGCCCCAGACAGAGATGGTGGCCGAAAAGAGAGGATGAAGAATAGAGTGTGTGAGGAGAGTACGACTAGTTAACAGACTTTAGGAATGGATGTTCCAAGGCTCTGTTCAGAGTGCAACTTGTTCATTAACAGAATCATGAATGTTTCAGAGTCATTTGAAGAGTGCTACTTCCTGACCATAAACCTGGACGCTCAAGTGTTACGTGAAGTGAAACTCGATGAGTAGAAACATGGATGTTCAAGTGTATGTCAAGTAAATTTTGTTCCTAATCAGAAACATGGACAGTCAAGCTTTAGACAAAGCATGAAACTTCATGATCAGAAACATGGATGATCAAGTGTTACATTTAAAATAAAACTTCATGAACTAAAACATGGCACAGAACTTCTACTTATTTCATTTTTATTGCAGAACTGACAGGGGAGTGGTATTTCAGAGTTGTTTGAACAACTTTAAAATGTCAGGTGTCAATGCTTTGATGTTAACATGATTAAACATTTGTTAAGAATACTGTCTTTGTTGTGATTATTTATCTAGGAGGTTATGGCTGACATGTGGAACCCATCTGGTCCAGCATATAGGACCAGAATAGGGCCAGCTATGGTTACACAGGTGGCAGAGATATTGATCTCTCATGGCCTTTTTATGGCCCATATTTTGGCTGCCAGGTTTAGTTCACCTGTAGATGAGGCTTAGGTGTGGCTCAGTTTTGGGCATTCTGGTTAAACACTGGTGTTGATATGGTTTACGTAAGGTTGTGTTTTGGTTCAAATGTTACATTTTGATCTGGCCCAATTCAGGGCCAGTTATAGTTAATTTACTTGGCTGAGACTTGGGCCAGTTATGGCCCATGTGTGGTCCTTGTCTGGAATCCAGACCTGGTCCAGTCATGTACCGTAATTCATTGCTGTATTTGGGCCAAGTGAAAGTGGATTGTGTGGCCCATCACTGGGCCAAACCAATTTTGCTATGTGGGAAGACGGTTATTTTCGTCTGTTATGACATGCCGCTCTAGCATTCTGCCTGCTTCAAATCAGACACAGACTTGAAATAGTGCGGTAAGATCACATTTATTTGAATGAATTCTAGCATTTGTTTCAGTAAATTATCCATCGACCGAGAGAGAGGTAGAGATGACAGTTTGTTTGTGTGTGTGTGTGTGTGTGTGTGTGTGTGTGTGTGTACCTGTCTGCATTGCTGTGCGTCTGCGCGTCTCTCACTACAAACAACAAATTCATTCAAAAACCGCGGTTTTACCACCTCGTTGCTGAGGAATATAATGTAGCGATCTAGTATCTAGGATATTTTAGCAATGAGAATCGCGGGGAAGTGCTGACAAGAAGTTTATGTATGTGGGCAGCACAATGCGATCTCCGATCTCTCTCTCTCTCTCTCTCTCTCTCTCTCTCTCTCTCTCTCTCTCTCTCTCTGCGTTTGCGTGCATCAATTAAAGCAGCGCATTAATATAGAACGGTGATTAAACTGACTTGGAACTACCTGTGCATTAAACGGTTTTACTGCACACCTGCCAGCCAATCAGAATCCATTATCCAGACATTCCATGGAATAAGTGTTATTAAAGCATTTATTAACACACTGACTAACTGTTAATATATGTCTGAATAATAAGATGTATAAATGTGCATTCAAATGGTTTATGAATCATTTACCAACACTTTCTAAATGATCTCCTGAACCACTTACAACTACTAACTAACTGGTTTGTAAATAATGTAATGCTTAATTTAGAAATGATTAACTGATCCTTAATAAAGTATGAAAATACAATTATTAAGCATATTATACAGATGCTTATAAAACAAGAATAAAGCATTTATAGCTGTATTTATAAACTGCTTACAAATGTCTATTAAGGTAGGAATAATGCTTTATAAATGATTAATTAACTATTTACCAATGCTTAACTAATGATTCATAGTGTGTAGTTATTATAAAGTGTTACCGAAAAGGGTAACACACTGTAAGTATTTACTGCCATGTATGACCAATTATAAGATCTTATCACAAATACTGAGGTGACTATGTAAACTAATTCAACAGAATGTTGTACTTAATGTCTGTACTTATTTATATGTTGGGCATGAAATCTTTTTACACTGTAATCTGTGTAATATTATGTCACTTATTTTACAGATCATGCTGGTTAAGGTGAAACTTGGGGATGCCCCAAAATTTGTCAAGATAACAATCAATTTGATCAATTATGATCAATTTTTGTCTGCTGGTAAAAATAAACAGACATCCAACTATATTTTCATTATATTATTTTAGGAATTTTAATTGTATTTTAAAATTTAAAATTTTATTTATGTTACTTGATGGATGTCTAGTAATTTTATATTAAGCTAATCATTGCTATGTAAAACCTTGTAAGGCATATATCCTTTCTCATATCCTTTTTTTTTTTTTTTTTTTTTAAAGGATTTTCATAAAGTTTGGTGTCCCAGCTATGAGGTGGATGAGGATGTATTCAGAGATCCCTCAGTTGGAGTTCTTACCATAAAACATGGTGAAGCTTTGTATTTATTACATTACTTATTAGAAATTTATTTAATACTACTAATTAATAATAATTCCTCATTAAAATGTATGTATTTGTCTTGACTCATTGACAGGATACAGTCATTATAGAAGAATTACTGCTAGCAGCTGAATCTCCTGCTGGTGATTTAGAAAAGGGTTTTAATTTTGGTAATATAAATTAATTTTATACTTTAAATATTATTTAGAAATATTATTGAACAAATTATCTAAGAAACTTAAAGGAGAAGTTCACTTCCAGAACAAAAATTTAGATAATTTACTCACCCCCTTGTCATCCAAGATGTTCATGTCTTCCTTTCTTTAGTCATAAAGAAATTTAAAGTTTTTTGAGGAAAACATTTCAGGATCTCTCACCATATAGTGGACTTCTATGGTGCCCGCGAGTTTGGACTTCCAAAATGCAGTTTAAATGCAGCTTCGAAGAGCTCTAAATGATCACAGCCGAGGAAAAAAAAAAAAACTCCCATCTCATTTTCTTCTCCAACTTCAAAATTGCCCAACATCGCTGTTTTACCTTTTTTTTGTAAAGGGTGTTTGATCTTCTTTGCATGTTCACTTTGTGAACACTGGGTTGGTACTTCTGCAGCGATGTAGGACGATTTTGAAGTTGGAGAAGAAAATGAGATAAGAGTTTTTGGACATACCCTAACTGTCTTGAACCAGAATACACAGTTCACACAGACCTCGACAAGACGACCATTTGAGGTTAAAAAGTATATAAATTGTATATAAGTATATAAATTGTCACAATTTTTTATATACTGATAGTTTTGCTAAATAAGACCCTTCTTCCTCGGCTGGGATCGTTCAACTACATGGACAGAAATCCTAAAATGTTAATAAATCCTAAAAACATAATTTCTTTATGACTGAAGAAAGAAAGACATGAATATCTTGTAGGACAAGGGGGTGAATAAATGACCTGTAAATTGTTGTTCTGGAAATGAACTAATCCTTTAAGGGTGAACGATTTAGGCCCCATATTTTTTTTCTAATGTTATTAATTGTTCTTTAATTTCACTTCCAGTTTGCATTATTGATTAAATTTTGCAAACAAAATATGTGTTTAAACAGGTTGGGACAATGGCCTTTCTATAATACTTTGGTTGCATCTGATCCCACTTTGTGCCCAAGGCTGAAAAAGACCAGGAAAAGTGTCTTCTCAAGCAGAAAAACACCTTGTTGTCTACAAGAAGGTTTGTTTGTTTGTTTTAATATATATTTTTCTGTTTTATATTTAACAAATCAGTGATAGTTATTTTCAATTTGCTTGGTTTTCTCAGAGAGGAACAAACATTAAGGACCGTCTTCGAGAAATCACAGCTATTGCTTGACCTCCTGGTCGTGGGACCTCAGAAGAATTCAGTTGACCAGTACTTCGTTCCTGATCAGCATGCCATTATATGCAAGTCAACCTCTTCTCTTTGTGCCTTTGAGTTGTTTAGGGCACACTTAGTTTTGTTTCTTATAACAGAATGCTACACAACATACACTTTCATTCAGACCTCTGTGTACAACATAGATGTTAGCAGTGAAAGAGTCCTCGTGTAGCTGAGTGTCACGATCCAGGCGGGGTTGAGGAGTGTAGAACGATGAGGAGAAACCGGAGTAAATGAAACGTAAACAGTTTATTAAATGAAACACTGAAACTAACATAAACAAACAAAAACAGGGAGTAAAAGATGAGCACATGAACACAAGCAAACTGAGGTAACAGAAATCATTGACGGACAAATGGGGAGTGAACACACAGACTCTTAAATGCACTGAAACATGGGTGTGGTCACAAACAAGCTAACAAGATAACGAGGGGGAAATACAAATATGGGCATAGAAGGAACCAAAAGGACTAAATCAAAAGGGGGAAAACAAGGACTAAACCAAATGAACTAGAAACATGGGGGGGAAAAACACTAGGAGAACTGAACAGGACAGGACAAAACACAGACATAATCCTGACATTACCCCCCCCCTCCCCCGAAGGCACGTCCCGCGCCTAATAACATCCAAAGGGGAGGGAGGGTGGGCGCCCTGGAGACCGCTAGGAGGACATAGAGGTGGTCTCCAGGGCGGATCAGGGATCTCAGGTGGCCATGGTGGGTCTGGGGTTTCAGGACACCATGGCCGGGTAAACAGTCCAGGTGGCCATGGTGGATCTGGCGGCTCAGGCAGCCATGGCCGGGACAATCGTTCAGGAGACCGATCCCCCGGGCGGGCCGGAGGAGCATAGCCGAAAGCTCGCCGTCCACGTCAGACGGAGCGACCACCTCGAGAGGGGGTCGCGCTGCCGAGGCATCCGCCTCGCCCTCCGACTCTCCCTCTGATGCTGCGATCGACATCTCATCATCTGCAGGAGCACCGAAGGAGACGCTCAGCCCGCTGGGCGGGGAAGCGTACTGCTGCAGGAACTCGACGGGGTCACGCTGTGATGCAGAAGACCGCAGGGCTTTCTCAGCCGGCGGTGCATTCTGCACGGTAACTCTTTGGTCCCCCCTGCATCTCGCCGCGGTGGCCGAAAAGCATTGACGGCTCAACGACTTACCGCGGGAGGAAGGCGGGGGGAGCCGGCTCGCGAACGAGCGGCGGGACCTCAGCGTGGCCATGGTCATGCGCTCGCAATGCGGGCATGAACCATCCATGAGCGCTGCTTCAGCGTGTTCAAAACCTAGACACATGAGGCAGAGCTCATGTCCGTCCGCAGAGGAGAGGAAACTACCGCATCCTGAAGTGCACGGCCGAAAAGGCATTCTGAAAAGAACGTCTGAATTGGCCGTGAGAAATTGACTCTTTTAGCTCCCGGTCTACCCAGGGAGAAGCCGCAGGGCGGCTGTGCACTCGACGGGGCTTGCTCGCTGGAATGCAGGGCGGCTTGAGTGCCGTTAGAACGGCAGCCCGCAGGAGGATCGCTGGTGGCTGCCAAACAGTTTCTTTTAGAAAAGCTCTTTTAGTGATTTGGCAGCGCACCAGCAGAGAGACTTGAAGAACTCTTTTCTTTTTTCTGTCGAAGGCTCGAGCATGAAGGCTCTGAAAGCAAAAAGCTGAGTGAGTGTATTGCAGCCGCCATCTTATATACCCGTATGTACGGGGGCATGGCTTGGCATGCAAATTCCACTCGCCAATTTTCATTGGCCTGTTGTATAAGGCTCAGAGATGATTGGACTCTCAAGCGAGTTCCCATGTAACGTCGGAGTGACTATTTATACACATGTTAATTGAGGCAAAAGTTGTAGTTAATAGTTAGTTCATAGTGAAAATTGGACCTTAACCCTTTAGAACGTACGATCACACCGGTGTGATTTGTCTTGGCTGGTCCCTGAAGCGTACGATCACACCGGTGTGATTCGAACGTTCGCCGCATCACGTCATCAGCTGTTAAATTCAAATCTGTTTTGGCGCTTTGGCTGGCTCTGAGCCAGATCGGACGCGCTGACTGCTTGTCATATTATCACAACTATTCAGTGTTTTCAACCATATAATGCTTATTTTAGGTTTCAGACATTTAAATAAACATAAGTACTAGCAAAACCATACATTTATAGTTTGTAAAATACACACTGATGTCTATGGAAGCGGCAATAATGATCCTACAAATATATTCTGACAGCATAATTTATTGATATCATATACAGATTATGCAGGTAACTATAAAGTTCACTCTCCTCTTCTCCCAGCTCACCAGAGACTTACTTTAATGTCTTTCGGGAGGAGAGGATGAATTTGCGTGTCTTAAATCCCACAGCTCGGATTCAGCGCGAACAAACATGGCGGCGCCCATCACCCGGTATAGATTAACTAACGCGGTCATAATAAAAGTATTTGGACTTTTAAATACATTTACTTGCACATATTTCGAAATCGGGATATCAGATATTTCAAAATATAGCGAGAATGCTTGTGAATATTAATAATAAAAAAAGGAAAACGAAATAAAAGCGATCCATGTGTCTTGCAGTGCTGTTGTGGCTGCGGTGTGTCACATGACGCGTCGCCATGGAAACAGTAATGCGAAACATTCCAAAATAACGGTCGCCTAAAAAAACTCACTCTTTGGGGTTAGATAGAATATTTTAAACTCACGTGTGAAAAGGTTAAAATAAAGTTGGACCAAACAATGTATTCAAATATTATTCTCACAACATTATGCATTCACTTCGTAATTGTAGTGTAAATGCATTTAAGCCAACTTTTAACTGAATTAAATAGTCAGTATAAATACACCTATATGTAAAAACATGCAAGCACTCAGGGATTGATTTGAAGAATGGTATAATGTATGAGCTAGAGATGGACCTAAAAGTTCAGACTTGTCAGGTGAAACTGACATTTGTCTTTATTGAGGTTCAGTCCAGCCTCATTACTCTGGCTCAACCCAGCACACAGGTCAGCATTGTGTAGATAAGGTGATGCTCCATAAATGATCCTGTTGTCTAGGCAACAATGGACAACCCCTCTTATTAGGATCCCTAAGGTCTACAAATGTGTATGCCACCTGTCAGAGTACAGCCATTCAGAGTCTGATTGTCTATTGTTTAATTTTCCTCCAATCTTTTTAGAGATAATATGTGCATTCACATCATTGTTCAGATGTAAGTCGTAATATAACATTTATGTACTGGATAAATCTGATTAATTTCAGTTGTAGGGTGTGTTTCAGCTAATTTATCCACAAGAAAACCAGCTCAGTCCAGCGCTGGACAACTCAAGCTGGTCAGTCCCCAATATATTAACAGAATTATAGAATTCATTCTTTCAGATTTTTTCTTCTTTCTAAACCACTCTGTTTTGTTAATATCTTTTATATCAATTATTTGTTCTCATGTTTTCTTATACTATGTTTTAATTAAATTAAATTAAATGGAAAAAGAAATAGCATTGAGCAGATGGGATTCACACTGGTTTCACCTCAGAATGCACTTTGAAATCTTGTAGTGAAGTCTTTTGTACATGCAGTCTCTCACCATGCATAAGCTACTCATTTTTCATTCACTTCAACAGCGCATCCATTTTATTGCATTTAAAGCATCTGATAACAACTGACAACCTGACACCTGCAGTTTAAGACCAGTCAAAACATTAATTCCCAACAATGGTGTCCACATTTACTAGAGTACTGTAGAATATATGATCATGTTACCAAGCTAAAGCAATGCTGTCAAAAGCACAGTCAGCTTTTCCTTTGAGTAGCTGTTCAGACCAAGCATATATTTTTAGTTATGTGATGCAAATGTAAAGACATTCACATTTTTAAGTGAACAATACTCTTTGGGGCCACTGAATGAATTTATACTAAACTCTATATTGACAGACAGCATGGAATCAGTACAGTGAGTTATAAAGGTTGTTGGGTCCCACTTTACATTAAGTGGCCTTATCTACTATGTGCTTACATGTAAATGAACCATTTGGTACAATGCACTTATTGTTCACATACATATTTTTTTTGCACTGTACTTATTTTTTTTACTTGCCAACAAGCTCAAACATAGATGCATATGTAGACTGGGATCGGCGCTTTCTTTTTAAAAACTAAAGTAACGTTATCCTCTGCGTCTTCAGCGGCTCTGATGTCAGGAGTAAATGACGACTGCTATGTTCATTATTACATCCATCACCTCAATCGCTCAATCAGAGGCATTATTGTCTTCCTCTGCACCTGAGTCACACAATGACGATCGGAGTCGGACTGTTTCAGCTCAGTGAGGGCGGGTCTAAGGTAAGGCGCTCATGTCAATCAACTATCGTGGGAGCGGCCTCTGTCGGTGTGCCATCACACCGACAAGAAGCTGAGAATCACCTTATTTTAAAAAGGGGATATTACTTTTAAAGATAAAGAAATACCACTGGGTGGATTTGTTTCATTGTAGGGTGGTTGTGTACACAAACTGCCAACACACATTAATGTTCAAACAACATGTAAAAGTGAGTTTTGCATCCGGTGACCCCTTTGAATCCGATCTTCAATTCCCGAGTTATATTTAAATTTAATGGAGATCACATCAAGGAAAGAAACATATAAGTTGGACATTTTATTAATTATCAGCTAATTTCAAGATAAAATGACCGCAAGAGAAGAGAGTGTGGCATCAGCACTGCAAAGAAAAGTTCATCTCACTACTTTTAAAGAACATGATTGTGTCTTAATTTCAGTTTCATTTGTAGCAGTTTGCATGTTGGCTTGCTGAAGAGATACCCAGCTACTCATCCGCTGCAATGTTTCTGGCATTAGTGCTGTCATATCTGACCGTAACATGTCAAATTTGTATATGTGGTTTCAACAACCAGATGCAGTTTTGTCTGGAATGTGGCCCAGACCACTTCCTGAAGTGGTTTGAGCGATCGGATTTAAATCTACCTCAAAAGTGTTTCAGAGAGCATTTACACCTGTTCTTTTCACAATTTTTTTAATGGCTCTTTTGAAAAAATGCACTCGCCAAAAAAAAAAAAAAAATGAAATAGCCTACTTAGTTCACCCAAAAATTAAAAATTCAATCTCAGGCCATCGAAAATGTAAGTGACTTTTAAATAAAAAGAAAAAAAAAGCTGGATCCATGACCCTTTGTGATTCATAAAATTCAAGTCAATGGCTACCAGCTATTTGAGAGTCAATAAAAAAAAAAAAAAAAAAAAAAAATTAAATTAAATAAAAATAAAAATGTATCAGGCAACATAATATTGTATAATAAATGCAACTAGTATTTCCAATGTCAACTAGTATCGCTTTGTCAACTAGTGTCTAAGTGCATGATATATCTTAAGGCTTTTTTTTTTTTTTCGTTGTTGAGGGCAAAATTAAGGCCAATGTCCTATTCTCCCATGTTCTATATTTCAGGTTGTGTTTTTTTCTATTTGTCTGAATCAGTTTGCGTCTCGCAATGCTTTCGTGTAGCAGCTGCGTTTTTGTTTTCTGCCACATCTTTTGCTTCAACATTCACAGGCTCAAATTGTCTTCTCAAGTGTTAAATCAGACTCCAGACTCCAGTCTGGTCATGTACCATTTCACTATCCATGTCTCTGAAGCCACATGTTGTGACAAGCTCACGCAGTGCTGCCACATCGTTATACGTGAACTCACCAACAGCTTGTGTGCGTTACCTGAAACAGTACGGCTCTGTGATCGCTCTCTGGAATATGTTTCAGTGTTCACAGCTTTCCCGTTAATGCTTTCTGCAAAAAAGCCAAATGTAAGAAAGTTTTGTCTTTGTTAGGGCAACTTGTTTTAACCTGATTGAATAAAGGAAATGTCTGTCATGTATCTCCTAACCATTGTTGTATGTCTGATTTTTAATTGGTTCCTTTATTTCTGGTCTTCAGTGCTAATACACTCCTTTTATCTTTCATCTCTGTTCTTGTACATTTGATCTAATTTCTTGTTTGATAATAAAGAGAAAAGTATTTGGTTGTTTCTCACCTCTTTTGCTTTTCTGTCATGGTGTGCAGATTTTCTCTCATCTGTTTAGTTTTAAAAGGCAAAGCAGAGCAGATGACCAGACTGTGTTTATGGAGAGCCACAGAATAAAATATGTTACTAATAAAATAAATTACTAGCAATACAATGGTTATTAGATTAGGATTATTTTCCATTGTTACAAAATGTGTTAAATACATAATAATAATAATAATAATAATAATAATAATAATAAGTTTAATATTTTTATTAATTATTTAAAAAAAAATGGCAAATGTACAATCCTACATTAAATCGCTGAAACTCAAAGTTAATTAATTTAGAGATATGCAATGATAAAACAGTTCCCAGGATTTATAATTGAGTGAAATGTAGGAACTGGTTTAGGATCTGAACACTTGGCAAGACATTTTATCTTGCAATGGCACTAAAATGGTTTATGATGAAAGACGGAACATTTTATCTTGCGAAACAGGGAGCATATATGGATACTAGATGTACTTTTTTATCCAAAACTCAATGTTCCACAGAGCAGATTTTTAGTCCTTTTTCAGATACTTTGTAATTAATTTTGCAAGACATTTTGATTCAGAACTCACTCATGTCAAAAGCAAGACTCATAAAACTGGAGTAACATATACTGTTAGAACTTTGATATGTGAATATTTATCTGGATTTTAAGAGTCCCCTACCTGTGAAACCCCATTTAACCTCCGGTAATGCTGCTACATCTGTCATTGTTCAGCTCATCACTGAGACTGTTCAAATGACCTAGAAGACAGTGACAATATATATCACAGCAATTCTTATCAGCTTCTCCGTTGCTTATGGAGGTTAATGACATTTGGTAGACATTTTGGGAAAGCTGCGTATCGTGATTCAGGCCATGATGATGAATGCAGCTAATGGCTTTATTTGATGTCTTATCTTCTTTGTGCCACATGAACAGACGAGAATATATGAGCAGCACGTTGAAGC
Source organism: Garra rufa (assembly GCF_049309525.1). Classification (NCBI taxonomy): domain Eukaryota; kingdom Metazoa; phylum Chordata; class Actinopteri; order Cypriniformes; family Cyprinidae; genus Garra; species Garra rufa. The sequence goes on from NC_133376.1 coordinate 8,464,573, forward strand.
TGATTTACGAATGAGATCCGTTGTTCACATTTGTTGATTGTTGCCGTGTGAAATCATTATTGTTCAAAGTAATTGGATATTCATCTTGCTACAGACAAAGAAATGAAAATGTAACAACTTTGTCTAAAGACACTGAAAGACGTGGAGAGTGAAAAAGACAAAGAAACTGTGAAACATTCGAAACATTTCTAAAATGCCAAACTTAATGCACAAGTCAACCACGTTTCATCTCTTTTCACAGTGTCATGGTAATATGAGTTGGACCCTCGGTACAGTGGCAATGTAGACAGGTAATAATGCATAAAAAAGGTTTGGATATGTCTGTCCACCTGTCGACCTGCTGTCCATGTTGCCTAAAATAATGGCAACGAGCCTGCCATGTGCCGAAACTTCATGCAGCCAGTGTCATTACTGCACCATAAATGTGTAAATAACCATCCAAAGATGATCCAAAAAAAAGACCCCCCCCCCCCCCCCCAAAAAAAAAAAAAAAAAAAAAAAAAAAAAAAACAAACAAAAAAACAACAACAACCCTTGTGTCTTATAATATACAATTGCTAAATTAAACTTGTGGTAACACTTTATTTTATTTATTATCAATTTATTGTGAATTACACACTTTATACATTCTCAATACACTATGTGAATGTGCAGCTTATACGTATAAAATAAATATAGAATAGGCATTTCATCACAGACATTTCAATTAACAGAAAAACACTTTTACACAAAAGCACAGTCTTTCTAGCAGTTGTTCCATACTAACAAATGATTTAAAAACAAAATATTCCCCATTCCCTGAATTTATTAATAGCTAACAAGCACATTTCTCACTAATACATTCAGTATCACTTCATATTATGTTCCCTATTCTAAACTAGAAAAGTGACATGAAAGTTTGCAGATGTGTCTCATCTGTAGTTTGTTCTCTTGTTGAACCATAAAACAATAAAGACAGAATTCTTCACTGCAATCTTTCATGTCTCTTTTCTACTTTAGAATAAGGAACACAATCTGAAGTAATACAGCATTTATTAGTGAGAAATGTGCTTGTTAGCTGTTAATAAATTAAGGGAATGGGGAATATTTTGTTCATTAATCATTTATTAGTATGGAACAACTGCTAGAAGACTGCTTTTGTGTAACTGTTTTTCAGCTAATTTAAATGTCTGATGAAATTCCTGTTCTATATTTATTTCATACTTATAAGCTACACATTCACATAGTGTACTGAGAACTTATAAAGTTTGTAATTCGCACAATACAAGTTATTAGTTTGTTTTATGTTTAGCTAATTAGTACACTGTTAGGACAGAAACAAATATAAAGGGTCTATAAGACCAACATAAGACAACAGCCAATAAAGGCCTTATAAATAGCTTGTAATGGCATACAAGTCCATAACTAGTCATTTACAAATGCAGTTATTAGTCATTAATTACTGTCTAATTCCTGATCCTTAAAACAAAGTGTTACCAAACTTGTTTCACTTTTTGTATTATTCTGTATTTATTTTGCTTTCTAGTGAAGTTTCCAGTATATGTGAAAAGCAAAATTGCACAATATAAAGACTCTTAAGAGAATATGAAATTAAATGTATTTATCTTACTCTACTGCACTTACGCATAAGCCACAACTGTTAAAATGATGGTAAAAATAAGACAAAAAATGCCAAATGATGATATTTGTTTTTGTGTAAAAACTTACTGCAGTGTGGTTGACAGTACAACATAATTTGAATATTTAATGCTTTTATTAAATGGTTGCTCAAAAGTGGATTATTTTTTATTTATTTATTTTTTTTTTACTAAAATATACACTATATTGCCAAAAGTATTCGCTCACCTACCTTGACTTGCATATGAACTTAAGTGACATTCCATTCCTAATCCATAGGGTTCAATATGATGTCGGTCCCCCCTTTTGCAGCTATGACAGCTTCAACTCTTCTGGGAAGGCTGTCCACAAGGTTTAGGAATGTGTTTATGGGAATTTTTGACCATTCTTCCAGAAGCGCATTTGTGAGGTCATACACTGATGTTCGACGAGAAGGCCTGGCTCAAGATATTGTCCAAAATGTCTTGGTATGATGAAGCATTCAGAGTTCCTTTCACTGGAACTAAGGGGCCAAGCCCAGCTCCTGAAAAACAACCCCACACCATAATCCCCCTTTCACCAAACTTTACACTTGGCACAATGCAGTCAGACAAGTACCGTTCTCCTGGCAACTGCCAAACCCAGACTCGTCCATCAGATTGTCAGATAGAGAAGCGCGATTCGTCACTCCAGAGAACGCGTCTCCACTGCTCTAGAGTCCAGTGGCGGCGTGCTTTACACCAGTGGTTCCCAATTCCAGTCCTCGCGCCCCATCGCTCTGCACATTTTGCATGTCTCTCTTAGTTAACACACCTGATTCAGATAACCAGCTCATTAGAAGTGAGGTCCGTGCAGGAACTGCGATCCGATTGACATGGTCCCTGCAAAGTGTTCATTGCTCCCTGCTCCCTAAGCGGGGGAAATCTGTTTACTATACATCGAAACATTCATTCACATATTTGCGCTACGTCACTGCATGTAGCGTCTTCACACACAGATGAAACTTACTAGAGAAGTGTGACATATGTGCATCTGTAAATAAATGCATTTTAAATTTGCGTCTCGCACGCTTTAATGACCTTCAAATGGAACACATACGCTCTCTTCGAACTAATGAATAATGGCGGAATATCCTGTCCACTTCGAAGGGCAGTAACGTTGGAATAGAACAAACGTCGGAAGCGATGCGTGAAACACACAAAATGTGCAGAGCGGTGGGTCGCGAGGACTGGAATTGGGAACCGCTGCTTTACACCACTGCATCCAACACTTTGCATTGCACTTGGTGATGTATGGCTTGGATGCAGCTGCTCGGCCATGGAAACCAGGCTTGTGCACAATTCAGAATTTCAAAATTGGCCGCCATTCAATTCATGAGTTGGAATTTGAATTGACTCCCCCCACAGGAAGCTGAATTTGAATTGGAGTTGGAATGACAGGAAGTGGAATTAAATTCATGGCAATTCAAAGACATTCCACACAGTCATACAACAGAAAGAATGTGTTGAATCTCACATACAATTACATTAATTTTGTAATTTAATAGCATAATTTCATTACACATAACTAGTCACTCCTCAATCCTGCATACATTTTGTTCCAACATATAGATAATGATCAAATTCTTGAAATAAATTACTCCCTCAATGTTTCATTAGTTGTGTTCAAAATGTTATTTTCTTTTCAAAGTAATCAAATAACACAATGTAATCTGTACAAGTAGTTCAAACTAATATCATTTATAGAATATGTAATGAAATCATATCTGACACATATTGTAAAGCTTCATTGTTAAACACTGCACTTATGTATATGAATTTCTTTGAATTTGTATTGAATTGCAATTCTGCTTTCCTTTAATTCAAATTCGAATTGTAATTCTAGATACTGTTTTTGATATCAATTCAAATTCAATTCAAATTCAAGAATTGAATTGGAATTTAGGAGTCATTCTCAATTCAATTCTGAATTGTGCTCAAGCCTGATGGAAACCCATTTCATGAAGCTCTCTGTGCACTGTTCTTTTCTAATTTGAAGGCCACATGAAGTTTGGAGGTCTGTAGCAACTGACTCTGCAGAAAGTTGGCGACCTCTTCGCACTATGCGCCTCAGCATCCGCTGACCCCGCTCCATCAGTTTACGTGGCTTACCACTTCGTGGCTGAGTTGCTGTCGTTCCCAAATGCTTCCACATTCTTATAATACAGCTGACAGTTGGCTGTGGAATATTTAGGAGCGAGGAAATTTCACGACTGGACTTGCACAGGTGGCATCCTATCACAGTTCCACGCTGGAATTCAATGAGCTCCTAAGAGCGACTCATTCTTTCACAAATGTTTGTAAAAACAGTCTGCATGCCTAGGTGCTTGATTTTATACACCTGTGGCCATGGAAGTGATTGGAACACCTGATTCCGATTATTTGGATGGGTGAGTGAATACTTTTGGCAATATAGTGTACCACAGACACATTCTTGTCTAGTAATTTTCACTAAATAAATAATTCTATATCAAACCATTATATCTGTACACACACACACACACACACACACACACACACACACACATACACACACACACACACACACACACACACACACACACACACACACACACACACACACACACACACACACACACACAGACACACACACACACACACACACACATGTTGGGTTTACATGTTTTATGGGGACATTCCATAGGCGTAATGGTTTTTATACTGTACAAACCGTACTTTTTATCACCCTACACCTACCCTACACCTAAACCTAGCCCTCACAGGAGATTGTGCACACTTTTACTTCATCAAAAAAACTAATTGTGCATGATTTATAAGCCTGTTTCCTCATGGGGACCTGAGAAATGTCCCCACAAGGTCAAAATCTACTGGTATTCCTATCCTTGTGGGGACATTTGGTCCCCACAACGTGATGAATACCAGGTACACACACACACACACACACACACACACACACACACACACACACACACACACACACACACACACACACATTAAATCATATTTAAATACAGATCATATTTGAGGAATAGATCCTAAACAATGACTGCAAACACAGGTGGATATGGCATGTTTAATCGCAGAAAGAGGGAACTTTGTGCACAAATCCCTCAGTCCTAATGGGCTACCTAGACCTGCGTGACACACTCTGGTCTCATAGCCTCTGTATTGATCTGTTTGGTTGCATCAGCACCAACCAAATTGCTGTGGTCAGAGGTTCTATAGCCAAGAATGCTGGGAGTATAACGTGCTGTTATTAGCTTGGCAAGTGCTGAATGTTTAAGTCCCTCAAGACCTGAGATTCTTGGCTCAATCATTGTGAAGCAATTCTGAGCCAGATAAGCAATACTACGATTGAAGTTACACAGTTTGCACTGTTACGCTGTTCAGAAAAACAGGCGGGGGGAAAAAAGCACAGCCATTTTGTGAAAGACAAAGGGTGTAAAATAATAATAGACCTAAAAAACATACTTTCTTTTGTGAAGCACTGAAGGAGAAATTTAGAAAAAATGATAATGCTGCTCTTTTCAATTACAAACATGACAAGGACATTTAAGATCTATATCAGAAGTCAAGATTTTCAGCCACAAATGGCTTTGATGTTCCTGTTCCTCACACAAAGCTATCGTATGATTTCTGCACTGTTAGATCTGGAGTCTTAAATCTCATGAGGATTGAATTAAATAAAGCTCAAAATGTCCCTTAACCCCCAGGGGTCACAATAACAGCAACACTTTGTGCTTTTGTAAAATAAAGAAAACACACAGTCTTTCTGTCTTGTCAACTTCTTTCTCAAATGCATTACAAATATGAACCAAAACAGTTACAATCATTAACCCCATCACACTATTCTCAAGTCACATTAATACTTTGCACCACCTGGCACCACCTGGCACAACACATTTGTTGTTTTAGTTAAACATCTAAATTAAAAATAAAACAATTTCACTAAATTAAAGGGACCACAGACACACAGTTGGTCTATTTGTAACTTCCATAACATAATTTTTTTTTAATATTATTATAAATATTACATCTGGCATTATTAAATTGGTGCACATGAGCAGAAGGTACAGTAAATGTTTGTTTTATAACAAATTTTATAACATAAAAAATTCTAAGAACATTCTATCCTCTACAGGGCTGAAGGAAAATAAGGTGTCTAACTTAAAAATGAATGATTGAATAAATAAATAAATAAATAAATAAATAAATAAATAAATAAATACATTTAAATAGGTTTGTGGTACTTTTAATGTGCATTTGTCACTTGACAGTTAATGGAAAAATATAGTATAAAAAAGAGCAGCATGAATATTCTTCAAAATGTTTCATTTTATGTCCCACTGTAAAAAGTCAGTACAGACTTGGAAACTTAAAGGGATAGTCCACCCAATAATGAAAATCCTGTCATTAATTGCTCAGCTTAATGTTGTTTCAAACCCCTAACACAAATCAACATATTTATAATGAACACCGACAGCTTTCTGACCCTGCATAGGCAGCAACGGTACTACCACGTTCAAAGCCCTGAAGGGTAAGAAGGATATCATTAAAATACAACCCCAATTCCAGAAAAGTTGGGACGTTTCGTGAAATGCCATAAAATCAAGAATATTTTATCTGTTCGTTCTCTTTAACCTTTATTTAATTGACTAAAGTACAAAGAAACAAATCCCAATGTTTTCAGTGACCAACTTCTAATTTAATTTTGTAAATATAACCAAATTTAGATTTTTATGGCTGCAACACACTCCAAAAAGTTGTGACAAAGGCAAAATAAAAGTGAAAAGGTTATAGAATATCCAAATTAAACAGTTTTGAAACAGGTGAAATGGAAATAGGTGAGGATATCATGTGTGGGTATAAAAGAAGCATTTCCGTCTTTGCAAGCAAAGTTGGATCATGTCTTATCATTTTGTGTCAAATTTCAAAAATCACATTTCTTAATAGAAACAATGGCAACAGTCTCGTGGAATTTAGGTCTTTCACCAACTACCACATATAATATTGTGAAAAGATTCAGGGAGTCCAGAGAAATGTCAGTCTTTGTAGGGCAAGGCAAGACACCTGAATGTGCATGACCTTTGAGCCCTCAGATATCATTGCATAAGAAACCATCATGCTGTGGTGTTAAACATAGCCACATGGGCTCAGGAGTACTTAGTACTCCTGAGTACTAAGTCAAACTGCTGTCACTTAACACATTCTGCAGCTGCATCAATAAATGCAACCTTAATTTGTGTTACTCTAGCAGAAAGCTATACATCAATTCTAAGCAAAGATGCCATGGGGTTTCTGGGCCAGAGCTCATCAAAAAGACAATGCAAATGTGTACTCTGGTCAGATGAGTCCACGTTTCAGTTTGTTTCTGGGATAAATGGATGTCGAGTTCTCAGTACCAAAGACCAAAGGGACCATCCTGACTTTCATCAGCAACAGATGCACATGCAAACGACTGTCATGGTATGGGGGTACAGCAGAGCAAACGGCATTGGTGACTGGAATATGTGCATAAGGTACCATTGAAATGGCATGCATTGGGATTGTACAGACACAATACTGCCATCAAGATGATGTCTTTCATGGGAAGTCTATGGTTATTAGATCAAGACAATGCCAAGTCTCATTCCGCATGTGCTACAACAGTGTGGTTTCGTAGACACAGACTGAATGTGCTAGACTGACCTGTCTGCTGTCCAGATCTGGCTCCTATTAAAAATGTATGACGAGTCATGAAAAGGAAAATCAGAAAATGACATTCTTTTTTTTTTTTTTTTCTAATCAAGCCAGATTGGACAACAATTTTGCTTGCAAAGAAGTATTATTATTCTCAATTCTCAAACAATTAAACATTTTAATTAAAAGGAAAGTTGATGTGGCACAGTGTTAAACTTGCCTCTGTCAAAACTTAATGGAGTGTGTTGCAGCCATGAAAATCAAAATTTGGTTATATTTACCAAATAAAATTAAAAGTTGGCCACTGAAAACATTTCAAAAGAATACATTTCTTTGTACTTCAGTTAATTACAGGGGTCCTATTATGTTTTTTTTTTTTTTTTTTTTTTTTTTTTTTACTTTTTGAATTTTAGCCAGTGTGTGTTTTGTATGTTTGGACATAAAAAAAAAAAATAAAAAAAAAAAACTTTTACAAAAAAGTCCACTCCAAAGTGAGATATTTAGTTTTTAAAAAATCCCTTTTTAAGAACTACAATGAATGGCTCCTTTGGATTACAGCATTTGTTTTTTCGGATGCTATGATGTCTTTAGCGAGGTAACATGGACTGCCGCTTCGGGGATGCTTCAGCAAGGTGCAGGGCGGCTTGTATAAACGCGAGCATTGACTAAAATGTCCACGAACTGCTCCGGTAGCCATGCTGGAGCCGCGCCGTTGATGTGTGCAGTATAGAGGGTCAAAACACATGCAGAGCCATGGCTGATGTAAACACAAGCATTTACTAGAGTGACGCTCATCAGTTGCCGCGTTGGTAAGAGATTTATTTATCATACACTGTAGATAGCTTCACTAGCCTTATGCTGTAGCTGGTTTTGGGCATGTAAATAATTAAATAAATGACCTTGATAATAATAATATCATGTATCGGCGATCTTGCAGGCTGACGATAGGACCAACACTACTGTAGCTTATTATTATTTACTCACCTTCCATGCATCCTAGTATATATATACTCCAAAACAAGTCGATCCATAATAAAAAGTGCCTCACATGGCTCTGGAGGGGTCAGTAAAAGCCTCCTTTAGCGATCCAATGTGTTTTTGTAAGAAAAATGAACATATTTAAAATATAATAATCACTTTAATTTAGCTTGCACAGTTGTACACGGAACTTGCTGCTTTGGGAAGGGGCGTGGCAGGACTGAAATGCCATCTAAACTGTTCGCCAATTACAACGCAGTGGGACTGCTAACCAATCACAACACATTTTGTTTTGCGGAAGGCAGACCTTCAACTAATCAATCCATTGTAGCGTTGTAAAATTACAGTTGAACCATTGATGTCACATTGACTATTTTAATGATGTCCTTACTACCTTTCTGGGCGTTGAACTTGTCAGTTGCGTTGCTATCTATGCTGGGGCAGAAAGCTCTCAGATTTTATCAAAAATATCTTAACTTGTGTTCTGAAGATGAATGAAGGTCTTTATAGGTTTAGAACGACAAATTAATGAGATCATTTTCATTTTTGGGTGAACTATGCCTTTTAAGAGAAAATTATGATGGAATCATTATTGGTTGAATCTGTAAGAAAGGAAAAAATAGACCAGCCCTTCAAATCATTTACTAAATGATCTTATATTAATTCAGCGCCAATTATTGAAATGTCCATTTCCCAATTCGTTGTGGATTTGAAAGTAGCTGGATAACCGCAGTGAAAATGTGGCATGTCTAAATGTGGCTGTCATTTTCTTCTCCTAATGGGGGCCCAGCATAATTAATGATTAAATTGTCACTGTATTAATTATCTGGTGACAGCACTAACTGTTGAACAGATAACCAAAGGCCATAACAGCAGTGGCTTTTGAAAGGAGGCTTGCCTCGCACAGTCTTGAACCAGGGTGAGTACATTGCTCTGTGATTGCACGCTTGGTTTAAGCTGAAATGTAAACTAGCATTTGTCAGAGAGATAATTATAGAATGGGGCATTAGGAGAGGACTCTTTGTGCCCTTGTAATCCATGCATTTGGTTGCCATGGCAGCAATAATAAAGAATGTACTTGGGAGGAAATGGCATCACTCGACTTTCAGAATATAGAGCAGGTACCGTGTATCATCTCTTTTGAGAGGTATGACATTCTTGGACTGAAGACCTCAGGATAGATTGTTCAAACTGTATTTCTTTCCTCAAGATCAAATGAATTAGGATTAGATTTATGTCATTTACGGCCCTGGATTACATTAGGGACTGTTAGTTTTCACTGCAGTCGGGTGTTGAATGAGTCATTATACAACAAAAAAAATCACCAGAAGGCACCGACAGCCTATGGCGAAAAGGGTAATGCATATATATCTAACCAAACGGTGTCGGCGGCGGTGGCTAATGCATACAAAGCAGGACACTCTGATAAGAAGAGAAACAGAAAGGGAAAGACGATCGTAGCTCATCCATTATATGAATGCGTCTTCTGAAAGTATGTTCAAAAGTTTTAGCATCGTAAAGAAGAGTAATACAAATCAATATCTAACCTAAAGCATTGTGTGTGTTTTTTCTTCACTTGTCTTGTAAATTTAGATTTTGATGCAAGAAGTCCTTGGAGCTTAAACCTTACAGTGCAAACACAATCAATTATGGATTAAATAGATGTGCTTATCTTTAATGTATTCATCGCCTTGGCTCAATACTTTATTTCAAATCTTGACACTGAAAACATGATTTTCAGTGTAATGTTTCTGTGTTGGAATATCTGACTGACGATCTTGGAAATAAACCAAAATTAGCCCAATCTAGGTCATATTAATATTGCAGTTATGCAATAATAGTCAAGTGTGAAACTAGAATGCTTGGTTAAATGCTGACCATGTTTGTATGCACATTATTTTATGATTGTGATCTATATTTGAAGACTCTGTTTTTATTCTTCAAAAGAAGTTTACATCAGCTCTACAGTTAAGATTTTCTTGTATGCATACAATACTTGTATAAAATAGCATGTTCTGAATAAACAAAGACATGCATAGTTTTCCTGCTTTTCTTTTCTGGAACTCTTGAGTTGGAAAAACTTGAGATGCTTGTTGTTGCCTTTCATTTTGCTACATTTTTAGTAATCCTGCAAGTAATATAGTAATATAATGAACGTATTAATTCCCATTCATTTCATAACATCTGCACACAAGAGCGTGTGGGACTGCAAAATGTAGGCCATGAGATTGTTGCTATGCTTTCACTAATCTGTATATTGCAACTCAGTGGGAAAACGTGCTTCTACCTACATTTTTGCAAAACTCCAAATGCACACCTACACATACAATTCACTGCAGCTGAAATGAACACTAGTGGCAGAAAAACGCCAACACATTTTATTCCTTTTATTTCCTTTTTTTTTTATTAGAACTTATGATTACAGGGGAAGATTAACAATTAATACTGCGTTATGCCCTCAAAACACTTTTACCTGAATCATTTTGCCATTTTTATGACATAACCAGCTTCATATGTATGTTTTGTTTTTATTTTGTAAACTTGCTCAGTAGCACACCTGGTATAGCCCACCTAGAAATTAAAAAAAAGCTCAAAGCATAAAAAAGATTTGTAGGGGGAAAAAATGGAGCAAGGCTGATTGGCCGCTGAGCCCACATCTCTGAAAGCATTGAAGCAAATTTAAAAGTAGACGTTATCTTTAATAACAAACCACATATCTGAAGTCTAAACAAGCACATTGTCACCTAAAAAAATCTTAAAACTACATTTCATGACACAAAAGCAGCATTATTTAAAAAATATATATAGTGGATTTAGACGCCTGCCATGACACTCACTGTAAGTAACACCGCAAGTGAAGTGATACAAAAGGTGAAACGGTTGTAGTTCTGATATCACTAGAATATCACACTCCTCTTAGCCAATCAGATTTGAGGACCAGAAAGAATGTTTGTGTTAGAAACAAATAATATTTGTAAACAATATTTGTGTCACCCTTTCTTCAGTTTTTTTTTTTTTTTTCTCAACTTTCTATTGCTTATATTTTATATAAAAACAACATAGGCTCATTGGAAATATGCACCTCTATATACATTTCTGCAAAACTGAGGAAAAAACAACAACAACAAAAACATACCTATATGTACAAATCACTGCAGTTTCCAGTTGAAATGAACACTAGAAGCAGTAAGTCTGATAACTTTTATTCCTCCACAAAGTATGATTGGTCAGATTATAATAACTTTTCATCAATTAATCATTAACAAACATTATGTAATGATTAACAGATCATTAGTTAATATATATTCACATATCTAGAAACATGAAAAAAAATGTGTGTGTTAATGTTTACTAATAAATGCATTTAACATTCCCTAATAATAATATTTCATGTAAGTTAAAATGCTTACAAATGTCATTAAACTTCTACTTCATATGATCATGCAGATCTAGAAAATCTACAAATGATTTTAACAGATGTTCTACAATGATTAAAAGCTTGTGTTAATGCACAACATTTCTGCTGTTATTGAGGGGTGATATGGGCAGGGTTAGGGACAGCTTTGGGGGAATGGCTATGTTTAAGGGTTGGGTCAGGGGTCAGCAGTTTGATTACTACAAGGCAACACAATTTAATCTGTTTATATCGCATTGTTTTGATAAATGAAATATGAAGTATTTTTTTGAAATGTAGAACCCCCCCCCCCCCCCCTTGTTGATGTATGATTCAAGGAATATTCTGTTTAATGATACAAAATAGTATACTTATAAGTATTGAGGTAATAAAAACATGTTTTGCACCCAAATTACAAAGTGTGTTATGTGTTTACCAAGCATTCAGCTATACAAAACTAACCACTCTTTACATAAATGTTGTTACAGTAGCTAAAAGTCCAGTGCCAATAAAGATGCTAAAAAATTATCTGTAAATGTTTACAAACATTTACAAATGATAAATAGTCTTAACTTTAGATTGGGCACTGCAAAAACATTAACAAATGATTAATACATGATTTGTAAAGATGTGGAAATAAGGTGAATTCCGGTCAGTTGGGACACTTTTTGAAATCAAAATGACTGCTCATAAAGATGCTAATGATTAGTAAATGTTGATAAACATTTACAGTTGATAAATTGTTTCTACTAGATTGGGTACAGCAAAAACATTACCAAATGATTAATAAATGATTTAAGATGTACAAATAGTAAAAATCTTCACAATAAACAAAGACCAAATATATGACCTTTACCGACTGTGATTGTGAGTTAATGAGTATATTAACATGACAAATTTGTGAAAGTGCTTAAAATCATTTGTAAATGTAAAAACGAGCATTAGCTAATATGTGTACTAAAGTTTAATGACATTTGTAAGCATTTAAAAGTACATTAACAAATACACTTGTAATCGTTTTATAACTTGTTAAAATCATTTGTGGATTTTAAAACGCGTTGAACGTTTAATGAGGGTGTTTTGGGGCCCTGAAGAAGTTTTGACATTCCCTGACATTCCCTTTGTTCAGTATCATATTAATTCAGTAAACATATTAATACTCTATTAAGAACTAATGATCCATTAAGCATTATATACTTTTTGTTAATGATTCATTAATGAAGCTTTTAATCAGTGAAAGAAATGCATGATCATATGAATTGAAAGTTTAATGACATTTGTATATCAGTTTACATTAAATAATGATCTGTTAACATTATCTCATACGTATACATATGTGAATACATATTAAGTAATCGTTAGGTAAACCTTAAGCGACACTCCCCGGATATTTGAATTCTGGACAGCTGCAAGTACATAATAATACATACATAGTGGTGTTTTTGCACCACTCTCTTGATGTTTCACTTTGAAACTGCCGCAAAACGTGCAGTAAGGTACATAATTACAGTGGTGCAGAAATGTATATAGAGGCACGCATTTCCATTAACCTGGGTTGATAAAAACATGGGCATATGTAAATTAATAAATGCGTTCTAGTAAACCGAAAATGGGATTAATTGGGAATATGTTTACATAATGGATACACAACATTAAATTATCACTCCATCTATGTATGTGTATGTAAACACATTAACTCAACTTGATGCTATATATCAGACATCTGTCAAATGTCTACATTAATCAGATTTTGGTAATATTATGGGTAGGTATCTGCCTAAGGTATTTGCCATAAATTGATTAAGACAAAATTCCAGCTTTTAGAAATGTGAATGAGACAGCTGCCATATGCCTATATTAATTTTAATTCCTTGTAATCTAAACAGCACATTTCCAGTATTCACCTTTATAATTGTGCATGTTCAAATTAAATTGTCTAATTTGGATGCTATGTTATGTTATGACCTACATTTTAAATGAGAATTAACTAATTGGTTAAATTACTGTGTAGAATTGCAAAAAAAATCAGCATAATAAATGGCCAGAGTGAGTGTTTTATGTACTTCTGGTAGAGAATAGCAGCAATTAAATGCATAGTTAGTTGATCCAGATTATGAAAATTAAAACTATTATATCTTAGCATGCTAATCTGTTTATCAGAATAAAAGCTTTACCAAAATATGGACCTTAAAGGTATAGCTCACCCAAAAATAAACATTTTTCGAAGTCAATGGCTATGTCCTCTGTTTGGCTTCTTTGTTTTGTGTTTCTGAGTGCACTATGCCTTTACTTGGAAAATTAAGTACATGTGAAGGTGGTCACTGAACTTCTAATATAAATCCTTTATTATATGATTTATCAGTCACTCTGCCCCTGTATTATAGTCTAATCACTGTGACCTATTTTTGCACACACCTGCTTTGCTTACTCATATTAGCCTGCATGCAAAGCAAATGTGTATCTCCACCTGCAATTACAAACAAACCTTTAATTAGCAAAGTACATACTGCGCTCCTCAGCAGTAAGTCTGCCCACATTCACGACTGGATACTTCAAATATTGTCCAAATGTGTTTTAAATAACTGGGAGCGAGTCTTTAGCACACAAATCAGCTCATTTATGACTTTCTGCTAAGATCACTCCCGGACAGGCTTTGGAATTATGTTGGTTTTGCCCCTAAAATGTAGGGTTGAGCTCAGCATCACCGTAAACCCTACAGAAACATGGTCCATCTGGAGCAGGAGGGGAAATTATGTAAATCTGTCCCTCTGAAATGAAAGCGAGGAGACATCGTGGTTGGGGGTGAATTGGGCTGCTCCGGGTTTGAGGAGGCCGCACACAGAGTCTGCACAAGCGTAAAGCTCCAGGAGACTTTTTGAAAGGAACAAGCTAGATAAAAGGGCTCTACAAGGAATTACGGCCCGTGGGAAGCTTATTTATTTATTTATTTATTTGTGTGTCACTGAGGCACTGTTGGCACTGAGATATTTTGAACACGCATTGAATGATGTGACAAAATAAAAGCCCAGTTTGTCTGGTGGAATTTGCTAATTTGGGTTGTTTTTTGTAAGAAGATTCATTTTGGCAGCGGATGGGTGGCAGGAAGACGATCAGAAGTGTTGTGTTTTCGGCAGCACTGCTCAACAAATCTTTCAAGAAGGTTCAAGAACGGTTACAAATCTTCTTATGACTCGATGTGCAGCTCCTTGATATGGATTTGGTGAGCGTTCAAACTGTGTCAGAGCTCTTGGGGGTCCTCCTCACATGGCTATATTTTGGAAGTGGAGCAGTAGGTTGATAAACCCACATGCAAAAGCAAATAAATAAATCAGTACTGTAAAATCATAACATTAAAGCTACATTAAGTACTCAACTAATATTAAACATAAATTGTCAAGAACATATATTTAAAGGCACAATATGCAATTTTTCAGCTTTAAAAATAGCAAAAATCACTATATCTATGTTATATATATTTTTTTAGTTGTGTACTTACATTATCCTGACAGTTTCCACGAACTTTCAAATCCGGAGAAATTTATAGTTTAATTCGAAGACACGGCGCGTTTCTTTATTTCCGTTTTGTCGCCCGTCTATGGCGTCATATAACCTTTGACCCCTCTAGTTTGTCCAACTTCCTGCGGAACCCGGCGGAACCGCCAAATACAAAGGGGAACAGAAGCAAAGAAGAGATGAAGAAGAAAAAGTAGTAGCAAGTCTTGATCGATACTATTATATTTTATATTTATATTGTTTATATTAGTACTTATACCTCAATCAATAACATAGTTATGGATCATGATTATGCTTTGCCTGCACGTTCTGTGAAGCGCAAACGTACGGGTGAAATAAATGACCCGAGAAGGTTCAAGAAAAGAAACAAGACACGGGTAAATATTGGAGTTGCATTTCCAAGATGGAGAGAGCTTCGTGACAAGCTGAAACTACAGAGAAATGCCGAACTCGCTTGCATTCTAATAAACAGGTATGCATCCATTCAGCTAACTATATCTATATGTAAATTTTGTGAAACAATGATGTGTTGTGTAAAACGCAGACGGACTAGCTCTCATGTATAGTATAATGTAAATCCAAATTTGTTCTATATCTAGCTGGATAAAGGCGCCTGAATACATGAACGTTAGTAGACTCATCTTACATTAGCTAACGTTACTGATAACTTAGCAAGTTAACGTTTTATTGGCTAACGTTACCTCCCGGCAATTTCATTAGAATGGCATTACATAAAGTGAACAGCCGTAACTAAACGTAACAAGAATAGAAATATAATATAAATAACAATACATTAGGCTACCTCGTCAGTGAACATGTTTTCTGCTGGAGATGCTATATGGCTGGTTGTCATTGACAATGACAACAACTCCCATGAGCCTACGCTCTTTCCTGACATCATCAAAGTACTTCTTTTGTTATTATTTTGATTGAGTGACCCCTGGTGGCCAAAAATCCCATACTGTAGCTTTAATTAAATTGTCTTACCATGTTCTTGCTCATCATTAGAAATACCCAATGGCTTACTTCCAATACAAATCGTCCCTCGTTCAAATCCTACACTAGTATAAATGCCCTTATTCTTATTCGGAATGTCTATTTACACTAAGTGCAAATAGCCCGACTTGTTGGCAGTGGCTATTTACACTAACTCCACCCACCAATGTGTGACTGGGTTGGTCAACACTACAAAAGATGGCCATTAATTGTCCACTCCAGTGGCACAGACAATAAATCGTGTTTCCCTTTTTTGGCAAACTTTTTTTTTTTTTTTTTCAAATCTCATATCATATCGGAAAGGCATTTATTTTTGATAAAAATGAAGGGCATAATTGAAAAGTTGAAAATAAAGTATCGTTTAGAGTTAGGGTAGGTGTAGGGAGGGCTTATTGTCCAAGCTGGTTAAAACATTGTTTAACATCTGAAACTGAAGAAATTAAGATACATCTTAGTACTGTAAATTTACAGTTGCTTTTATTACAGTAAAATAATAATATTAGCAATCATCAACATCATCATCATCATCATCACCATCACCATCACCATCACCATCATCAACATAATGGCTCCAGCATTCCCAAGATGCTACAGAGGTTAAGCCGATTGTATAATAATAACAATAATAATAATAATAATAATAATAATAATTATTATTATTATTATTATTGCTAAAACAATCAATTATACTTTTGTATATTGCAATTAATTAAATTAAATAATAATCAGGTAAGATTCAGACTCTGATGAATAATTATTAGCATATTTTTAGATATTTTAGTAATTTTATTATTTATTTATACTTAATTATTTCTTATCATAAATAATAATTATAAATAATTATAAAGTGAAAAGCCTTGTATTTAGTGGTATGCATGTGCATTACCCCTTTAAATTTTTTATCTTGTTTTAAGTCATTCATTGATGTTGGCTTCAAACCCATTTGCCTAGGATGCATTTTCGCTGAAGCTTTGAGTTTTACAAGAAAGCAAATAAAATATTTCAACTCAAATCAATATTCTGTGTTCAATAATTACTTTCTGTGGCAAGTAGTCATGTAATAAGCAGGATAATGTTACATTCAGATGTTGTTATCACCAGGAAAAAAAAAAAAAATCCTTTAGAGTGATACAAACCCCTGGAGTTAATTTTGCGATAACAATCAGCTGAGTGTACATTATCCCTTACTTAATTTATCCTTTTGTAATCGACTAAATTGCACTTCTATGCCAGTGGATGTATTAACAGGAGCGGGATGTAATTTGGTTCCATTATAGTTAGTGATTTCATTAACTTGATTTTACTTGACCTCAAAGCAGTGGTACACTTGGCCTTTCTGTGGCAGCTTCACTTAAATATAATCATGCACTAACTTAATGTTGCCTATATACAGTAAGTATCTGCCGGCGTGTTACAATTGCGTGACTTCTAGATAATTATAATAAATCAGGTAAATGAACTAACATAAATAAAAGATGATGAAGTTAGCCTTTGAAGATGAGGATCCTTGGGTCTCATTCTCTAAACTTTTCGAGTTCAGCATTTGAACACTTTTTTAAACTTTCTGAGAGGAAATCTATTTTGGATCACTGATTAAAATACATTATTGAAAACTATCTGGGCAATAATTTGACAGTTTTTCTTATAATTCAATAAAACAGAAAAGGAGCACCAACGGTAAATATTTTTGTTCTCCCATTAACTCTTAATCTCCTCTTCCATTCTTTATAATATTTCAGAAAAATGTGTTTGATGTTGGAATAAATCTGTTTACTGGAATAATGCGTTTACTGACAAATATCCTCATCATTTTTCTCATAAACTCCGTTCCTGTACAGACACTGCAGATTTCGAATTGGATGAATTGGAGTCCGCCCAAATGCATGATGATACGAAAAAAGAAATCTCAAGGAAAAATGACTCTTAGATAAGATTTACCCAAAGGTCAGTACCTCAAAACAAATTACCAGAGGGACCAAATACTTCCTCCCACCAGACACACCAGGAGCAGTGTAGATTAAAGATCTGCCGCCGCAAAGATCAATATAAAGCCTGGCAAACTATTGGAACCTCTTTAAGCTTAATTAGCCTATTTGATGAACAGCCAATCTCTCCAGCTCCCTTGGTGATCTATTAGCTACAGAGCATAATCATAAAGCTACATCTGCTTAATTCAAATCGTAGTTAAAATGAAAGATGAGAAAGGTAGTAAGAAGGGAAAGTGCTGTAAATACCAATATATGCATATCTTTTAGTGGACTCTTCAGAACTGGTTAGCCAGATTTCCATCAGATCTCAAGTGTCTGGATTATCCCAGGGCCTCTTAATGGGGTGATCTGTCATGCTTGTTCTAAGCCTGGATTTTGTTAGATTGTGTGGCTTCAAGTTAAAACCTAAAATAACAATTTCATTGAATCTTTTCTAAAAATAGTGCAATC
>NC_133376.1:8483686-8509309 GCF_049309525.1 Garra rufa
ATCCTGCAAACTCTTGTGGTGAAACTAACGCAGTCCTGCAAGGAAACAGTGTGAGGTTTGTTTTGCTTGTTTTGGGGACCCGAGAGAGTGGAAACCAATTCATTATACCGGAAGACAACAAGCTGGTCAGCGAAACACTTATTTGCAGAGTTATTGATGTATTGCGCATCTCTTTACAGATGAACAAAAAAGAAAAGAAAAGAAAAGAAAAGAAAAAAGACTGCAAAACATCCGTATGATTCGTGAAATCTTAATTACAAATCTAAAATACTTCAAATACGGAGCACATTAGTACGAAGGTTCAAAGATTACACTCCTTACTGATTCAAAAAAGATACAAACGAAATGTCATTGTCGATGCAGATAAGAGCAGCAAAGCAGCAAAGGAGGTAAAAATGAAACTCTTGTTTGGATCTTTTATCATACTTAAGCCAAATTCCAATATAACAGTACAGCAGAGATATGCAATTTCTATCAGACTATAGTGCTCAAATGGAGAATGTTGTTAAATTAGAGAGAGATGACTAAATTTAGATGTTACTGCATGCAAACATAGTTTCATGGTGAGGACAATATGTGTTGTCTTCTTTACTACATTTAGGCTTTTTGTTATACACTGCACTGCACATTTTTTTTTTTTTTTGTTACCTTTGGCTCTGTTGAGGGAGGGTTGTGATTTGAGCTGGGATCTTCACATAGCAGCCTGGGACGCTGTGGCATGCTTTAATTGACCACAGTGGCACTGGGCTACAGTCCCGACTGGAATTACTGCTTATACCTCAATACCTTCCCCGCTCTCTCTACGCTGCCCTAACAGCTCAGGGACTGGATTATTTAATTTGGATTACAGCAGAAAACACTTCACAATGAATAGAAGCAGTCTTAGTGCTGATTTGTTTGGGACTGTCGACACGACCTCTTTTATAAGTTTTACTCAAAGACTTCTATTGATTTGTAGACCTTAAAGTAACCTCAAAGCAAAATAAAACTCCAGTCAAAGAAAAAAAAAAAAAGGACTGTTAAGAAAGAAAGAAAAAAAGAAATACAGATTTTGAAATGTGGGCAGTGGGCATCTCAAAAATGAATGCAAGCTTGTAGTTGATTGCAAACTATAAGTGGATAAAATGATTGGAGAAGTCTGTTTACTGGAAGACTGGGTTAGACATTTACATTTCATGCTGACTTTAAACTGTGTGGAAAGTGTAATACGTAACTTTTGAGAAATTCTGTAAATTTTTATTATTTTATACAAAAAAATGTCATTGTTTTTTTATATGCTGTATTAATTTTCTTTCTGCTGTGGAAAAAAAAGGTATTTAAAAAAATGTTTTAGCTGTTTGTGTCCGTTAAATGGAATAGGGTCCACGAATTGCAAGCACCAAACTTGTTACATTAAAAAAAATGCTATTTCTATAAGCTTTAACCTATTAAATAAATACATACATACATACACAAATATTGTTAATAAATAAAATTGAAGTTGATTCTGTGATGTTAAATAATATATTTGCCTTTGATAAAACCAGGTAATATAGATGTTATAGGTTACCTTTTCCAGCATACATAAGGTAGCCTAAAAGTAGACTCCAGTGGTTTAATCCAAGTCTTCTGAATAGATTCAAGCTCTTTTTTTTTTTTTTTTTTTTTTTTTTTTTTTGATGAACAGAGTGACATTTAAGTGGTAATTCATTGATCAGCTCACAAAGCCTAAATCAAATATGGCGACACATCAATAACTTCAAACCTGGAGTGAGAGGGAGAGAGAAAAATCAATTTTGAAGGCATGGGGGTGAACGACGATGACAGAATTTTGAATTCCCTTTATTATCATTATGTGTATAATCCAAGGAAATTTGTTTTTTTAAATATATTAATAGTAAAATAAAAAAAACATATGGTAACACTTTAGTATAGGGACCAATTCCTATTAACTAGTTGCTTATTAGCATGCATATAGCATATTGGCTGTTAATTAGTATTTATAAAGCACATATTTTAAATGACCATATTCTACATCATTCTACATATGGAGTAATTAGGAGTTTACTGAGGCAAAAATCATATTTAATAGTTAGTTATTAGTAAGAACTGAACCTTAAAGTAAAGTGTGACTAAATGTATAATGATAAATTAACACATTGACATCATCAATTTGTACTGAGGACTTACTTAGTTGTGACTTATAAATAGTCTAATTCCTTTGTTCACTAAGGACAGTCTATCTTACAGGCCACTGATATAATCTAACAGATAGAACACATTTTCCTTTCAGATGAGACCAGACGTCTTCCATTTCTCAGGTAACAAAAGGGATAAAGGACAGCATCATTTATAGACTGTGAAAATTCACACAGAAATTGTCAGTTGAGAGATTCCAAGCCAGGAAGAGAGAGAGTTTTGTTTCCAACACCGCCCAAGAGTGAATCAATCCATCAAGCTGACAAGGTCTGCGTTTCAGATTGTTCTCAGTACACAAGGGATCCAGAGAGATAGTTGAATACAATTACAAAAAGCCGTTAAAGGAACAGACTTTATTGCTCTGACGAGAAAAAGGCAAGTTGTGAGAACATCAGTTTGAAATTACATGCCAAAATCGTTACATGACGAGCAACTGGATGTGCATGATGCATTAAAGGGATTGTTTAACCAAAACATTTAAATAATGCCATCATGTACTGTACTCGCTCATGAGTTTATTTCTTACGTTCAACACAAATTAAGACATTATGAATGTTGGTAACCGAACAGTTGACATTAGCCATTGACTTCCATAGTATTCTGTCCATACAACAATCAATGGCTATTGGGGGCACCCCACTGGCCATTATAAATTTTAGTAGCATCAGTTATGCATTTCATCCCTAATGCACAGCCAGGCATTATTTTTAAACATTTGAAATGAATTTGCACCAGTGATGCGCGGGTTGATCCAAAATGAGCTGGTGCCTGCGGTCACCCGCGGTTATGAGTCATCCAAAATTATTTTTAATGCTATTCGGGTCGCGGTCTGTCGGGTCGTTTGAAATAAAGATGCCAATTAAAGCTTTGTAATTTATATAGTACTAGACACAATTTTCTATGAAATACATTATTGGCTGAATAATATTTACCTTTTGAATGTTGAGTGTTATTAACTTTTGAATAAATGCTGACGCGGGACAACATGCCCGATTTCCCAACACGTTGAACTGAGCAATGCCATTGTACCATTTTTAATAGGCTACTTTTAAATGCATATAGCTCAGTAATGTCTGCTTTATGTATTTTCTGAGAGGGGATGGGATTTTTGTTGGGAAAGTCGGGGAGAGACACACACTTCGATTAGACTGGATAAACACACGCAGCATCTTAATTGCTAAGAAAATGGTATTCCTAATAAATGTCTCGAATATTTTGATTATGTCAATGCTCCTCTTTCTTTTTGGAATTATTAGACACATTTCACTATGTCTTTTCAAATGCCTAGGTCTCTTTAATTTCCTTAATTATAAAATTTCTATTATTAATTTCAATTTTTTTAATGTTTATTCAAGCAATAATATATAAATTATCTCATGTATATGCTTGTTTAAAACCAGGGATTAAAAACGAATTCCACGTAAAAACTGTATCTTTTCTTAACATTTCCAGAGAGCGAAACGAACAGAATTAAACATTACTTAATAAATTCAAAGCACTATAATGTCCTTATTCATTTGATACAACTATTAATATATAGAAAATAATATTATTTTGTCATATTCGTGATTCCTGACTTTATATATGAAAACTGCGTTTTGAAGTGCATTCGTTATGTTTGTATAAGAAAATTCCTAGCCTATTAAGTTGATTTAATATTCTTGATCATTTTTTAGAAGAAGTTAAAAAAAGAATTAGCTTGTAGTCTATATATATTTAAGGCTATAGGCTAATCTTTTTTTTAACTTCTATTAGGCTACACTGTAGATCGAAATAAAATCATTCTTGATCATATTTAACATCGGGAAATCACTGAAAATGAAACTATTTAAATCTGTATAAAGGAAAGACAAAATAAATCACAACAAGAAAAATCTGTATTTTTCTTGTAATCAAGAACATTTCTTTTGACAAAATTAATTAATGCCGAATGATGTTTGACAGTGAATGCATCTCCACTGCATAGCCGCATATAATCGCTGCTGTCAGTCGCAAATATTAAACATGCGGGTCAGGAAGCGGGTCGGGTACAATATTTTCTCTCTTTTTTTGCGGTCCGAGTTGCGGGCGGGTTAGTTGAAAACGTCGGTCGGGTTCGGGTTGCTTGTACATTGACCCACGCATCACTGATTTGCACTCCAAATAAACATGAGGCTACTTGCAGTTGAATTGCAAAGCGACTTTTTTCTATTTTGCTCTGTACAGAGAATAGTAATAGGCTAGTGAAGTTTTAAAGCCTATAACTTTATATACTACCAGAAATAACAGTAAAGCAAAAAAAAAAATATTGTCTTTAATTAGATTTAGGCATGCAACAATGTTATGTATTGTGCCACCCTAACATTTTTACTGGCCTCTTTCGGCCACCCTATGAAAAAAATCCTGAGGCGCCACTGTTTTTGGGTGAACCATCCTTTTAAATATTGTTAAAATGACAGATACTACCACAAACTTAAATCACAACAAGACTTTAACTAAAAGGCCCTTAAGTTTGAAATAGTAGTTTTATCATCAGTCCTCACAGTCACTGGTCCACTAGGAGTGGATGCGGTGTTTTGCCAGCAGTGATATTGCTGGGTGGCTATGAAATCAAAATGTCATTGCATGGCTGTAACTGTTACCCTGCCGTTGGTAAACAAACTCTAAAGCCATCTCTGAGTCCCAGTGAAACACGTATGTTGGAATCCAAGACCATACTAATTCACAGGCTTTGAGAGCTCCTGGTGGGTTTTTGTTGGGATAAAGAACACATTATGTGGATCTAGTTTGGAAATTGAACTTCTTTTTTTTTTGAAGATAAAAATATTTCTAAGTTGTGAAGAAGTTGAAGGATTTTTGATATCAGTATGTAGCATAACATCCCTTAATTGCAATTGTAGGTTAACGCTTTATTTTAAGGACCAATTCTCACTATTAACTTGCATGCATATTAAACTGACATATTCACTGTGTCACATCCCCGGACTTTCATGTTGGTTTCTCCCATTCTCCCCCGCAGTTCAGTGTGTGTTTGGTTCCTCCTTCATTGTCTCCACCTGAATGTGTAATCAGTCTGTGTATATAAGGTGTGTGCTTTCCCCTGTATTCTTGTTGGTCTTTGATGTTATCCTGATGTTTCCACTCCATGTTCCTGTGTCTGCCTGTTCCTATTGGATTTATTAAATGTTCGTTTTTTACTACGTCGTTGTTCGTCTGTTCCTGCCTGAGTTGTGACAGAAAGACCGACCGATACAGTTTTTTTTTGCGTGTTCACCTCCGTTTTGTTTTCCGTTCGTTTTCTCCAGTCTTTTGTTTCCGTAGTGTTTCTTCCATGCATCACCTTCGACCTGAATTCATCCTCCTCCAGCTGAAGCAGGGGGATTTGCCGCTCGAGGGATTTTCCGTAATGTTCCAGCTAGTAGCTAACACCACCAGCTACCCGGACGACGCGCTCTGTGCATTCTATGACGCGAGTCTAAACGCATCATGCAGAGCGCCGTCGTCCAAAGACGGCCCTCGAGCGGACTTCGCCGCGTTTGTGGAGTGGACACTGGCGAGAAACAGACCTTCGTTTCCCGCCTGTTCCCAGGACTATCTCGTCAGTGCCACTCCGGACCCAGAGCCCAGCCAGCCACCCCGACCCGCGGATTATGAGCCCATCAGAGACGGGAAGCCCGAGCCCGGAGCGACAGCAGTATGGAGTGCCGACGGGGGCAAAACTGCTGATCAGGTGCGTGAGCCGACTATTACATCTGCGACGGTGGAGTGCTTCGTGGAACAAGAGAGGGCGGTAGAGAGCCCCGCCCACTGCACAATCACTGAGGGTGAGCTGGAACAAGATTATGGGGATGTCATTGACTGTGTTATGGAAATACCTATCTGCCTGGATTTCCCACCCACCCTCCCTCTTCTGCCTAGTCCTGAATCTCCGCTGGTTTCGCCCAGCCTACCTGAATCCCCGTTGTCGACTGTCTGTCCCCTTGCTCACCCTCAGCCCACCATCTGTGCGGTGGGTTCGCCGCGGCTCTGCCAGTCTCCATCGGTGTCATGGCTGGAGGATCCCTCACCATCGCCTCCAGCCTCAGAGTCCTGGACTCCGCCTCGGCCCTCCGACCCTGCGGCTCCACCCCGGCTCTCTGCTCCCTCGTCTCCGCCGTCGCCCGTCGATCCACCAGCTCCATCGCCCCTCCGGCTCCGCCCTGGTCAGTCGTCGCCCCACCTTCGCCTCTGGACTATACTCCTCCAGCTGTGCCTCGTCGCTCCGTCCCACCGGCTCATTGGACCTCCTCCCTCCCGCGGGCACAGCCTCGGCCCTCTGTCGCTCCGGCTCCGCCGCGGATCTCCGGATCTCCATCTCCGCCTTGGTCGCCAGAGCCTTGGGTTCCGCCTTGGCCCTCCGGATCCGCGGTGTCGCCCAAGATCATCGGCTTTCCGTCTCCGCCTCGGGCTCTCCCACCACCTGCTCCGCCTCCGTCGGTCGGCCCCATCTGGGTCCCACCTGGCTCCTCCTGCTCCAGCCCCCTCCTGTCACCTCCTTGGCTCCTCCCTCCGTCATCACCTCCATGGACTGTTCCGTCACCATTCTGGACTCCATCTCTTGCCCTCCTCCCGGGAGTCCGTCCTCCGCCGAAACCCCCTCCTGAGACTGTTTGCTGTTTCCCGTTTGTCGGCGTGAGGACACGCCTTCCGGGAGGGGGAGGTAATGTCACATCCCCGGACTTTCATGTTGGTTTCTCCCATTCTCCCCCGCAGTTCAGTGTGTGTTTGTCTCCACCTGAATGTGTAATCAGTCTGTGTATATAAGGTGTGTGCTTTCCCCTGTATTCTTGTCGGTCTTTGATGTTATCCTGATGTTTCCACTCCATGTTCCTGTGTCTGCCTGTTCCTATTGGATTTATTAAATGTTCGTTTTTTACTACGTCGTTGTTCGTCTGTTCCTGCCTGAGTTGTGACACACTGTTTATTAGTACTTTAAAGCATATATTAATGTCTCATTCTGCATGAACCCTACCCCATATCTAAACTTAACAATTACCTTGGAACAACTACTTCCATTTAGAAGTTTATTGATGCAAACGTAGTTAATAGTGAGGATAGGACCTTAAAATAAAGTGTGTCCCTTAATATCAAGCACTTGCTTTAGTATGTTAGTCAACACATCAAAGCCATAAAAGCATACATTCTTTAAATACACTTGTGGCCTTTGTACTGAAATGCAACTTCATCATTACCAATGTGTAATTGCAAATACATTTCAATATGCGACACATTTTGATAGGAACATTTTAATTTACCAATAATGCTGGTCAGTATTTTCAGCAGTACACATTAATCATATCTCAAAGACAATAGAAGTAATTCTGAAATTACTTATTTGCACTGAAAATACTAAAGGCAATTCATATAAATTTAAACTATAATACATATATAGTTTTCATTTAAATTTAATTAACATATAATTACGTTCACACTGAAATATATTATTTTAAAGTATCTATTTCTATAACTTTTAAAAGTATTATAAAGTGCAAAGAGCCCACTTGATGTTTGAATGGCAATGTTGATTTGCTCCCTTTCAGTCACAAGAACATCAGTGAGGTCATTACGCTGGGTAATGAGGTCTGGTTCACATCTGTCTTTCCATTTCATCCAAATGTGTCCACTGAGGTTCAGATCAGGTAAGTCAAGTTCTTCCACAGCAGCAAACCAATTTATCGGTGGCATCCTATGACAGTGCATGTTAATTGTCACTGTGCTCTTTGGTGCCGCCATTCTACTGAAATATTTGTCTAAGGTCAAACACACACTACAAGACAGATGATCGTTGCCCTAAGCACTCAGTTTTTTTTTTTTTGGCGACAGACACATTCTTTAAGTTCAATGCAATCTAGGGCTTTTTGTTGCAGACTTTTAAGGTAACCTATTATGCCCCTTTTTACAAGATGTAAAATAAGTCTCTCATTTAGCTCAAAATACATGACAGATATTTATATATTTATTATAGCTTGTTAAAATTGCCACTTTTTAGGGTATGAGCCATAATGCACCATTTTTTGTTTGTTTGTTTGTTTGTTTGTTTTTTGACCCTTTAAATGCAAATGAGCTGGTGCTCCTGCCACCCCCACCCCCATCCCCCCATCATTTTTTTTTTTTTTAATTATTTGGAAGAGATCAGAACTTCAAGGAATGACGAAAACGAAACAGGACAATCTAACATACTGAAAATGTCAGAAACACAGTACTCCATAGTGGTGTTCAGCCCTAATATGTTCTAACCAGAATCAGTTTAAAAGTCAGTCATCTGACTATACTGTGCATAATGCGCATTTATGAATTACAGAGACAGGGTGCATGGCAAGACAAAAATAATGGCATAGCTGATCTTACAGTGCTATCACAAACTTTATAAGTCCCACTTGTGATTATGAGCTCAACAAATTCAAGCGGTCAACTTCACATTGTTTTCATATGCAATTTTTAACTACCACATTCCTATTTACGATGATTCTGGTAGCACGTGAAGGCAGCATCAGTGAAAACAGGCAGAGACGATAGTAGCTTTAGCAACATTAGCCTTACAGAGTGCCAATAAGCTCTTTCAGAAAGGCAGTTTGGAAAACACGTGATTCTTACTTTGTATGGAGCTGACGTTAGCGCACAAAGCATTTATATTGATCTCTAAACATATAGGGGACTTTACCATTTTTTTTTCTGATACATTTTCTATGAAAATTAAATTTAACCACAGATAGAGGGAGTCTATGGAGGCTCCTATGTTCATGGTGCATCCCAAAACACAACACTTGTAATGCCTGTTTGGCAGCCTAGGCTGGTTGGCTGGTCTTAGCTGGTTTAATGAAATGAAGGATACGTAAATATTTTACGTTTTTAGCAAAACATACCTATTTGTACGTTTTAAACGTTGAAATACGTCTAAATTGTACATTTTCACATCAATAAAAACTTACAAAAATGTACGTTTTGTGCATCTAAAAATACGTATAAATACCAACGTATAAACAATGAGACCAGGCTGGACCATTTTACACTTTATATTAAGTAGACAGTTCCTGAGGAGTTACCATGTAAGTACACTGAAATTAAAGTGTTGCACAGAGGTTTACATTTGATATATTACTCTGTAAGATGTGACCATTTTACACTTTATATTAAGAAGACAGTTCCTGAGGAGTTACCATGTAAGTACACTGAAATTAAAGTGTTGCACAGAGGTTTACATTTGATATATTACTCTGTAAGTTGTGACCATTTTACACTTTATATTAAGTAGACAGTTCCTGAGGAGTTACCATGTAAGTACACTGATATTAAAGTGTTGCACAGAGGTTTACATTTTATATATTACTCAGTAAGATGTGACCATTTTACACTTTATATTAAGAAGACAGTTCCTGAGGAGTTACCATGTAAGTACACTGAAATTGAAGTGTTGCACAGAGGTTTACATTTGATATATTACTCTGTAAGTTGTGACCATTTTACACTTTATATTAAGTAGACAGTTCCTGAGGAGTTATCATGTAAGTACACTGATATTAAAGTGTTGCACAGAGGTTTACATTTTATATATTACTCAGTAAGTTGTGACCATTTTACACTTTATATTAAGTAGACAGTTCCTGAGGAGTTACCATGTACCAAGTACACTGGTATTACAAATTGATACTTTAATTCTAATTCAATGTTCACAAATACATGAATACATGTTTCCAGGCATTCCAAACTGGTAACTGCAGTATTGAAGACTGTGTGGAAGTGTAAAAACTTCTGTGAGTACATATTTTTGTTACAAAATGTAGTTACATAATTCTTGTTACACATGTGTACTTCCAGAAGTGAAAAAAAGTGTTGTTACCAATGTCCTGTTACACATTTGTACTTACAAATGCTATTCAGTGAGTTGTTACATGTGTGTAATTACACCAGTTTTAGAGCTGTAGATACAATGTACCAATGTGTACATACACTGTGGTTACATGCTACGTACACATCTAGTTACCATGTAAGTTCACAGGTATTAGGGACACTTAATATAAAGTGGGACCCTAATGGTTTCCAACTGTGCAAACACTTATGCTGCATTCCAGGCAGGTTTTGAGCCCGTTAATCATTACTTCAAACCACGACTCACGACTTTGTAGCGTTCCAGGCAAGTCACGCCAAACTGCCTGGGCACATTTATTATTTTTATATTATTATTAATTTTATTGCAAAGTTATATTGTCCTAAGCTCTATTTTTCCACCGTGTACTACTTGCATAAACACCGCACCCGTAGGGGCTGACATTGTTGTTTCGCGGGCTATGTTACGTCAGTGCTTGAAACTGGGAGTACATCGATCTAGTAAGAGTTCACGGGTGGGAAGTCACAGGTTTGACTGCCGCTCCAGTGCACTTTCACGGGTGTAAGGTTGGAAAAACACGGGTCACGGGTTGCCTGGAATGCGGCATTAGTTAAGTTCAAGGCTATACCCAAAATTGCCCCCTATATCCTCATTCATTATTCTCTACATTAGACTACTAATACAGTCTACTTGAATGAGTTAATGGAAATGAGTGAGTGAATTCAGGCAATGAGTGCACCTGAAGGACTTCTGCTTTTGCATAGTTTGTTTTTCCTGTTTATTAATCATTTGAAACTGGCAGCTCCGGTAGTAAGATTAAATGATTTATCTGGAACTTAATCATGGAAATTATGTATACACCCTAGTTGAACAATTTAACAATACCTTTACAATACATTTATATCTGTGCTGTATTACGCTTGTACGCCGTGGACGAACGTGTCCACGGCGTACAAGCGTAATACAGCACAGATATAAATGTATTGTTAAATTGTTTTACTGATGAATTTGGAATGGCATGAGTCTGAGTAAATGATAGCAGAGTTTTCATTTTAGGTTCCCTGATTTCCCTTGACTCGGCTATCTTCAGGCCCCACATACTATATGAGTAAAAAAATTCAAAAACTATATGACTGGAACCACATTTTTTGTTGACAAAAACTCCTCATGAAACAAACTGCAGATGCGTTTTCTCTCTTTGTGGTCTCTCTGCTCTTACATCTGTGAGTGTCCATACTGACAGCTGAAGGCAACAAAACAACAGTGTGTGCATCTCTTTGCCTCTTACTCACACAAACATATCTGTGTTCCCGAGTTCTCATGTCTCTCTCATGGGAATCTATCTTCTCATATCAAAACAAAGGGTATTCATCAAAGGTCTGCCTCCTGGCTGCCACATCAAAACAACATAAGTGATAATAAAAAGCAGAAAATAATGTTGCTGCCAACAATACAGAAAGCTTTCTGGCTTCTCTGCATAAAGCCGTGATTTCATCTCATTTTGGTTTTCAAAACCTGCTTATAAACAACAGATACATTGTTATTATTCCATCATCTAGTCCATCTGGACACAACACGGCAAACAAAAAGGTGGCCGCTGGAGTGACTCTTCCCACTGCAACCACTGGAAAAAAAAAAGAGATTTTTTTTTTTTTTTGTGTGTGCGTGTCTGTTGGTCCAGCATGTGTGTGTTTGAAAGTTTCAGCCTGCTATTGGTACTTCTCTCAAGCCTGATCAAAGTGGCAAACATGTCCTTGAAGGCAATGTCCAGTTATGACCTCTACTACAGCACATAATTAATCAAAATGTTCAGTCTTTATGGACAGAAATCCATTGTCAGAAAGGCAGAAGGTCATTGACTTGCTTAGGTTGCATACTATTGCTTAACCCCTTAACTGTCACCCCCATTTTTTAAAATAGGCATGAAAGTGCACTATCCAAACTTCAATTATTGTAATTCCTGAACACTTTGGAATACTGAATACTGGTTGGTCTCTTTTTAAAGAAGACAATCAGCAGATTATTGCAGAAGTTGAATTTTTTCAAAATAATTAAGTATCAACTAATTATAGAAGTTTAAATGTACTGTAAATAAAATGCGCTGTACAATTTTGATTATATTTTATATAAAATATATATTTTACATAACAGGTTTTATCCTAAATTTTATATCAAATTGAAGCCGCACACCTAAATAAGTTATGTTCCAAATTTGAAGTTGATATGAAAAAAATGAAGGTTCCTGTGAAAGTTTGTTTAGGCGCTATACCACAAACAGCCACCGGGTGCCATCCAAATGCCATATATATTTTTTAATGCATTTTTCTGTCACAAAATTTTTCTGAAAATTTTCAATCTATCACAAAATAAGCACCAAATATGAAATCCTGAGACTCAGACCTTTCTAATGATATGTTTTTTGTCAATATTGTAAAAAGTTGTGATTCTAAAAGACCGTAATGCATTTTGTAATATGACACCGCTAAGGGGGAGGAGACCGCCAAACGATTTTAAAGTACCATTTCCATGGTAAGGCAATATCCGATTTCAAAATGGTTTTCACAGGATGATTCTTAAACTTCTAAGCTTTCAAATGATATATAATTTATGTTGGTTACTAAAACATTTGATAGAGATAAAGGACAACAGAAAAAAAGAGTGCCAAGCGTCCCACAGGTGGGACGGTGACAGTTAAGGGGTTAAAAAGAACATTGAAAAAAATATTAATAAAAAATGTTTTATTTCATTCACTTTCATTTTATTCAAGGACTGTTGAAGGGAACACTTTATTGTGTTTTTATTTTTTCTTCTAAACTGTAGCAATATGGTGGTGTTCATATATTTTGTCACATTCCCAAACCCAAATTGAAGTATGTGGAGTAATAAAACAATGTGTTCAGTTCTGTCAGTCCTCTTTTATGTGGGTAATTCTACTACCAAAGAAACTGATTTAAGTTTACACCAAGGACAATAACCACGGGCCATATTTACTAAACAGGGCAATTTGTGTGAGAACGTAATCCCATAAAAGCACAGATGGGAGTGAAAAGTTCTCTGGATGATTACTGACCAAAAAAAAAAAAAAGGTAGACAAGTCATTTTCATAATGACCATTTCAATATACCAAGAGCAGCACAAATGAGCATAGTGTCAATGATAATCAAGTGTGGGACGATCTACTAACAACACAGGTGCAAAATGGGTTAAAGGGGTCATAAACTGAGAAATCAAAGTTCCATTGATCTTTTGACATATAAGAGGTTTGTCACACTCAGGTGGGTTGAGGAGTGGAGTATGGAGGAGGAGAACCGGAGTAAATGCAAAAAGAACAGTTTATTAAATAAAACACTGAATATAATACAAAACAAACAAAAACCAGGAGCAAAACAGAGAACATGTAACATGTAACGGACAAACGGGGAGTGCAAACACAGACTCTAAATACTCTTAAAACAAGGCGTGGTCATAAACAAGGTAACAAGACAGGTGAATCAAATCAAAGCTAAGTGGGAACGAACCAAAAGACACAGAGTAACAGGGGAAGACAAAGGGAAAAACCAACTGAAGTTCAAGTGAGGGGGGGGGGGGAGGACAGAACAGGCACAATCCTGACAAGGTTATTGTACTATAAAAATTGTTTCAGAATTTAGAACTTTCTCTTTAGTCTAAAAAACAGCATTTATTGAAGCCAATCTGCCAAAAGGAAAGGTTGTGGAATATGCCACTTTATGACGTAATAGTGTGGCTAAACACCGCCTCCGAAGAAGAAGATCAACACCTGATTCAACATTATTGCCTATTTAGCTCTGCCCACTGATTCGCACATGTAGTAGGTAAATAATGTGAGAGGCAAATGGACGTCTTCACAGAAACCAAACTATAAAGATGGCTTCAAAGACAACAAAATTCTGTGCAGTGCCAAGTTGTGGAAAAACAGTCTTTCCATTGTCTTCCATCTGACCCCAACATTAGGAAAGAGTGGATGAACTTTATTTTTCAAGATTCAGATCGCATCAGTAAGAACTTTGTCCTTTGTTCACTTTATTTTATTACTGATTCATTTACAAACAAGGCACAATTTGATGCTGGATTTTCAGAAAGATTGAAACTAAAAGACAATGCTGTGCTGACTACATTGCCCTCCAAAAGTTTGGAAACGCCCTAGAAAAAGTGGGGTTTTGGACAATATTGGCATGAATCTTTTTTTAATTTGTGATAATTTAACCTGATAAGGGACAACACAAACTACGAAAACATATTTTATTACATAAACAGTTTATACATAGGAAAAATGTACATTTTCGATTAATCAGAAAATCCACCATTAGCAGCTATCACAGCTCTGCATAATCTCCGAGCTGTCAGTTTATTCAAACATTGACTTGATATATTACTCCAAGCCTTCTGAAGGATTGCCCAAAGATGATTCACACTATGCTGATATCGTCCAAAACCACACGGGTGTTTCCAAACCTTTGGAGGGCAGTGTATATTAGATCCAATGTCGCACCACACAGATGTGAGTAATTGTTTTCATTGCATTATGTGGTCCCTATTGGGTTGCACTTTATTTTGATAGTCCACTTTAGACATTCTACTAACTATAAGTAACTTTGCAACTACATGTCAACTAACTTGTCAACATCAATTTGCAACAAATAGGTTTGTCAGGTTTATAGTCTGTTTTCCAAGTGTTTCCCCCCCCTGTGGTTCCTTTTGATTTGGTTTATTCCTGTGTCTCCCCCTGATTGGTTTCACCTGTCCTTTTTTTAGTGGCCGCTCCCCTTTGCCTGTGTTTAACAGTCCTTTGTTTCCCAGTGTATTGTCCTGTCTTGAAGTTGCTTCATGTTGGTGTATTCCTGGCTTTTTGTTTTGTTTATTAAAGTATTTTTGTTTCTTTATTACTCCTGGCTCCTGTGTATCTCCCTATGGCTTCTCAACCACAGTATGGTGTGACAAGGTTAGGTTTAGAGTTAGTAGAATAAGTTGACATATACTTGCAACATTTCTTATATTCACTATGCTGTATGTTGTGGACCCATCAAAATAAAGTGTTAGAAGATGCTAAGCAGACAGTCTACTAATAATCTAATGACTGCTAGCTGACGATACTTGCAAAGTTACTTACTGTTAGTAGAATGTCTAAAGTGGACTATCAAAATAAAGTGTTACCTGCTATTGCTTTGTCTATTATTCATATTGTTTGATATATGCTAAGTTTTTATGTGTTTTTAACCTTTTTAATCCATCTGTGATGGGTATAGGCTTTCAAACAAACACAACTGCTAGCCAATCACAGAGCCTATTACTTCTAAATTATAATGTTTTTTGATGTAAAAATCTAGATAACATTATAAGTGGACCTCAGAGAACAGCACATTACACAGTATGAATAATAGCACAAATACGAGTAATTTGTCTACTGCAAACCTTAGTAAATCACCTTACATGATTCTAATTTAAAAGAGAGTTTGTGCTGGTGCAAGCTCCTAATAATCATTGTAATTCTGTGAGAACAGTGATGTCCAAAACACAACAACAAAGAGGAATAATGTAATTGGAATCAGTGTTTGAAGCTCTTATATTTAATACATACTGTATTATTGTTTGTTATCGTGTGTCAACGATATAGATATAGTTCATTCTTGGTGTAAACAGGCCTTCATACACAGTCAGAATTATATAACATAAGTAATTACACTTTCAGGTAAAATAAAAGTGCAAGAATTGTATATTTAGGAGTACAACAGGGAGGTTTAAAGGGACAACTTTGTACCTTCTTTAGGGTACATATTAGTATCTTGGAGTAGTAATATGTACTTGTATGGTACTATTTAGAGGTAAAAAAAAGGTATAAAGGTGTCCCTTTGATGCCCCAATGACAAGCTGTTTTGGAAGTGTCTAAAATTACCCATAGCCATACGTGCAAGTCGTTGGTGTTTGGTGATGAGTTTTTGGCTTAAGGTCTGCATTTAAAGTCACACCAGAGGTGTTTAGCTGGGTTTGGGACTTGGCTTTATGCAGACCAGTCAAGTTCTTCCACACTGACTGAATTAATAATTTCGATTTGAACCTTTCCTTGTACACAGAGGCATTGTCATGTTAGAATAGAAAAGGGTCCTGTCCAAACTGTTGCTGTAAAATTAGAAGCACGCAGTTACCTAGAATATCATTATATGCTTAAATATTAAGATTTATACTCATTTAAATTACTGAAGTAGTCAAACCTGTTCATTAGACGGGGGTGTCCCAATACTTTTGGCAATATAGTGTATATTCAGCAGAATGTCTACTATCGGACTGTTGAATTAAAGTGTTAAGCAAAAGTGTTACTATTTAAACAGGATGCAGAAGATATTAATCCTCACATTACTTGCCATAATAGCATTAGTAGTAAAGTTCTAATAAGTTTCACCTTTATGTTGCAGTTATCATTGAAACTATTCATCAGTACATTTGTGCTCACTCAGACAGACTGACAACCCCCTCCAGCGTGTGGGGACAGTATAGGTCGGCGTCGATGAGCACTGTGGGATCTCTGAAGATCAGCTTATGACAACATCACGCTCTAATGCACATCATCAGAGGTCATCACGCTAGGTGCTGGATCCTACTGACTTGTTCCATTAAAGCTCAAAGAACCTCAAGTTCACCCTGCAGTAAGTCCCAAGTGCCCTCTGGCACCACAAGACAAGATATTGCTGCATGACACCAGAGGAGCCAGCTTAAATGCATCACATTTAGCCCTTACTTCACTTTTTGCAGTTCTATATGAAAAATACTCAATGTGAATTAAATATTGAGCATTGTTTTGTTGCATTTACGGTGAAAATTGATGCAATGAAGTCGATTTAGATGACATTCATATAGCAGACATATTTCCTGTCTTGAAATATATTGAAAAAAGTAATGAAATGGCAAAAAACAGACTCATAAATATCATCTGCCTCCCAGAGCACTGAATCAGATGGCTGCAGATTCAATAACTGCACTAGTTCATAGTTTGTATGATGCCTGGCTCTCTGAGGGATTCTCCCAAGACAGCGGCAAACACTAGTGGGTTCAAAAGAGCCGAAATGGCTCCATGTTTCTTGGAAAGTGACAGACCCCTTCAGACATAGGGGAGTCACTTACCATATAATCAGATTGCTTTCCTTTCCATAGAAACTCACTACCTTTACTTCAGAGCGAATATTAGATTACTCAGCTAGATAAAATAGCATTGGAAAATTCAACTACTGGGTACTTAGGTACTTATTCACCCACTGCTCTTGGAGAATTAAGCGATACTCATGACAAATAGAAGTTGGGACTCAGCCTGGTCTAATGTACAATGATTACAGAATGTATGAAATGCTTTTGTTTATATAATTAAACAATGAGAAAAAACAATACACTACATGGCCAAAATTATGTGGACATCCTATTCTAATTAATGAATATGGCTATTTTAACTATGCCGTTACTAAAAGTTCAAACATGCACCCTTGGAATTTCTAACCAAACACATACTATAAGACTTAAGATTGCTGTCCTTTCATATTTAAAGGGGACATGTTATGCAAAACTACTTTTATAAGGTGTTTGAACACTAGTTGTGTGGCTGCAGTGTGTGAAAACAACCAGCCTATAATAGTAAAAAAAAAAATCTATCCACATTTGTTTAATAATATCAAAATAAATAAAAAACACTGTCTCTGAACATGTGATTCCAGATTTCTCTCCTAGGCTGGTTGGCTGGTTTTAGTTGGTCAACCAGCCTGGTTTTAGCTGGTCATCAGGCTGGTTTTAGAGTGGTTTTGGCCACTTTCCCAGCCTAGCCAGGCTGGGAGACCAGCTAAAACCATCTACTTCCAGCTTAAATATTCATATCAATGCCTTTTTATCATTTTATTAATACACGATTTACATTTTTAGCCCCCTTAACCTACCCCCAAACCTAAAGCTACCCATTTTATAGCAAATATAAAAGGATATAAATCGTAACTGACAAAAATATATGCAGGGAAATTACCATTTTTACTAACAATATAGCATAAAAAATATTTTTATAGTCACTAATCACACTCCTACCTCTAAACCTAACTAATGCAAAAATATCAACAGCCATACCAAAAAGTAATCCAAATGTCGATGCTTTTGCAGCCGCAGTCCTCTCTGGCAGAATACAGTAGGTTTGTTTGAGGTGCAGAGCAGAATTAAAGTTATTATTCGCTGAAATATTATCCAGATTATTTTCCTGATCCTCTCCGTAAATGCGGCCAAAGAGTATGCGCCCGAGCAACATTCAAACACATCTCACCAGAAACACAGCATGTCATAAACTGTGACGAATGCTGGCGAGAGCCAATGAGAGCTCGATTTTCCTGCCGTAAAAACTGCCGTTTCCTGATGCGGTTGTATTTGAATTCGTAAAATAAAGATAAAGATTTGAATTTGGGCATGTTCCTCGCAATGGTATGGATTCTGAAGATCTTATAGCGCACAAATAAAATTGTTTCATTTTATAATTATGATGCGTGTTCGGAGTATTTTATGGTTTTATTGTTAGTCGCAGGGATGTCAGAAAACGCCTATTGTGTCCCACCGCTACAAACGAAGGTAATATTACATAAATGGTTAAACGATTGTAGAAATGTTATTTATTTTAAAGGTTTAAAGTGTAGTCTTGTTAAACATTATGGCCCGGTTTCACAGACAGGGCTTAGTCTAAGCCAGGATTAGCAGATAGTTCAATTAGGATATTTAAGTAATTTTTATAAACATGCTTAGAAAAAAAAACATTACTGTTCTGCATCTTGAGACAAAACGAAGGCACCAATATATTTTTAGATCAGTCAGTGCAAGTTTCTTTTAGTTCAAACAGCTCAGACTTACATTTTAGTCTAGGACTAGGCTTAAGCCTTGTCTGTGAAACTGGGGGTATGTTTACATATGCTTGGAAACGAGTTGGCAACAGAAATCACACAGAACAGGATGGAAAGTTATAATTTCATATTAAGTAAACTATTTAATAAGCTGTATTACACAAGCAGACTGCATACAGTGAATACAGCGATTAACTTTTTCCACATTTTGTACTGTTACAGCTTTATTCCAAAATGTATTCAATTCATTATTTCCCTCCAAATTCTACAAACGATATCCCATAATGACAACATTAAAGAAGTTTGTTTAAAATCTTTGGGCTCTAATCAGGTTCAAGTCTGGGCACAAGGAAATTCTCAGAGTTGTCCCGTTGCCACTCCTGTTGAAAGATGAACCGCCATCCCAGTCTTGAGGTCCATAGCACTCTGGAGCAGGTTTTCCTCAAGGCCACCACCATGCTTCACTGCAGGGGTGATATTGGCCAGGTGATGAGCGGTGCCTGGTTTCCTCTAGACATGACACTTGGCATTCAGGCCAAACAGTTCAAGCCGTTTCATCAGGCCAGAGAATTTTGTTTCTCATCAAAGTCAAAGTCAACTTTACTGTCAATTCTGCCGCATGTACAGGAAAGTACATACAGAGAATTGAAATTGCGTTACTCTCAGGCCCATTGTGCATACAAGTAACATTAATACAAAAGTAACATTAAATACAAACAGAAACATTAAATACAAAGGTAGAATTTAAAAAATACGAATAAATACAAATAAACATATAATATATAAAATGAAAAATACAATATACAAGTAAGGGCACATGGTAGAGAGTGCAAACCATGTAAACAATATAGTGCAACAGAGCTTGTAAATTGTGTAAAAGTGTCAGATCAGTCTTGTAACTGTCTTGTGAGCAGTGTGGGGTAGTTGGCAGACCAATGCTGCACAAAGTGACTTGTGCAGGTCAGTGTGTGTGTGTGTGTGTGTGTGTGTGTGTGTGTGTGTGTGTGTGTGTGTGTGTGTGTGTGTGTGTGTGTGTCTGTGTGTGTGTGTGTGTGTGTGTGTGTGTGTGTGTGTGTACCTGGTATTCATCACGTTGTGGGGACCAAATGTCCCCACAAGGATAGGAATACCAGTAGATTTTGACCTTGTGGGGACATTTCTCAGGTCCCCATGAGGAAACAGGCTTATAAATCATGCACAATGAGTTTTTTTTGATGAAGTAAAAGTGTGCACAATCTCCTGTGAGGGCTAGGTTTAGGTGTAGGGTAGGTGTAGGGCGATAGAAAGTACGGTTTGTACAGTATAAAAACCATTACGCCTATGGAATGTCCCCATAAAACAGTAAACCAGTGTGTGTGTGTGTGTGTGTGTGTGTGTGTCAGAGTTCAGCAAGTTTGTGGGGCAGAAGAGGGGAGTGGGGGCAGAGCAGGGAGAGAGTTGAGCTTCCTGACAGCGTGATGGGTGAAGCTGTCCTTCAGTCTGCTGGTCCTGGACTCCGTAGTCTCCTCCCTGATGGCAGCAGGCTGAAGAAGCTTTGCATTGGGTGGGTGGGATCGGCTGCTATGCAGAGGGCTTTTTAGGTGAGACGTGTGCTGTAGATGTCTTGGAGGGAGGGGAGAGGGACACCAATGATCCTCTCAGCTGCTATGACTATGCGTTGGAGAGTTTTTTGGCAGGACGCATTGCAGGCTCCAAACCACACAGTGATGCAGCTAGACAGGATGCTCTCGATGGTTCCTCGGTAGAATGTGTAGATGATGGGGGCTGGTGCTCTTGCTCTTCTTAGTTTGCGGAGGAAGTAGAGACGCTGCTGTGCTTTCTTGGCCAGTGCAGTGGTGTTGTTTGTCCAGGAGAGATCCTCAGTGATATGCACACCCAGGAACTTGGTGCTGCTCACTCTCTCCGCAGATGCACCGTTGATGGTCAGAGGAGCATGCTGAGTGTGCACTCTCCTGAAGTCAACAACAATCTCCTTCGTCTTCTCCACATTCAGAGAGAGATTGTTGTTTCCGCACCACGTGACCAGGCGGCTCACCAAGCTTCTGTAGTTTGTCTCATCCCTGTTGCTAATGAGACCCACCACAGTCGTGTCATCCGCAAACTTAATGAAGAGGTTGGAGCTGTGTGACGGTGTGCAGTCGTGGGTCAGCAGAGTGAAGAGGAGGTGGCTCAGCACACATCCCTGAGGGACCCCTGTGTTTAGAATGATAGTGCTGGATGTGTTGCTGCCAACCCGTACTGCTTGTGGTCTTCCTGTGAGGAAATCCAACAGCCAGTTACACAGTGAGGTGTTGAGCCCCAGCTGGACCAGTTTTTGTGTGAGCTGTTGGGGGATTATAGTGTTAAATGCTGAACTGAAGTCTATGAACAGCATTCGGACATATGAGTCTTTTTTTGTCCAGCTGTGTGAGTGCTGAGTAGAGTGTAGCAGAGTTGGCGTCATCAGTCGAGCGGTTGGGCCGATACGCAAACTGGAAGGTGGTCTCGCGTAGCCAGACCTTCAGACTGACGGCTGAAGGTCTGGAATTCATGGCAGCTTTCACTGGCCAAGGCCCGCCCATAAAACCGTTTGATCGACATGTCAAACAACCAATCACAGTTCGTTTCGTTCAGCGTCACGTTTCGGTGCATGGAAATGCCCCTGCAACAACAGACTGGCATGCAACAAGTCAGTCACTGAAATAACCAGCACTGAAAAATAACGAAGAAGAGGGATAACAAGCAGTAAGTCAGTAATTTTTCCGCGAACGTCGCAAATGTGTATAACAACAATGGCGTCTGTATAAGCACATTTTAGGAAAACACTCGCGTCTCCCAGAAATCCAGTCAAATTCAACTAATCAGATGACGACTTCGACATTCCTGAAGTGTTTCCAGTTAAGTGTACCATATGCATCAGACGTTTAGCCAACGTTCCGTGGGCGTGACGTCTGAGGCTGAGACTAACTGGAAGGGGTCCAGTGAGGGGGGCAGGACAGACTTAATGTGCTGCATGACTAGTCGTTCAAAGCACTTCATGAGGATGGGGGTAAGTGCAACTGGACGGTAGTCATTAAAGCAGGAAGGAGATGACTTTTTTGGCACCGGAATGATCGTGGTGGCTTTGAAAGAGGTGGGGACAACAGCCTGGGAGAGTGAGATGTTAAAGATGTCTGTGAAGACATCAGTGAGTTCCACTGCACAGTCTCTCAGTACACGACCAGGAATGTTGTCAGGACCCGGAGCTTTGCGAGCGTTGATCCTGCTGAGGGGTCTCCTCACACTGTCTGGGGACAAAGTTATCATCTGGTCACCAGGAGGGGGTGGGGTCTTCTGTGCTGTGGTCTGTCTTGCACTTCAAAGCGGGCGAAGAAAGTGTTCAGCTCGTTCAGCAGGGAGATGGTGCTATCACAGGTCTGTGGTGGGGGCTTGTAATCTGTGATGGTCTGTATGTCCCGCCACAGGCTCCGTGTGTCTCTGCACTTACACTTTACACTTTACACTTTACAACTTTATTAATCCCACAAAGGGCAATTGAAAAAGGGGCTGTAACATCTGTAACACTGCTGTCACTGAAGCAACGAGATATACCTCTGGAGTACTGTCTCTTAGCCTCTCTGATGCCATGGGAAAGGTTGGCCCTAGCTTTCTTCAGGCTCGCCTCGTCTCCAGCTCTGAAGGCAGCGTTCCGAGCTTTCAGCAGCCTGTAGACCTCCCCTGTCATCCATGGCTTTTGATTGGCACGGACAGTGATGGTTTGGTGACTGTTACATCCTCAGTGCATTTGTTAATGTAGGCTGTAATAGTCTCTGTGTACTCCTGGAGGTCAGTGGTGTTGTTGAAAGTGGCAGCCTGCTTAAACATATCCCAGTCTGTGGTGTTAAACAGTCCTGTAAAACCTCTGAAGACCCCTCTGGCCACACTTGTATCTGCTTACGAACCGGTTTGGTGACTTTAACGAGCGGTCTGTAAGAGGGCATTAGCATAACAGTGATGTGATTAGAGGTGCCGAGGTGGGGGAGGGGGAAAGCTTTGTAAGCTCCTCTCTGGGTGGTGTAAACATAGTCCAGCGTGTTATTTCCCCGTGTTGGAAAGTCAATGTGTTGCTGTATTTTTTGAAACACACTCTTTAAGTCTGCATGATTGAAATCCCCAGCTAGGATGAGAAAAGCATCTGGGTGGGCTGTCTGCTGCTCACTGATGTGCTGATACAGTTCATATAGTGCCTCACTCCTGTTGTTGTTGGAGGTGGGAGGGATATACATAGCACACAGCAGTATAGCTGTATATTCCCTCGGTAGATAGAACGGCCGGCACTTAATAACCATAAATTCCAACACTGGTGAGCAGTATTTGCAGACTACAACAGCATCGCGGCGCCAAGCGTCATTGATATAAACACAAAGTCCGCCACCGCGGGTCTTACCCCCCGTGACGACAACCCTGTCGGCACAATAGCATATCAGCTGGTCGAGCTGAATGGCGCGGTCCAGGACACTGTTGCTGAGCCATGTTTCCGTGAACACAAAAACACAACAGTCCTTTACATTCCTTTGAGATGAACGTAGTAGTCGGATGTAGTCCAGCTTGTTGTCTAATGAGCGTACGTTGGCCAGAACGATGGAAGGGATAGTGGGTTTGTGTGGGCTAGCCGCTAGCCTAGCTCGGATACCTCCGTGCTTACCCCTCTTCTGCTTCCTCTCAAGCCGCTTGAGGCGCCTCCATTGTGGGCGAGGTGCAGGAGTGGGGGTCGGTGATTGAGTAGGCCTCCGGAGCAGAGCCAGATCATTCAGCTCTTCAGCGTCAACAGAGTTCAACTTAAAAACTTTGTTTCTGCTGATGTCGAGCAAAAATGTTTGGCTATAAACGCGCTTAAGGGCAGATAAACGCGACGAAGACGTACAAAACACTGCGACTTACAGGACGAAAAACACAAAAACACTGTTTGGTCGGGAGAGAGAGAAGCTGCTGCATGTGCACGCGCCGCCATCTTGCATCACTCTACTCATGGTCTGAGAGTCCTTCAGACACCTTTTGGCAAACTCCAGGTGGGCTGTCATGTGCCTTTTATTGAGGAGTGGTTTCTGTCTGGCCACTCTACCATACAGGCCTGATTGTGGAGTGCTTCAAAGTTCGTTGTTCTTCTAGAAGGTTCTTCTCTCTCTTTACAAAGAAACACTGGAGTTTCTTCAAAGTTACCATCAGTTTTCTTGGTCACCTCCCTGACTAATGCCCTTCTGCCCAGATCGCTCTGTTTGGTCAGGCGGCCCCACCTGGTGGTTCCAAACTTCTTTCATTTATGATGATGGAGGCCACTGTGCTCATTGGGACCTTTAATGCTGCAGACTTTTTTTAAGTCAAGTCAAGTCAAGTCAAGCTTTATTGTCATTCCGCTACATGTGTGGACATACAGTGGAACAAAATTTTGTGTCTCGCAGGACCACGGTGCTACATAAATAAACAAATATAAACATACAACACTAGAAGAGCATTTTTTTTTTAAACTATATATAGCTTACTGAAGCTGTAATCTAACTATACATATACTATAAATAATTAACTATACACGTAACCTATGACAAGACTATACAAATAATTTACATAATACTATACAATATTGTGCAAGATATAGTGCAAAAGAGGTATTAGGGTTGAAAAGCAAGTAGTGCAATATGACTGGTGGTGCATTCACAAGTAAACATTTGTGTTGTCTTGTTGATTCCTTATAACATGGAGAGTTTGGTAGAAAGTGCCTGATGCATATATTTTCACAGTGTTTTTTGGAACATGGAGTGCTTACATACCCTTCCCAGATCTGTGCCTCAATACAATCTTGTCTCAGAGGGCTACAGACAATTCCTTGGACTTCATGGCTTGGTTTGTGCTCTGGCATGCACTGTTAACTGTGGGACCTTATATAGACAGGTGTATGCCTTTCCAAATCATGTCCAATCAACTGAATTTACCACAGGTAGACTCCAATCAAGTTGTAGAAACAACCCAAGGATGACCAGTGGAAACGGGATGCACCTGAGCTTAGTGTTGAGTGTCATGGCAAAGGCTGTGAATACTTTATTATTAATAATAAATTTGCAAAGATTTCAAACAAACTTATGGGGTCATTATGGGGTATTTTTTGTAGAATTTGAAGGGCAATTATGAATTGAATCCATTTTGGATTAAGGCTGTAACATAAAATGTGGAAAAAGTGAAGCGCTGTGAATACTTTCTGGATGCACTGTAGTTGTTACTTCAGTAACTTCTCAGAAACTGATAACTCAGTTATCATTGCTAGTTCTAACATGACATGTTTTAATTATTGAAGGCTTGGACACGTTTTCAAACTAGGAAGGCAAATTGGCAGATGTATATGAATGCAATATCTCTCTTAGGACTCATTAACCAAGGCACACATTTTGAATTTGCTAACTCTAATCATACTGCACCCATTTATGCTGAAGCCAATGTCACATTATTGTGCATGCACAGAGTGGATATTTTCTAACCTATTGCACACATTCCAAAACTCTCAGCAGCCGTTCACAGAGGAAACAGCATGTTCAGAGGTCCTTAAAGTGAAATGCATTTTATTGGTCACTTCTGTGACGGCGCATCTCATTGCAGTGAAACAATCTGTCTCACACTTGATCCCTGTATAATAGATGAAGTGAAATCTTGGCCATGGTATATGTGTGTGCTTTGTATTTGCCAATAAAGGACACTCGACTCTGCTCTAAACTCTCTTATCATTCCACA
>NC_133376.1:8509809-8543420 GCF_049309525.1 Garra rufa
ATATATATATATATATATATATATATATATATATATATATTGTGTTTAAAAGGGACCATCAAAATACATAATAAGTAAAGCCAGAGATTTTGCTGTGTTTTTTAAGTTGATAAACGCAGCATTGCTTAAGATACTTCTTTGAAAATATTAAAACAAATCTTACTAAGCCCAACATTTTGAACAGTATAGCTTTCAAAGTAGTTTTATAAGCTTTATTTCCATTACCCTGTTTTTATGTGCATTTTTAAGTATCTCATCAGAAACAAGTTATGAAAATGGCAAATTTTGAGGGAAAAAAAATCTCTTAATTTGCAAAAATATTTTTACACTTTTTTTTTTTTTGTTAATTGTGCAAATACACTCAAAAAAATAAATTGTTCAATGAACATGATTTAAT
This sequence comes from Garra rufa, assembly GCF_049309525.1. Lineage (NCBI taxonomy): Eukaryota > Metazoa > Chordata > Actinopteri > Cypriniformes > Cyprinidae > Garra > Garra rufa. The sequence continues at coordinate 8,510,207 of NC_133376.1, forward strand.
CGTAGCACCCAAAACGCATCTAAACCAATCTAATAAACTTGAAAAGGTTTGAATATGTTATATGAATGTGATTTAAACTTGTAGATTTAACATTGTTTTAACATGTCAGTGTAGCTTCTTTCCAACTAATTGAATCAAAATGTTTGAATCGTGTTAGTCAAATATGTCAGTAAAAGCACTTCAATTCAACAAAATTCTGCCTTGTTACATCTACTAGTTAATGTCTTGTTCATGTATAGTTTTGGTACTTTAATTAATACACATCTTGTTGTTTCAATTAGATCTGTTTTAGGTGAAAGAACTAAGAACCAAAACATTACATCTACAGAATAACCACATAAAACATGCAAACAATTAAACATTTTTTATTTTTTTATTCAGTTTTAACATACACATACAAATAAGTTTAAACTGCTTTCTACACTTTAAGTCTCCAATCCATTTGAGTGTTTGTAAAACAGGATTCAAACAGCATATCAGTCCAAATAACAGCACAAGCCTGACTTCCACACCTTCAGTTAGGACACCAATGTCCTGTGCGTCATTGTTAGGAAGCATTCCTCCTTCAGTATGACATACACTCCCGCCACAGTTTGCTCCATGGTACATTTTGACTCGATGTCTGAATCCTGTGGGGCGAAACACATAAAAGATCACAAACAAAAATAATTATTACAAGAATTGCTTATACACTTATTGGTCACTTTATTATGTACACCTGTAAAGTAAACTTAAATCCAATACAGGAGCTCTGATGTGAATCAGAGGTTATAATTTCTCAGTTTTAAGTTAAAAATTGTCAGAAAAGTGATAATTCTTCTGTTTATTATTGAGGTCACAGTGGGTGCTGGTGTGTTATTGCAGTGCATTTTATATATATATAAGTTATAATTTATCTGGCAACCATATTTTAAAATTAATGAGGCTGCTAAAACATTATAACCACCATAGAATATAAAGCACTCCAATAAAAAAAAGCACGCAAGTATAGTTTTCTGATGCTGTTTAATTTATTTCAGATCAATTCATATATTTAGTAGGGCTTTACACAAAGTTTTGTAAATAAGGCCCCAAGAGAGATCAACCATTATGAATAAAAAATTTATTGGTTTAGTACATCAACCAATTCACATAAGAACTTTGTCTAAGTGTACCAGTAGTTTCCTATTAATGAACAATTTGTCCAGGTCAATTTTAAGTTAAGTGTTCTCTCATGTCACATTTTTGTTGTAGCAAACAAGGATAAACATGACCCAAGTACAGAATGGCTTTTGAAATTTTCTCATCAACTCACCAAATATGCCTTGACTAGTTTTTCAGGGTCTTCATTCAAGTAGATGCACAGAGACTTGATGACACAGGCTTCTCTGGTACGGTATGTACAGTGTCATCCTGTAGGGTGGAGACAAGATTAAATCAACTTCAGCGGCGGCACAGCTTAAGAGTACTGAGTCTGAACGTGTTACTGTCTGTGTAGAATGTAACAGGTAAACTCTATACACATGGGTTTTAAGTCCTGCCCATGTCTTCAATGTGCATGCATCATTTAAATATATAGTAGTCAACAAAAAAGTTAATTAAAAGTTGTCCTTAGGTCAAAACCCACCCTTAACACCAAACCTGTCCCTTACCTTACCCATATCCCACCTTAATACAGTTTTATTAAAAAGGTTTTAATCCACTTCAAATGTTGACTACTGTACACAAACATAATGACTGCCACTTCCAAAGCAATGTTTAGTTATAATGCTTAAGTAATTTGTACCTGCAACTCTCCTTTGCAACACTTTCTGCACTGCCACATACACGTCACTGAAAGAGAAAGAAAAGTTCAGTATTCAAGGATAGTTAGTAATACATTACTGTATGTGAGTGTTTTAAAAAAAACTACTTACCATGTAAAGGTGAGGTTCACACCAGAAGAGGATGGGGACAGCTATGCGATGTATTTTTTTTTCTGCTGTGAAAAACAAAACAAACAAAGTATATAAGTTATATACTATATTCCCCCAAATAAAACCATGCATACCTATTCAATCACTTTAACTTTAACTGCAATTTGTTAGGACATTTAATATATATGGTCGACTGCATTATAGATTTTACTTGACAATTTTTGCAAACTGTATTCAATAAGCTGGGTAGCAATATGTAACATTTCGGAACTCAAGAAAAACAAACAAAAAAGCTCTATAAACGATAGCTAGACTAAAAAGAGCGATGAGAAGTGCATACTGATTCAACATACAACAAGTTACGTAAAAGTAAAGCGTATAAATAGCATTACATTAACTTACAAACAGAAAAACGAGTGCATGGTGTGTTCGACTGTGCATTCTTTCCTCCAGTTGTCCTCTCCCAATGTTGGGGTAGACTTCAGGTTTAACGTAGGTTATTTAGTTAATAGTTATTAGTTAATAGACGTGGTTAGCATTGAATTGTGACAAATGCACAAATTGTAGCGGATATATTAACGTTAGGGTGAAACTTGTATCGACAAAGACAACGGAATTTACATAAGCCTACTTTGAAACATCGCTACAGTGTGTAATTCCTTATTATCCCATGTTACTAAGTGCAAACTGGAACATTATATCAATAAAGTACTTACCCTCAATATCAAGGATGAAGAACGTTTAAACGCAGCAGTTCAAACCGCTGGCGCTTCCAGCCGTCTGTACCCACGTGATTCCGTCGCAGTACTGCGCATGCGCAGTGACTCATCAGAGAGAGTCGTTGATATGAAGCGACTCGGGCTCATTGAATCAACAAGTGCTGATCTAATTCATTTGATTATTTCTTAATTTAGTTACAACTAACAAGAATCAATCATTTAACAGAAGTAAACTCGTTATAATCGTATTAATCAGACATATTTGTATTTTGCAAATCAAACAAGTGGCTAGTTGACTTTTTTGAGTGTAGAGTGAATAATGCAAATAATGGGAGACAGAAATGCATTTGCAGAATAAATTCTTCCATGTGCATCAGAAAAGTCATGTGACAATGGGATGGCATAACCTGACTAACCAGCGGACCATTCTCATTCCACAGCATCTAAAATGTTATGGTCATTCTGAAATTCCTCAGGAAAGTCTGTTGTCAAAGTATTTCTGTATAATTGCCTCCCAGAACTGGCTTACCAATGCTATCTCATGGCCAATTCAAACATATTTTACAAGGTGTTTTCTTTGTTTTGTTTTTGTATGACTTCCGTGGGCTAGGGTATGGTCCTTCATACAAATTCCTACGAATTTGCAACTTTATAAAATATGTATAATTTTTCATAAATCTTATGAATTTGTTTGTGTGAGGTTGAACAAATTTGTACAAATTAACCACCTTGTCAAATATGTATGAATTGCAATGATCGCATTTATTTTGATCATCCTGAGGTGCAAGTAATTTATTATATTCAGTGGCTTCTCCTACTTTTAGTGATATTCAGTCCCAGTTTATCAGGAAGTGACAATTTTGTTCTCTTTGACTCGTTAGATGGAAACGGTGCTTTATTCGCAAGTGTTTTATGCAACATTCCAATTGTGTGCATTAGTTAAATTTGCAGCTTTGGATGGAAACATAATAGTCAGTGCTGTACCCTCGAACTATATGTTTCCATCCAAATTTGCTAATTAAACTTAATGTGCAGAGCTGGAATATTGCATAAAACATTTGTGAATGAAGCACTATCCAAATAGCAAGATGAAAACATAGACTCCTGTATTAGACAAACACAATTTACGATTCAGTAAGAAAATTATTTCACTCAAGTTGAGTGAAAAGTTGTTTCTGTAGCTTGGACAGCAGAGCATGTTGTTTGCAATGCCAAGGTCATAGCATCTGCCAAATGCATAAAAAAGTGTTGTTCCTTTTTTCCAAGATGCTCATGTAACAACACGACTGCGTTTTATCAGTATGTTACTATGCCATGTTAAACTTTAAACCAATTTTTTTGGTTATGCTGGCAGAGACCACTTTATCACTGCCAGCATAACCAAATAATGTAGTAAAAAAAAAAAAAAAAAAATATATATATATATATATATATATATATATATATATATGTGCTTAGGTACATTTATTTTAGACCAGCAGAGCACATCATCTACATTTTTGCAGCCTAATCTATTCAGTCCACATAAAATATATATTTTTTTCAGTTAGGCTAAAAGTTGGCTGTAATCACCAGGACAGAATCTAATTAGTGGTTAATGTCACAGTGAATCCCACGAGTAGGCCGAAGTTTGGCCAGTTTCCAGCAGGGTTCCCATGCTGCTATGTGTTAGCCCCACTTAAAGAACAAGTGAATCGGCACAACACAACCAACAAGTGGGTGACAACAGCTAACGGACACATCTGAAAAGCTAATCCTGGTCTGAAAGCAAGAGCGGTGGGAGGAACATTACTCTGCAAGGCATACGGCCAAAGACGAGTCAATCAAGCTCTTACTGGGTGAATAATTTAAATTTAGTGTTCAACATGCTGGGCGCACTAGGTCGTGAAAGTCACTTGTGTCACTATAATTGGTTGCAGCGAGCGTAGCATGCCGATAAGCCTGGCAAAAGACAGCAGGGTGATCTGAGCTGCTGCAAATGTCACTGTAGGTTCAGGTGGCCGAAGCTGCTTGGAAAACAATGATGGGCATGTGATGACATTTGCACGACCAGAGAGATAGTACTCTATCAGTATATCTCATGTCAGTTCTGAAGGGAGCCTGACCTCTGGAAAAGAGGGGAGCTATTTATTTTGCCAACTTTCACAGAGCAAAGTAAACTGATTTAATTTAGCCTTTTCTGCCACTTTTATTGAAAAGGATAGTAGGAAACAGAAGGACAGAGGAAAAGGATGGACAGAAGATGTAGGAGTGCGATCATGAAATGATTATGAAAAAATAATCGTTTATTCTCGACTGTGACGGATGCACGGAATCTGCAAATAAAACTTGTAGCACTGATTTGTGATGCTAGAGAGATCACTTGGTGGTGTTCAATCATTCTTGAGAAAAATTAAATGTCGTCACTTACCAACATCTTCATACAAGATGTAACAAGAGAGGGTGATGTAATATGTAAACACTCCCATAGTGTTTCTCATTGTAAATATCTGGGAATTATGCCAAAAAAAAAATCTGCTAACTTTTGGGTCATTGGCTGTGCTTGTGCACCTGAGGTGTAACAATTTGCATTAAATTGCATCACTCTGCAATATTATGGAAAATGATACTGTAATAATCTAAAAGTAGCTTACCACATATTTTTATATTAGTTTATGAGTTGAGTGTGTTCTGATTGGAGATTTATGAACAAAAGTTCCTTGAGATAACAAGGGAACTCATATAACTGTTTAATCTATCTATCTATCTATATACACACACACACACAAAGTGGTGTGAAAAAGTGTTGGCCACCTTAATGATTTTTTATGATGTTTGTCACACTTGAATGTTTCAGATCATCAAACTAATTTAAATATTAATCAAATATAAAAGTAACAGTTTTTAAATTGTTATTTATTTATTTTATGAAGGAAAAAAAAAATCCAAACCCACATGGCCCTGTGTGAAAAAGTGTTTGCAGGACAATGATCCAAAACACACCAGGAAATCCACCTCTGAATGGCTGAAGAAAAACAAATGAAGACTTTGGAGTGGCCTAGTCAAAGTCTTGACCTGAATCCTATTTGAGATGCTGTGACGTGACCTTAAAAAGGCGGTTCATGCTCAAAAACCTTCCAATGTGGCTGAATTTTTGTAATTCTGCCAAGATGAGTGGGACAAAATTCCTGCACAGCGCTGTAACAGACTCATTGCAAGTTATCGCAAATGTTTGATTGCAGTTGTTGCTGCTAAGGGTGGCCCAACCAGTTACACCAGTACACAGGGCCATGTGGGTTTGGATTTGGTTTTCCCTTCACAAAAAAAAAAAAAAAACTTCATTCAAAACTGCATGTTGTGTTTACTTGTGTTATCTTTAATATTTAAATTTGTTTGATGATCTGAAACATTAAAGTGTGACAAACATGGAGGAAAAAAAAGAAAAAAGAAAAGAAAACAGGAAGGGGGCCAACGCTTTTTCACACAACTGTATATATATATATATATATATATGAGAGAGAGAGAGAGAGAGAGAAGAGAGAGAGAGAGAGAGAGAGAGAGAGAGAGAGAGAGAGAGAGAGAGAGAGAGAGAGAGAGAGAGAGAGAGAGAGAGAGAGAGAGAGAGAGAGAGAGAGAGAGAGAGAGAGAGAGAGAGAGAGAGAGAGAGAGAGAGAGAGAGAGAGAGAGAGAGAGAGAGAGAGAGAAGAGAGAGAGAGAGAGTTTGTTTTGGCTGAATCTAACAGGTGTCACAACACAGAGACAGAGGTAAGTGTAAAACAGAAGAGGTAAGTTTTATTGAACAGGTAGGCAAAACAGAATGCAGCAATGAGGTTTGTAAATGATCTTATCTGTGCAGTCCAAGTCAACGGGTGAGTAAATCTAGGAGAATCGCTTAGGGAAACAGAGTCCATAAATAAAGGATGCCAGAGAGTTGCGAGTGATGTGACCTGTAGACCAGACAAAGAGGAACTAAACAGTCCAAGTATTTATAGGCAAAGGTAAGTGGAAACAGGTGAGTTAGTAATCAGGTGATCCGGAACGATTGGGCGGAGCTTCAGGAGGTGTGGTCTGAGTAGGTGACTGAGGTGAGACTCTGACAACAGGCAGTTTTTGGTCTCATTAATCTATTATTATTATTTTCAGAGCAAATAGTTTTGGCAAAATCCCATTCGATGCTGTTTCAATGTTGTGTATCAGAGCGCTGACTGTGTACTTTTGACTGAATTGCCTAGCCATGTGTATGGTGGCTGTTGTTGTTGTTTATTAAATATTATTATTCAATAAATACTATGTAAATGACAGTGTTTAGTACTGAGAAAAAGACTTTTATATTGAAAAAATAAACGCTGTATGAAAGTTATTTTTACTTTCAAAAACAGCTTGACACAGCAAAAAAATGCACTGAGCAGCGTTGTCATCACCCTTAACAGAAGAAAGGATATTAACATTATGACAAAGACAACGCTTTCCCCAGGGGACATTTAAACTGATGTTTCATCGTGAATATAAGATTAATCTAAATAAGAAATGTTGTATCAGATTTCCTACCTGCTCTCATGACAAAAAAAGTACCTGTGGGCACTTTTTCACGTGACACGAAATTCGTACCAATAAGCCCTGGTGAAAAAAACAGCTAAAACCAGCATAGGCTGGTTGGCTGGTTTTAGCTGGTCAACCAGCCTGGTGTTAGCTGGTCATAGCTGGTCGGCAGGCTGGTTTTAGAGGGGTTTTAGCTGGTCAACCAGCCTGGTTTTAGCTGGTCATAGCTGGTCGGCAGGCTGGTTTTAGAGGGGTTTTGGCCACTTTTCCAGCCTGGTCTTAGCTGGTCAGGCTGGAAAACCACCAGCTAAAACCGACCTGACCAGCCTGGCCAGGCTGGGAGACCAGCTAAAACCAGCCACTTCCAGCTTAAACCAGATAATACCAGCCAACCAGCCTAGGCTGGTTTTTGCTGTTTTTTTTTTTTTTTTTTTTTTCCAGCAGGGAGTACATATCACTGCAGTTTCCAAAATAAATGTACACTAGAGGCAGTAAAACTCAGACACCTTTTATTTCTTTTCACACAAAGTATGATTTACAGAGTTTGATAAAGCGTACTTTTTGCACAAATACTTATAGAATATTACATTATGATTTTAATATGCTGGGAGATTTGAAAACTGATGCTTTTGAACATTAGCATAATATATTGAGCTTCATATCTATGAGTTTTCATACATTACATTTACATTTATTCATTTAACAGACGCTTTTATCCAAAGCGACTAACAAGTGGGAATACAACAAGTGATTCATCCTAAGGAGGCAGATCAACATAGGAAGTGCTCAAAAATACCATATATCAGGCGTTGTTAGAAGAGTGCAGGCTAGAAGGGGAAGATCAAGAAAGAGAGGAGACAGGCTAGAGAGGGAGGATAGAGAAAGAGAGGAATTTTTTTTTTTTTTTAGAGAGTCATATAGTGTCAAAAAAGATGGGTTTTCAGCAGTCGCTTGAAAGCTGTTAAGGAGACTGAATTCCGGATAGGGGTGGGAAGATCATTCCACCAGGGAGGAACGTTGAACGAGAATGTTCTGGAAAGTGATTTCATACCTCTCTGTGGTGGTACAATGAGGCGTCTTTCACTAGAGGATCTCAGACATCTGGAGGGAGTGTAGATTTGTAGTAGTGAATGGAGGTAGGCAGGTGATGAGCCGGTGGCTGTCCTATATGCCAGCATCAGTGCCTTGAATTTGATGCCGGCTGTAACCGGTAGCCAGTGCAGAGATATAAAGAGAGGTGTGACATGGGCCTTTTTGGGCTCATTGAAGACCAGTCGAGCTGCTGCATTCTGAATCATTTGTAGAGGTCTGATTGTACATGCTGGAAGACCGGCTAAAAGAGCATTGCAATAGTCCAGTCTGGAAATGATCAGGGCCTGGACAAGGAGTTGTGTGGCATGCTCTGTTAGGAAGGGCCTGATCTTTCTGATGTTGTGCAATGCAAACCTGCAAGATCTAGCAGTTTTAGCAATGTGATCTTTAAAGGTCAATTGGTTGTCAAAGATTACACCCAGATTTCTGGCTGAAGTCGATGGGGTAATTGTTGATGAACCTAACTGGATGGAGAAGTCATGTTGTAAAGATGGAGTGGCAGGAAAGATGAGGAGTTCAGTCTTTGATAGATTGAGCTGTAGATGGTGTTCCTTCATTCATGCAGAGATATCCGCCAGGCAGCCTGAGATCCGCGCAGCTACCAATGGATCATCTGGTTTGAATGAAAGATAGAGCTGTGTGTCATCAGCATAGCAATGGTAGGAGAAGCCATGTGCCTGTATGATGGGGCCCAGAGATGTAGTGTATATGGAGAAGAGGAGGGGTCCAAGAACTGATCCCTGAGGAACCCCAATGACCAGTTGATGAGTTTTGGATACCTCCCCTCCCCAGGCCACTCTGAAAGACCTACCAGAGAGGTAGGATTCGAACCAGCGAAGTGAAGTCCCTGTGATGCCCAGCGATGAGAGGGTGGACAAGAGGATCTGATGATTCACCGTGTCAAAAGCTGCAGATAGATCCAGCAAAATTACTGATGATTTGGAATCAGCTTTAGCAGTCCGCAAGACTTCAGTGACAGACAGTAGAGCAGTCTCAGTTGAATGGCCACTCCTGAACCCTGACTGGTTAGCATCCAATAGATTGTTCTGTGAGAGAAATAAAGAAAGCTGGTTGAAAACGGCTCTTTCCAGTGTCTTTGCTATGAATGGAAGGAGAGAGACAGGTCTGTAGTTGTCGATGAGTAAAGTGTTCAGTGTAGGTTTTTTGAGCAGAGAGGTTACCCGGGTCTGCTTAAACATATTGGGGAAAGTGCCTGTGAGAAGAGATGTGTTAATGATGTGTGTGATCGCCGGTAGTATTGTGGGAGAGATTTCTTGGAGAAAGAGTGAGGGGATAGGATCTAAAAGACATGTCGTCGGATGGCTGGAGAGGAGTAGTTTGGCTACTTCTGCCTCAGAGTAAGGACAGAAGGAGAAGAGGGGAGTTCCAGTCGTGAGTGTGGTCAATTGTAGTTCCTGTATGTGTGGAGCTGAGATCTTATTACTGATAGATGTAGTTTTGTCTGTGAAGAATGTGGCGAAATCATCAGCTGTTATAGAAGTGGTGGGAGGTGGTGGAGGGGGGCAAAGCAGTGAATTAAAAGTTTTGAAAAGGTTGCGTGCATCCGGAGCATTGTTGATCTTGTGGAAGTATGAAGATTTGGCAGTATGTACTTGGGAAGAGAAGGATGAGAGCAGAGACCGATACATACTCAGGTCAGATGGATCCTGAGATTTGTGCCATTTTCTCTCGGCTGCCCTAAGTTTGGACCGATGCTCTCGGAGAACATCGGATAACCAAGGGTTTGAAGGAGCAGCCCGTGCTGGCCTGGAGGAGAGAGGGCATATATCGTCTAGACAAGAGGTTAGAGTGGAGCACAAGGTGTCGGTTGCTGCATTAGTATCCAGGGATGAGAAGTGGGTTGGAGAGGGAAGGGAGGAAGATACTAAGGAAGAAAGGTGGGAGGGTGAGAGAGAGCGTAGGTTTCGTCTAAAAGTAACAGGTAGAGGTGTTGGGGGAGCACAAGTAGCAAGATGTAGGTTAAGGGTAATGAAGAAGTGGTCAGAGATGTGTAGGGGTTTGACTACAATGTTATCTGAAATACAATTTCGTGTGTAAATGAGATCAAGTTGATTGCCAGATTTATGAGTGTATGTAGTGATGATGCGTTTTAGATCAAATGAAGCTTGGAGTGAATGGAAGTCTGCAGCATAGGGCTTGTCAAGGTGAATGTTGAAGTCCCCAAAGACTAAAAGTGGAGTGCCATCCTCTGGAAAAGAGGAAAGCAGCCCATCCAGCTCTTCTAAGAAGAAGCCAAGTTGACTAGGTGGGCGGTAAATTACCACAACATGGAGTTTGATAGGAGATATGATAGTGATTGTATGCGATTCAAATGAGTTATAGTTGCATAGAGGAGAATGGGTTGAGTATTTCCAGTTGTCAGACATGGAAGGTTTGTTCGGTAGCTTACGCAGTATGGAGATGTACTTGAGAGGTGAAGAGCTCCGGTTTGAATCCAGTGTAACTACGGTTCGACAAAATAGTTCAAATCTACACTCAAGGAAGATTCAAATGGCGTCACCAAATGCATTTTTATATTGGTTTTGCATTTGTTACCATTATTGCGTAGGTTTAGGGTTGGGTTTGGTGTAGGGCATATTTCAAAAATGATAGAGCATTAACTTTTAGCAACAGTCCCTGGATATTTGAACTCTGAACCGCCGCAATACACACCTGAAGCAACGTAATAAAAACACAGCAATACGCACCTATATCAACATAAAAATATACGTGCCAGGGTATCGACACGCTGTAATTACCTATGGCCGAATCACAGCTATGCCATATACAGTATATTGCTTAATCTATGTATATATACAGTAGTCAACATTTGAAGTGGATCAAAAAAGTTTATCAAAGTTGTCCTAAGACAAGAACAGGTATTGTTTGGGTTTAATGACAACTTTGATGAAAGGTTTTGATCCACTTCAAATGTTGACTACTGTATTTTCCACTGATGTGAAAGCTGATATTAGAAATCACACCCCATTTGTCATAAGTCGACGCTTGAACTTGCAATATTACCCTGAACTTTTCACATTGTTCCCTCCTTTGCCCTTCAGTAAATACTCATAAAAATCTTTAAATCCTCTTCACATTCACCAAGTGGCTTGGCCATTTGTTATGCAGCAATGTGTTCAAGGTGGCTGTAAGGGAGCATGAAATAAGTGGGTTTTGCAGTAGACAGGGATACATCTAATCCTTCTCCCTGTCTCGCTTCAAAGGCAGCAGTTGGACGGATGATTCTCTTTACCTGACAAATGGCCTCAATCCACATTGCTGCACTCTTACAGCTCTGGTTGTATCGTATACATGCAGATGTATGGATGTCTGGCTGAGTTTATCAGTTTCACAGAACGGATGGGTTTTGTTGTGGTCTGTCACCAAGTTCACTTCATGCATTTGTCTCACTGCTGAGCAGCGTAGTTTGAAACTATACAGTATACTTGTCAAGATACAAGCTGCAACATGTAAACTAGTTAATAAAACAGCTACACTATAATCCAGATAGATAGAGGTGAAGATGTGACCAAATTCTGTAGTCTTAGCATGGTATTAAATGGTTGCCTGACAGGATTGGTCAGGCAACCATAGGTTGCTCATTCAGTTTTATGTGTTTTTTTATTCAGATACATGGAATTATAAAACAGCAAAACTGCTAGCACGCTGATATTAGCATGCTAAATGCTAAATCTGCTCCTTAAGTAAAGCAGCAAACATATATTCTGTAGTATTTAAGTACTTGTCATTTTCTCATCTTGCTCAAACACACAAAAATAACAATACTCATTTCAACGTTTTTATTTTCCCCATTAAGTCCCATGCAAGCATGCTTGGAACTATGGCTATTTATGTCAACATCAAAAATATTTTTTTCTTCCTGCAGAATTAATGCACATAGTCATTGATTGAAAGCAATATATATATGTATAATGTATGTATGTATGTATGTATGTATATATATATATATATATATATATATATATATATATATATATATATATATATATATATATTAGGGCTGTCAATCGATTATTTTTATTATTATTTTTAATCGCGATTAATCGCATGGTTGTCATGAGTTAACTCGCGATTAATCACACATTTTTATCTGTTCTAAATGTACCTTAAATTAATACTTTTTAAAGTTTTTAATACTCTAATCAACATTGGCATGGACAAATATGCACCGAGCAATTTACTTACACAAGCCTGTTTACATTATTTGCAGGACAGGGCAGCTCACTTCTTCTGAACATGCAAAATGTACATTTATTATTACATTTGTTTGCCTCTCGGTGCCCACATACTGTCATTTGATGCAGCCAACTTCTCAACAAAACTGTTTCCATTGTTATATTTTATTTCTGTTATCAGACAACTAAAGTAATATGAAATAATGACTGAAAAAAATCCTGAATTATGATCATGATTCAATCACTGAAAATAATTATTCACCGGCATCTGGACATAAGTCACTATTCTCTGCATTATTAGCGCTGTTTTTAACTTACTTTTTATAATACTTTCATGATCCTTGGACTTTTTAGGAGTTTATCCATTTAAAGTTATGTGATCGCAAAAACCTGCTTCTTTTATTTTTTAAGGTATTGTTTTTCGTTATAATGTACTGATTCGAGAGTCTGCGGTCTCATGAAAATGCATACTACTAGCACGATTTTCTGTTTCTATTTGGCGTGCTATTAATAAGCTGAAATGAACTTTGGCGTGCATATGATATGCATGTGTTTAACCTGCATATAATACGCCATTTTCGCTTGCATACTCGTATGTAGTTTTACGCATCAACCCTACAGCACCAATCCTAACGTAGACCGACTCCGTTTGCATTCATTCAATATGGCAGAAGTGCCGGTGTTGTGCCGAAATCTGTGACCTATCGAAAACTGTGACCAGGGGTCGCTGTTCAGCAAATATTGGCACGGGAGCGCGCACACGTTAAATCAGACGCTGAAACGGAATGATCATCGTCGCAGTGATGCTGTAAAAGAAGTTTCGTGTTTTAAAGAAAAACGATTATTGGACAAATTAGATATTGTGGCATCGAAATGCTTGTATAGAGAAGACATTAATCATTAATGCTGTGCTGTTGTTTGTGTTACTACTATGAATGGTTTTAGTATAAATAACATTCTCATTGTATAATGGATAGGCTCATATTTATTCTTATTACTATTAAATACAATTATCCAATACAGTTTGTGCCTTACAAATGCATATCACTCTGAGATTTTAGCATATATAGTATGGGTCACTGGATCTGGTCAAATACATAACTACCAAAATATGTGACCTCTTTTTATTTCATAATAACATATTGTAATGTTCAATAAAGTGACTCGTGTGATGTATGACCATCTGTAGAAATCTGTAGATACAGTAGAGTCACAGAATCTGACAGGTCAAATTCACTGAAATATGTGAAATAAATACCCCTATTTATTTAATAATAACTGACTATAATATTTAGTAAAGTGACTCATGTGATGTGTGACCACCTCCCCTTTATGTTTTATAAAGCATATTAATTAGATATTGAGATACAGTACAGTCATAGTATCTGACAGGTCAAATTCATAGCTACCGAAATATGTGACTCTTCTTTATTTCATAATAACTGTGTTAATAATAAGCCATGTGACTTACACAAATTTTACGCTAGTGTGTTATCACTGATACACAATAGAGTAAAATCAGTACTTTAACTAAATTTCTCTATCTAGATTTTATTTATTTATTTATTTATTTTTTTAAAGATTCAATGTAAAGCATATTGCAGATAGTTTCAGGACTGTGTTGGGACTAAGGAGTTCCTTTGCCTAGCATGCATTTAACCCTCCCAAAATATTCATCCTCTTAATTGTTTTAGACTGTTTTCTTAGTTCCAACAATTGTACATAGTTCATCAGGATTACATTTATAGATCATTAAAATATTTAGTATTGCTTTGTTTTGGAGTGTGCATTTATTATATTATATATAAAGACATTCAAACTTTAACTTTTTAGAAAAAAAATATTGTGAAATTAAAATGAAATCTCTTCTAGAAATACTCTTAGTAAGCCTTCTGAATCTCAGTAAAATATAATTGCGATGATTACAAATTCTTAGTGATATTGGTGATATTATAACAGACCTTCAAATAAAATCTATAAATAATGCTGAGTCATGTATTTATTTATTTATTTATTTATTTTTGGACCCCCATTAGCCACTACCAAGGTAGTGGCTATTCTTCCTGGGGTCCATCAAACACAAAACAACATTACATTAATCCATAACAACAAAGACCAATACAAAAATAAAAAAAACAAGATTCATACATAACATCAAGATCAACAATCCGCTTAGTACTGTGCCATTAAATATTTCTTCAACAATTTTTTAAACCTCATGTTAATTGTTAAAAAAACATGTAATGTCCAATGGTAATTCCTTCCATGTTTTCATTCCTCTATACATTACAGTCTGTTGCTTTGCATTAGTTTTCAAAACAGAAAGTGAAAAAAAATATATATATATCCTTTTGATGCATGTCTGGTGTTAAAATTATGACTAGCACTGCTATACAAATGTTGACAGTACAATACACTTGGAACTCTTGATACAGAGATATTTCTTATAAAACACAACAGAGAAACAATTACCCTATCCTTCACCAATAACCAACCTAGAATTTTGTGCATTTTCATTATATTAACCCTTCTATTGCAGTGCAAAATTAGTCGTGCAGCTCTATTCTGGACTAACTTTAATTTTTCTAAGACTCAATGCATATTGTATCATTTCTGATAGATTTCTCAATATATGATCAATATGCTTTATAAAACAGAAAGAGAAGATGATCACGTCACATGAGTCACTTTACTGAATATTATAGTCAGTTATTATGAAATTAACAAGAGTCACGTATTTTAGTAGCTATGAATTTGACCTGTCAGATTCTGTGACTCTACTGTATCTACAGATTTCTCAACATCTAATCAATATGCTTTTTAAAATAAAAAAGGGGAGATGGTCACACATCACACGAGTCACTTTATTGAACATTAAAATATGTTATTATGAAATAAAAAAGGTCACATATTTTGGTAGTTATGTATTTGACCAGATCCAGTGACCCATACTATATAGGCTAATATCTCAGAGTGATATGCATTTGTAAGGCACAAACTATATTGGGTAATTGTATTTAATAGTAATACGAATAAATATGAGCCTATCCATTATACAATGAGAATGTTATTTAAACTAAAATCATTCATAGTAGTAACACAGACAACAACAGCACAGCATTAATGATTAATGTCTTCTCTATACAAGCATTTCGATGCCACAATATCTAGTTTGTCCAATAATTGTTTTTCTTTAAAACATGAAACTTCTTTTACAGCATGACTGCGACGATGATCATTCCGTTTCAGCGTCTGATCTAACGTGTGCGCGCTCCCGCGCCAATATTTGCTGAACAGCGACCCCTGGTCACAGTTTTCGATAGGTCACAGATTTCGGCACAACACCGGTACGCATGAAAAAGTGCAAGTACGCAAAAGGATAAAATACAGAAGTGCCTGCGTACCGGCCCACTTCAAGCACTGGAAGCAACATAATATCTGGTTTAACTGTAAGCGCTGCTCCACTGCCGCTCGCTGAAAAAAGCAGACACAGATATAAAAGAGGGAGGTTTGCGTGCACTTGGAGACCTCGCGCTCGTTCGGCAAAACCGGAGAGCCTCAGAAACTATATTAGGTTTGTCCAATTATGTGTTTATGTATTGTTGCTAGACACTTTTCGTTAGGTTGGCAACACTGTGCATCCATTTCTTTAACTATGGGCTAGGTAGTAGTGGGTAAAACAGAAAATGCGCGCTGCATTAATCGTGCACGTTAATAAAATTAGTGCCGTTAAAATGTTTTAGTCAAGCCCAAAATTATTCATACCCCTGGCAAATTCTGACTTAAAGTTACTTTTATTCAACCAGCAAGTTTTTTTTTTTTTTTTTTTTTTTTGACCGGAAATGACACAGGCTTCTCCCAAAAGATAATAAGATGATGTACAAGAGGCATCATTGTGGATAAAATTCCCAGCTTTATTTACATTTGAACAAAAAGTGGCATGTCTAAAATTATTCATACCCTTTGCAAACTGTCACAGTCTATGGGAAAAAAATCCAAAGTTCTATACCATTCCAAATAGTCCAAGCTGTTCTAAAGCATCCTAATTACCCTGATTCAATGGGAACAGCTGTTTTAATCAAATCAACAGGTAAAAAAACAGAAGCTCTCTGCTTTTGTTTTTGGGGATGTTTTTCAGACGGTGGACCAGGGAACCCTAATCACAGTAAATGGCACCATGAAAAAGGAGCAATAAATCAAAATTCTCAACAACAACATCAAGCAGTCTGCAGAGAAACTTGGCACCAGTGAACATTTCAGCACGACAAAGATCCAAAACACACAGCAAAAGTGGTGAAAAGAGTCCTGACTTAAACCTAATTGAGAATCTGTGGAGGGAGCTAAAGATCAGTGTGATGTCAAGGAGATCCTCCAACCTGAAAGAGTTGGAGCTCATTGCTAAAGGTAAAAATACCAGTGGAGACATGCAAACATTATTATTATTATTATTAGATTTTTTTTTTTTTTTTTACAATGATGCCTCTTGTACATCATCTTATTATCTTCTGGGAGATGTCTGTGTCATTTCTAATAAAAAAAAAAAAAAAGTTTATATAAGATAAACTATTTTGTTTTAGATCACAAATAATATGATTAAGTAAACCGGATAATCTGTGTTTTTCCCTATTTTCAGTGTACCATAATGTTACTTAATGTAGGTCCATATAAACTGAGCAGCAAGTAGAAATTACTATATAACTAAATATCTTTGTCAATTTCTAATCTATATGAGCATGGACATTTCAGGAGAGGAAATTTTTCTCTAAAACTGCTCGTGCAAAATAATGTTGCCATTATAGCTGTCAATATAATGTTAATTTTAATTTGATGTGATTCAGTTTAAAAATAAATAGATACATTAATAAATAATTAATGCACTTAATTATGCCTCCAACCTTTGTGTGTAAATACCATAATAAATGGTGTTCAAGCTTGAAGTATCACCTTCATGCTTTTTTGTGCTGCTGCTACAGTCAAAATAGCAAAAATATTACTTCTATTATCCAATATTACCAAACAATAGCAACACATACCTTTTTATTTAATTAATTAATTAATTATACTGAATATATAAATAGGTTTGTTGGACATAAAGCTACTGTTTTAAACTGAGCTACACTCTCATACTAAGAAAATGTAGTTTAGTTAGGCGTGTTGCTAGCTACTTCTCAAAGCAAGAAGTAATATGTTCAGAAGTCAGTTATTTAATTTTCTTCACATGTATAGATGTCCTATATGTGCATCAAAGTATGAAATGAGCATGTGCTACAAGACAAATGACAGCCAATGCCAAATATATCTTATGAAAGAGCCCACACCAACCATGGCATCACTTCAGAATGGGAATTGATGTCATCCCTCAACCGTTCACTGGCTTGGCTGGCTGCAATAAAACAGTCTCGCATTGAAAACACATTAGCTCATGATTTACCATTTCGGGAAAATGACAGTCTAGTCTTTATTTGACTGGCCCTAAATAGACAAATAACTGTGGCCGTGATGGCTAAAGAAAGCGAGCGAAATATATGAAAGAACAAAAGGCGTGCTCCTCTCTTGCGCGCTTTCATAAGGACTGATGGAATGGAAAGCGAGTATGGAGGGCTGTCGGTTCAAATGGCGGTCCTCCAGGGCACAGTGGTCAGCTGCACTCCACTGACTAGCGTTCTGATACGGACACAGCCCAGACCCATATCGATCCTCGTGAAATCTGAACCATCATCTGTGACTGCCGGGTCCTCTGGGGGAGAGAGACTGATTAACATGGATGGACTGATGTCACCCGGCTTCCTATGTTGGCCTATATGCAGGCCGAGGCAGACCAAGGCAAATTACTGCTTGAGCAGGCGGCCTAAAATAAACACCCCCTGAAGTGATGGATAGTGTGTGACTGTGCATATCAGGACTGGCCAGATATATAGTCCAAACATTTTTAACAAGCATCTTTATTCATCCTTAAAGTCGATATGAAATTGGCCTCTCTTTGCTCACTTTGTTTGATGCTCAATTATTGTCAGGTCTGATGTATTTGGTCTGTATAGTTTGATGGCATTTATTATTATCAAATGTTGCATTTATTTATTTATTAATGAAAGGATTTATTTATTTAGAAACTCTGAAGATTTTCTTTCTTTCTCTTTTTTTCTGAATCTTTTGACGAATAGAGAGTTCAAAATAACAATATTGATTTGAAAGAGAAATCTTTTGTAACATTATAAATGTTTTTACTGTCATTTTTTATAAATGCATCTAATGCATTGCATCCTTGCTGAATAAAACCTTTCCTTTTACACTGTTTTTGTATCAGTTTCCACAAAAAAAGTTAAGCAGAAAAAAGCTACATTTGCAAATTTATATATATGTATATATGCTTTTTACACTTTGTTTTTTGTTTTTGTGTTTTTAGTTTCTACAAAAAATATTAAGCTGAAAAAAGTTAAAATTGTTACTGTTAGTCATATAATGACAGTCAATGGACTTTGAGAATCAAAATCACATACACAGACAAAACCAAATTAGACCCTGTGGCTTGTGACAATACATTGAGGTTCTAAGACACTAAACAATTGGTCTGTGCAAGAAACTGAACAGTATTTATATAATTTCTTCTATCATTTTTGATAATTTAGCCTACGATGCCAAGACAGTTGGACATTGTGGTGGATCACAGGTAAAAAAATACTGTTCAGTTTCTTGCACTGACAGATTGTTTCGTGTCTTAGGACCTCACTGTATTGTCACGAGCCATAGGGTTTAATTTGATTTTGTCTATGTATGTTTTTTTTTTTTTTTTTTTTTTTTTTTTTTTTTATTATATGACTGACAGACTGCAACGGTTTGAATTAAAAATCTTTGTTTGTGTTCCAATGAAGTAACAAAGTCACCTACATCTTGGATGCCCTGGGGGTTAGCAGATAAACATCAACTTTTCTTTTTTGGGTGAACTATCCCTTTAAGTCCTCATTTTTCTTTAGAAGCACATTATATTATACAAGTAAAAGGGGTAGAGAATGCATTTATTGTGTACTGAACACCTAAAAGCACTTAACAGTAAGTTTATTGATAATGGTGTGGATGAATGTCAATGAGTTTTTCATAATTTCCACTTATTCTTGTTTACAGAATAAGGCATGTTCAACAATAATTGTGTAATATTCAGATTGTTTTTTAAATGGTTCATTTTTTTTTGTCTTATTACTGACATTTTAAAGGTCAGAATATAACAATTTAAAAATTATCTGATATTCCCAGCTTTTCTATAACTGTAAACCTACTGCAAAGTGTTTGCACCCTGTATCATATTAGAACCTTTTTAGCCATCTATCAGTCGAATATGAATTGTACCTCAAGGCCATGCAAAGATAACATTACAAAGCAATACCCCAAACATTTAATTGACAAAGACTTAATGCATTTTCCACCGTCGGCAACTATCAACCCGTCAACATTAGCTACTTTCAGCAAACCACAGCTTAAAAAAAGGACAGATTTCCCCTCAAAGTCAAGGTATATAGAATCAAAATCCTTTGCACGAGCCCCAGCTGTTTCAATTTGGGCTGTGAAATGCACTTGCCTCTATTTTTTAAAAAAAACAGCTGTACTTCAAATGACTTATTCACTGCCAGAAATGGGGATTTTTAGCAAGCTTCCTGCAGGCAAATGCATTTTCCACGCATTCAAAACTTTTTTTTTTAAACAACGTCAGCATCGCTTTTCTTTTATTCAGCATAGATCTGTGTCAACATTTAGCTGACATGGAGGACTAAGATTTTCCTTATTTAAGGCAAAGCCAGCAAATTCATTGCTTTTATTTGGGTCGTTGATAGCTCCTCAAATCATAAGTAGAAAATAATGATCGCCGTGATCAAAGTTTATGGTTATAATTTAAGTGGAGCACTTCAATAACACTGCATGGCGCAGTTAAAGGCAAAAGTCATCACATTGACCATCTTTATCCTTGGACATTGAGGTCAGTTCTTATGTCTAAGGTGCATTCACATCATTTTCTCATCTCCATTACTGCCTGCACTCTCTGTGAACTTGACTTTTAGTGTAACTGCAAGCCAACCGCTTCAATTTCATGTTGTTCCATTCATCACCCACTTTCTCCCCTCATTGTTTTCTTTCTCCTGAAAAAGTCTCTTTGCTCAGCACTTCAAAGCTTGTAGACTCAAGGTCAGATCTTACAGGAGATAACATTTGAAAGGTTGGCTGTCTTTTATTGTGCCGTTATCCTATAGAAAGTGTGAAAAGAGATGTGTTTGTGTAGGTTTATCTACTCCTGCGTCTGGTTGTACATCATGAATTCTAACACACATTTCTTCAGTAGCACAGTTGTTTCATTTCCAAAAAGAAACAAGGTTAAATACATAGTTATGGAGGACTAAGATTTTCCTCTGACAGCATTAGAGAGCTAAACCCAAAATGTATAAAGCGTGTACAATCGTGCTTTTGCAGAGCTGAGGAATGTCGGGTTTGCGAGTTACAAAAGAGGTGATATACCTGATGCAATACTACGGCTTTGATCTTTGTAACATCATCACCTGTTGTTTTAGACTTTGTTGCTGTATAGATTTTCCTTTTGTTTTCACAGAGCAGCTGGATCATTCTATGTCAAAACGCTTATGGCTGCAAATAGCTATGACCATTACCCCCGAGTAAATCAATGAACATGTGTTTAACGTTGAGTTGAAAGCCAATCGCTTTAATACACCATTAAGCCAGTTATCCGTGAAAGAGACCTAGTTCCCCTCTCAAAAAATGGACTTTCTCTCTTATCTTGGCTTTTTTATGCATTATTGCATGCCATAGAGTTAAAATAAGGTCTTTTCCATGCCGTGCTCTTTCTTCACATTGGTTTCCAACTCCTCCCAGACAAAATAGAAAAAAACAAAAAAAAAAGCAGACAGAGCAATGAATGCACCATTGTGCTTCAGTTCATATGTTTAGATCATAACCCCAAGAAAAAAGACTGATTCCATTCTAGACGGCGCCTGCTATGCCCTTTTAGGCAAGCCAGCAAATTCATTGCTTTTATTTGGGTCGATGATAGCTCCTCAAATCATAAGTAGAAAATAATGATCGCCGTGATCAAAGTTTATGGTTATAATTTCAGTGGAGCACTTCAATAACACTGCATGGTGCAGTTAAAGGCAAAAGTCATACATTGACCATCTTTATCCTTGGACATTGAGGTCAGTTCTTATGTTTAAGGTGCATTCACATCATTTTCTCATCTCCATTACTGCCTGCACTCTCTGTGAATTTGACTGTTGCAAGCCAACCGCTTCAATTTCATGTTGTTCCATTCATCACTCACTTTCTCCCCTCATTGTTTTCTTTCTCCTGAAAAAGTCTCTTTGCTCAGCACTTCAAAGCTTGTAGACTCAAGGTCAGATCTTATGGGAGATAACATTTGAAAGGTTGGATGTCTTTTATTGTGCCGTTATCCTATAGAAAGTGTGAAAAGAGATGTGTTTGTGTAGGTTTATCTACTCCCGCGTCTGGTTGTACATCATGGATTCTAACACACATTTCTTCAGTAGCACAGTTGTTTCATTACCAAAAAGAAACAAGGTTAAATACATGGTTACAATGATTCAGTGTGTTTTATAACGGTTCTGCATGGAGGTGAAAATTTATATCCATTTCATCCATTTAAGAGAATTATGGCTGCGCGTTTTTACAGATGGCGCTGCGAACACTCGCAGATATATGAGGACACTGCACTTGTTTCCAAAGAAATGCCTTGGCAGTCGTCAGCCGCTATGAGGCAGTTTGTTCTGTGACAGTTGTGCGAAACATCCTGTCAGCTTCCAACACAGCTCATCATTAATGCCTAAATGATTACGCGGCCATGAAACAAATACATTATTCATCAAAAAGACACTGCAGAAGAAAGACTACACACAAAGATCTCGCCCCTAAATCTGACTCCAGACAATCATACACACACTCCTGCTGTTTGCGCACAAGCAACTACACAAGCTTTACATTACACTGAAAGCTTGTTTGTTCTACGGGTGCTGGGCTCGGTGTTAATGTCATTTCCAGCCGTTGGATATTTCTGTTTGCCTCGTCAGCGTCTGACAGACATTTTCTGGATTCTCCTGAGATGAGCGCTAGAGCATTTTAAAATGAGAATATTTTGTACTAAGTGTTGTTTTCATGCATTTCATTTGAATAACAACCTTAAGCTTGCAAAAAGGCCCTGCATAAACAAAAACCAAATTACTAACAGTATTTTTTTATTTTTTACCTAATTTTGTTTTGGATATGTTTTAATCTGTAAAATTATATAACTGTTAAGTAGGGGAAACTAAAAGCAAATTAAACATTTATATTCGCCAAAAGACAATGTATCAGTAATAGATTTAAAATGAGGAAGACTAGATCAACACACATTTTAAAACAATAATTATTAAGAATTTTACAATCGCACCATTAAGAAATTAAGTAGTGTGGGTTTAAAGGAAAAGTTTAAATACAGTACATACATAAAAGGTTATATCTATTTTAGAATATCATTAAAATCTAGTATTAGTATATATTTCAGTATCCATCTTTGTATCCATCAGTAGCTGTCTTTGTAAGTATATTGAATGGACCTGAGCTATATGAACTAACAATTTACGACTGCATTTTTGTTAATAATGTAAACATTCTCTGACATTGAGTACTGTAGACATTGTGCTCTTTTTTTTTTTTTTTCCATGGTGGAAAGCACTTGCTTCACTTTGAACTTAAATTGCTAGGATAGGTTGCAAACTTTTTTAAAAAGGTAATTAGGAATGAAATGTATATTAAAAAAAGTATACGTGAGGTACCCCAGAGTTTTTGAATACAACAGTGATATAGAGCCTTGTTTACAGAAATGTAGGGGAAACTAAAAGCAAATTAAACATTTATATTTGCCAAAAAAACAGTGTATCAATAATAGATTTGCAATGAGACTAGATCAACACACATTTTAAAACAAGTATTTTTAAGAATATTACATTCGCCCTATTAATAAATTAAGTACTGTGGGTTTAAAGGAAACTTATAATTACTATATAAAAAGTTATATCTATTTTAGAATAATATGCTACGAAAATGACAATTAAAATCTAGTATTAGTATATATTTCAGTATCCATCTTAGTATCCATCAGTAGCTGTCTTTGTAAGTATATTGAATGCACCTGAGCTATATGAACTAACAATTTACAGCTGCATTTTTGTTAATATTGTAAACATTCTCTCACATCAAAACTGTAGTCATTGTGCTCTTTTTTTTTTCCTATGAGGGAAAACATTTGCGTCACTTTGAACTCGAATTGCTAGGATAGGTTGCAAACATTTTTAAAAAGGTAATTAGAAATGAAATGTAAAAAAAAAAAAAAAAAAAAAAAAAAAAAAAAAGTGTACATAAGGTACCCCAGAGTTTTTGAATACAGCAGTGATATAAAGCTTTATTTATGCAAATGTAGGGAAACTAAAAGTAAATTAAACATTTATATTTGCCAAAAGACAATAGATTTAAAATGAGAAAGACTAGATCAATGCAAATGTTAAAACAAGAATTATTAAGAATATTACAATTGGCCAATTAATAAATTAAGTAGTGTGGGTTTAAAGGAAAAGTATAAATACATATATAAAAAAGTTACATTTATTTTAAAATAATATGCTATGAAAATAATAATTAAATCTAGTATTAGTATTTTTTATTCTAAAATCTTTTATTCTAATTTACAGCTGCATTTGTGCTAACAAAGATTAATAAATACTGTAACAAATGTATTGTTTATAGTTAGTAAATGTTAATGCAGAAACTAATGGCGCTTTTCCACTACACAGTACCAGCTCGCCTCAGCTCGCCTCGGCTCGACTCGACTCGACTCGGCTCTGTTTGGTTTTCCACTGTGTAAAAGTTGTACCTGTACCGGCTTCCAGGTACTTTTTTTCGTACCACCTCCGGCGAGGTTCCAAGCGAGCTGAGGCGAGCTGAGGCGATACTAAATGTGACGTGAAAACACAGCAGACTGCTGATTGGTCATAGAGAATCGTCACTATTCACTGCGTCATCATTGCACGCGCCAGCAATAGTATCCAGAATAACCCCGCCATTTTTAAAAAGTTTGGCCAGAGATTGCGTGACATATCCAATCCATTACATATTATGGCAACTCGGAAGAATACGCCGTGGTCAAACGAGGAGGTGCAGACAGCGGGTGTGTGTCGCGTAGAAGATTACGTCACAGCAGTTTCCTGCAGCGTCGCTATGACAAACCAGGTACTATTGTAGAGGTACAGGTACAACTTTTACACAGTGGAAAACCAAACAGAGCCGAGCCGAGTCGAGTCGAGCCGAGGTGAGCTGGTACTGTGTAGTGGAAAAGCGCCATAATGTTACTAATGAAAAGTGTTTGTGTTAGCATCTCTCATTCATGTGAATTTTAAACCAACAACCTAGAGAATAAAATATGACTTTAAATTAAACATGAAATATTAATTAATATTTAAACTCTATCAAAATATTCAATGCAGAGAAACGATTGCACACATTTTTCTCAGACTGCACTAAGTATGTGCTGAATAAGCGTCATAACTCTAGCTTTTTACTCAAACAATTTACAATCTCTCTTTCTCTCTAATATCGCTGTGTGCTCTTCTATCACTTTGTTTGATTGCAGCACTCAAGACGTCTACAAGCAGGCTGGAGTGGCCCCTTGATGGCTATTCTCCCACCATTTTCCTCGCCGAATGTACTATAGCACATGTTTTTAATTATGGATCCACAAGCCGAAACACTGATGGGTCTATCTACGTTCTCATTGTATCTTAAGCATGCTTCATTTACCTTTTGCAAGAGCAGAGATGCGGTACAGGAGCTACCGCTATCTCTTAATATCTAGTCATTTAATTATGCATAACAATGAGAATAAAAGCATATGGCCTTTCAGGCACCTGAGTCTTTTAGATGTATTAAACATGCTTCACAGCCAAGACATTAAATGCATATCTTTTTTTTTTAAAAGCTTAATAATATTTTGCAATACTGTTTAACATACTGAACATGTGAAGAATGTGTGCTTTTAACAAATGAAAAGTGTTGCCCTTTAGTGTTACATAATGCATCTAATAATGAGAGCAAGTCAATCAAAAAGCATATCTTCTGGCAATTTGCTGTAATATTCCAGTTCAGACATCACAGCCTTTCAAGCAAATGAATGTGCCTGCGGGCCGAGCAGTTACTCAAGAGATCTGGATTCTGACTATGTGAATCAAAGCTCTACCCATCATGAATATATCATTACAGTTCAGAACCAGCAAAAAATACTTTTCAGCTATCCATAAAACGAAAGTGCAATGCGAGAGGAGGAGATTCATGTAGGAGAATTTGGAAACTGCCTCAGAGCATAGCTGAAGTGAGTAAGAACGCCTTGAGGACAAGCCCCAGCAGCCAGCACCTAGCATCATTCCCATCGATTTGAATCTGGAGCCAACTACCTTCAAACTGCTTGACATAATTCACTGCCAATGGCATCAAAGTACTGCAGCACTGCCGGCGCTCTTGGGCTTCAAAACTTTCTCTTCAATCAGCCAGCAGTCCTTTATTCCAGCCTCCACACAGCAATAAGGAAGTTATCATAATGCTCTGGAAATATATATCTGTAATTTATTCCTACTGCTCAAACAGCATGCAAAAGACTGATTGCACACTCCTCAGACTTATGGATTTCATGTAATTCAAATGCATAGGCAAAACTGCATGCACACAATTAAAAAAGCACATGAAATATACTGGAACCAGCTGTATATGTAATGAACTCAATACTTCAGCATCAATGAAACCTTGCTCCCTCTCATTCTGCGTAAACCGATTAGAGCTCACAATTTATTTCAAATCAAAGCATGACGTCTCCATCTAGAGCAGCAAGTGTTCTGCTGGTCAGGCCCCTCATTGATGTGCAAGGCATGTGCGGCCTGCCCATTCTCAGCCACACCAAGAAACAGCTACACAGAGGCTCATTGTACCAGGCAAAGGAAATCACTTCATTTAAAACTGGATGAAAAACATTCTCTCACATCGAAGACTGTAGCCATTGCACTCTTTTTTTTTTTTCCATGGGGGAAAACATTTGCATCACTTTGAACTCAAATTGCTAAAATAGGTTGCAAACATGTTTAAAAAGGTAATTAATTAGGAATGAAATGAAAAAAAAAGTATACGTATACGAGTTGATATAGAGTCTTATTTACACAAGTATAAACAACCAAACAAACTAATTAAAATAAATCAACCAATCAATAAATTAATAAACCATATTTCTTTGCTGAGAGGAAATAATAAAGCTTATCTGATTTATGGTGCATGACATTTCTGCATCATTTTTCAAGTATTTAACTCCTCTACAATAAGGCATGTTTAGAAATTCAGCACTAAAACAACAGTATCTCTACTGGCTACTGCAAACTCATTTTAGTACCTTGGACAGCAACTGTGATGTCTACAGTAAAAGACGATCTGATTTAAATTCATAAATTAATGATTGAATGTCTTAGGAGTCACAGATGAAATACTACAGCAAGCAAGTCGGTGTGCCATGTTACGTAAAGAAAATTCAGGCAAGCAAAGATTATCAAATAATTTTCTGCTCCATTTCTTCTTCACCGACAAAGCTTCATGGCACAGAAACTAAGCAAATACAATCAACTACCATATATACTGATCCCACACACACACACACACACACACACACACACACACACTGCCGTGTGCCATTACAGGAGATCAGCCGTGCTGCAGAATACTGCTCAATCCACATCCATCACTAAATGCATAATAAACGTAATTCAGCATTTTGACTAATTTACTTGAAGCTGAAACTACCTGATTTTAGAGCCACAAACATACGTGGAAAATAATATTCTCCTCAACACCAGAATACCCTTTTACTTTTTCCGTTTAATGCAATGGACAAATAATTCTATTTTACATAAAGAGTCTTAAAATACAGCACTTATAAAAATTTGATTAGCAGAAAGCAGAGATAAAATTCTTTAAGTGCAAAGGCACTTCTGGAACCAGGAATTTGTGTTGCACTCACCATCCAACATGTTCTACAGGAATGTCATTTCAACAACCCTGTCGTCTGAGAGAAAATATATTTCATATTACAAAAAAAGCATGGAGCTGTAAGCTATACATATTCTTGCGACAACTGCTACAGTCTTTACGTTTCAAGTAGAAGAAATAATTTAAACCTTAGAGAAAATAATATATCATCTTTAAATTGCGGGTATGTATACAGCCTCTAAAAGAAGATGGAAGGCTTAAGTCTGTGGTGATGTTATTATTGTCTCTTGTGGTTGAATACACAGATGATACAGGTTTACAGGGACTCAATCTTACAACTGACTCATCGCAGTTTGTTTCTCTAGAACTTCGAGGTAGTCCGGCTCAGTTTTAAGCTTGTTGGAAAGCAAAGGATGCTCGTTTTTGGACTGTGGAGCATATTTTCTGGGGGTCCCGTAGAGGACGGTTTTGTTTAATCGATCCTGGTTGTGTCGCCGGGTGGTTTCGTAGGGGGGGATGAAGGATTTTTTGGGTAAAGTGCAAAAGTTATAGCTGAGTGGCCCAGTTTGGGGCAGATCTTTTGCTCTCTCCACAATGTTCTGGTAGAGCAGTTCCGGTTCGCGGTTGGCACATGGCTGCTTGTCAATGAACTCCACTGTGCTAATGGTGAAAGCTGGGCTTCGATCAAGCTCCTCCTTCTTAGGGTCAAGAGTGCTGAAGCTCAGTTCCTTCAGGTTCCGATAGTAGGCCACCTGCTCGTTCTCCTTCTGCATGTAGATGGGATTCTGACACATCTGTCCCACGGGAGGAGGGATGTAGTTATACACATGGTTGTCGCTTTTATCCGCACTGGCGTCCGTGTTGTACGAGCCGTATTGTACTTGGAAGGAGTTCAAGTCCAAATGGTTATTGGGGCCCGAGGGAACATTCTCCACTCCCTTGCGACGTTTGAGGACGAACACGAACAATCCTGCCCCGAAGCACACGGACAGAATGAACACAACGAGCAGGCCTAGGATGAGAACGGACAAGGGCACCTCTGGAGGCATCTCGGGCATTCTGTCCGTAGGGGTTACGGCAGAAGAAGGGGTCGCCTCGGTGCTCGAGCTCACGACAGTCGGGGGTTTAGTCACAGGAACATCATCAGTCTCAGGGCAGATGGCATCGTTTCGGAGGGAGCGCAGGAGCCGACCTGCATGCTTGGATGGTGAGTCACATGTGATCTCATTCACCACTACGCTGGTGCTGGACAGCTCCATCCAGTTCTTAAGCTCCACAATGTCGCAGGTGCAGTCCCACGGATTCTCCTGGAGGTCGATCTGAATGAAGGCAGAGAGCTGGTCCAGCACCCCGCGCACTGGGAGATGGGAAAAATGATTGTTTCTGAGATTAAGCCTTGTCAGCATAGTACCTCCAAACACGTTATCAGGAAGGGATCTCAGCAGGTTATTATTAAGGAACAATAGCTGCAGATTGTGCAGAGAGTTGAAAGTGTGGGGTAAAATCTCTTTAATGATGTTATATTCCAGGTAGAGATATTGCAAGCTCTGCAGCCCAGCGAATAAAGACTGGGACAGGCTTTCGATGTAGTTGCCATTCAGATAAAGCCTCCTTAAACTTGTGAGATTCTCGAAGGCTCCGTCCTGAATGATTGCTATTCTGTTATTCCCTAAATGCAGGAGCTCTAGGGAGCTGTACTCTGTCAGATCCGTTCTGTATATGGTATGCAAATAGTTACCGGTTAAATGCAGTTTCTTTGGATACGACGGTTTGGGTTGAAGTTCAGAGATGTTCTGAAGTTTCCTCTCCTGACAGTTGATGTTTAATCCACTGTCAGGATTTTGCGACGTGCACACGCAAATGCTCGGGCAGGTCATCGGAACCGGCGAGCGAGTCTGGTACACCATGATAGGCCCGAATACATGCTTATCTCTGCTGGACGTGACACGAGGAGTGGGGCGGTATCTCATTTTGGGGGGGCGGGAGGCCTTGGGGGCTCTTGTCGGTGTGACTCGAGGCCTCAGGGTTGGAGACGGACCCTGGTATTGTGAATCAGATGGCGGTTGCATCGCACGATGACTTGCGTCTCCAGGATTGCGCCTAGGGCAAAGGTCTTGCTTGATCAGCTGCGTGACGTCTTTACCGTGCAGTCTGAATGGTGTCTCACAAACGATATCCCCCACGAAGACTGAAATTGTATCCAGCCAGGCTTTCAGAGGTATCAGATCACAAGTGCAATTCCACGGGTTCTCTTCCAGCTGAATCTCCATTATTCCACCTATATGCTCTAAAACGCCAGCAAACGGCAGCATCTTTAGTCGGTTTCCCCTTAAATCCAAATGCGTCAACATGACAAAGCGGAATATATTGTTTGGTAGAGAGAGCAAAAGGTTGTCGTTGAGTATCAGGACTTTGAGTTTATTCAGTTTGTTGAAAGCCCCAGCCTCTATGGCACTGATGTAATTATAATCAGCCTGCAAATACTCCAAACTCTCCAAACCAGAAAAAGTGTCCTCTCTTATGATCTCCAAGTTATTGTTATTGAGATGAAGACGCTTCAAGTTTTTTAACCCATTGAATGCCCCCATTTTGATCTCCTGCAAGCCATTATTACCCAAATGAAGAGATGTTACATTACCATAATTGAGGAATTCGTTCGGGCTTATCTTGGTGAGAAAGTTTCCATTCAGAAACAGTTGGCTGATTTTATTTTGCGGAGGCTGGAAATGACTGACCGTGGTAAAACCCTTGTTTTCACAATTGATATTCAACGCGTTCTCCTTTTCCTCGCAGGAGCACCGGTTCTTGCAAATGTCTTTGGAAGTTTTGCGGCTGTCTGTCTTTGAAGGGAAACTGGTGACTGTTAAAACGCTCAGCAAGAGAATGTTGTTCAGCATTTTTACAGCAATAATGCCGAAAGCCCCAGCATTAATGTGCAAATCTCAAAACAGGCATGCACAGCCTCAAAGAAGATTTCAAAAGGCGCACAGAAGCGCACAGCTCTCCATTGACCCTCCTTAAATCCCAAAAGGCGAAACAGAGAAGACATCCATCACCGAGCGCACTGTGACCGCTGCTGGACCGAACGCATCGTCGTCCCTCGCAATGATAGTGAAATCCAGGACTAATGAGCAAGCATTCATGCAGCAGTTTGAAGCGCATCCGAGGCACCACAGTTTTGAGTCTCGGAGCTTAAACTGTCCTCTTTCACCTGCAGCGTAAAAGATATTCACACGAAAGCAACTTCACGCCTGTGATCCTGCATGGCGACAGTCAACTTGACGGTGCGTGATGCGCGGGATAACTGAGCGCTATGCGAGCAAGCTTCAGAGTGAGAGAGATGGACTCCGCGCTTGCTCACTCACTCCCACCAGGAGCGCGCGCCTATGTGTGTGTGTGTGTGTGTGTGTGTGTTGGATGAGAGTGTGTGAGCTCTGCGTGGAATTCAGACGTCACCGCTCTTGAGTGAGTAGATGTTTTCCTTGTTAAAAACGCTATTTTATAATGTTATTTTATACACTAGCATTTATCAGTGTTTGATAAATGTTGTTTCAAGATGGAATTCAAGATCGTTTTGTTTCATTTATCTCTGATATTGCATGATATTTTACGTTTTATTTATTTTAATTAATTACTACATTGATTTAATATATTTATGAACTATTGATGTGCATATTCTAACGCGTCTTGTACTATTTTCTTTTACGGTAGCTTTTAACATATTGCTTCAAGCCTTTTTAATTTATGTATGACATTGTGACCTTTTTATCTTCTATCTCATTATTATTATTATTATTATTATTATTATTATTATTATTATTATTATTATTATTATTATTATTATTATATTATTATTATTATTGTTATTAAATAAAAATAGTAGAAGAAGAAGATGAAATTACATAAAAACAACAGTTGCCTGGTTATGTTTGGCTGTTTCTAGTTTCATTTTATTTTATTTTATTTTATTAGTTCATAATGGTTTTAACAATTTTTTGTAGCACGATAATATTAAAATGTGAAATGTGATCACTGTGTAGTTTCTGTAATTATAGTATCTCTATCATTGACAAAAGCAGATGCTCTAATCATAATACGCCACTAGGAGGCGCAAGCAGCTCCAAAATATACATACAAATATATTTTATGGGTGTCAATGCATTTTTGAAATGATGCGAAACACATCTTAATGTCAGAAACAGACAAGAAATCCAACAGCACTGTTGTGAGGTTGTACTAACGCACATACTCAGACAGAGACACAAACATTTGCAGAGGTAAAGATTTTATCAACAGGCATCTCCATTTAAGAGGAAAAAACAACTTCTTCAGATTAAATTGGTATTATTTTGCTTATCCATTCCTCTTGTTTATTTACTGACTGCTGCTTGGCAAAGTAAATTTGAGACTTAATACATGACTCATTGTAATATTAAGAACCATCTTAAATTGCAATTACAAAACACCTTCAAGGCACGAGATAATCTGTCATAAATTATTGATTTACATGCTGCACCCTGGCAATAGCAACCATGATAGATAGCCAAGAAAAGGAGGCACTAAGGCCAAACCCAGCCAATCCAGGATAAGAGAGACTATTACGCCATCAGATTTTAAGCCATTCCAAATAATAATAATAATAATAATAATAATAATAATAATAATAATAATAATGTTAACAGTTTTGTTTTAGTTTGAATAACTATGATAAACTAACTAAATTAATAAATACAGTTTACATATACTGAAACAAATATGTTACGAAACTCCTGATCTTAATGACTGAATAAAAATGATTAAAACAACCGTCTGTCAGGAAGACACACGAGCACAACTTTAAATCATATCTCATGTCATCTTTCATTTATCTATATTTGTCTCACAATTATTCCACTAATTAGTCATTATCAATCAGATATTTGAGGAGGTAAAAAGAGCTAAACTCCTAACTCTGTTCTTAATCATTTGTTAAAACCTCCTGATTAATAGGGTCATCATTGATGAGGTATCTAATGAAGGCCACATCAGATGGATAAACTCTCTAACATCTGCTAGGAAAATGTTCAAAGTGATTTGCACCACCCTCAAAGACAGACACAGCGACATCTGCACATGAAAGCCAAAATTCGATCTGTGTATCTGATGCATTTATTGTAAACATCAGATGCTGAATGACTCATTTGTTTTACGTCATCTAAATCTGTTTTCTTATCTTCTGAATGCGCGCCATTGTTTGACGTCTATTACAAAACATTGCACATATGGCCATATGATGAAACACTCTGAAAATAGATGTGTTATTTCAATTGAAGCGTTTTAGCATTGCGTATTTGTAATTATTCTATTACAATCTGCCCACTTTGTGCCGTTGTATTATTGTGACAGAGAGCTTTTATTTTAAGTCATATTGCATATAATTATCACTTCACACTTATATGCGATGCAAAAGCTTTGGAACAATGTGCATGACAAGTAAATGCATATTGCATTAGTGTGTTATGTAAATAAAAGGTAAAGGAATTTAATATGCATGCACTATATTCAAAAGTATCTAAAAATCTAAAGTTTAAGCTACTAATACTAACATTGACTATTAAACTTTGTACAAAAACAAAGTATTGCAATCATATTCAATCAATCAATCAATCAATCAATCAATCAATCAATCAATCAATCAATCAATATTAGGACATAATATAGAACTGTCCTCTTTTTATTTTATTTATTTTATTTT
>NC_133376.1:8543920-8595547 GCF_049309525.1 Garra rufa
ACACTAATGTCAATCCAATTGTAAAAAATAAATAAATAAATAAATAAATAAAAAATACTTTTGTGGCCTAGTCCTAGGCTTTTAACTCAAAATCAATAAAACCACTGCAGTACAATTCGCTGGACTCTCCATATCAATAATTATAAAAAAGTTGAACATTTGCATTTGGAGAGTAATAACATAGTCATTTAATAATATGGTCATGATCTAGTGTACCCAAAACCTATACATCCTATAAGAAAACTCTAAACTTCACAAATCCTAGTAAACTCATGCATCATATGTTCTGGTGTCAGCCATTTATTTCATGTTGTCCCATACCCTAACAGCATAGAAGCTATAAAGGCCTTACATGCTCAAACCCCAGTAATTGATCCTAGCAGCTATATTTGATTTTATATCTTGTCATATTTGGGTTGTTTTTATATCCACATTTAATAACGTGTTCTAAAGCAAAGGCTGGACAGAACTTGTCTGGCAAATCACCAAATAAAATGTATATTTTGACGTTTCATTTTGTTTGTTTTTTTCTTGTGTTGGCAAAGGTTGACTGTAGAAGAAGAGATTCTGACACCCCACATCTTGAGATTTGGCAGATGGTTGTCACACAGGAAAGTCATCACATAGTTTGTATCTCAGCAACTATAAAGTTTTATGTGTTTGCGGTTTTTATTTTACAGATTAAATTGAACAGAAAAGCCTCTAAGGCTGTCTTATTGCATAATCTATTGTGCCAGCTTCACAAGCACAGATGTGACACCAAGTAACAATATGCCCCACTTATTGATGTGTAATACGGTAGAAATTTGGTATCTTTGGTCACTTTTGACTGAAAAATGTAACATTTTGATTTTTAAATTGTTTGCTTCATCGGAATGAGATGACACTTAATGACTTTTGTCACATTTTTTGTATGAACAAATGGACATGATTTTGATACATTGCATACACTGACACAGAATAAAAAAAAAAAAAAAATATGGAAAAAAAATATAGCTTATAAGAAGTGTATAAATATTGATTATCTTAAAAATAAAATCTTAAAAATAAAGGTGCTTCACGATGCCATAGAAGAACCTTTTAGTCTAAATGGTTCCATAAAGAACCTTTAACATCTGAAGAACCTTTCTGTTTCACAAAGGGTTCTTTGTGCCAAATAAGGTTCTTCAGATTATTAAAAGGTAAGCAAGAAAAGGCTCTTTAAAGAACCTTTGACTGAATGGTTCTTTGTGGTACCAAAAATGGCATCGCTTGAAGAAACTCTTGAAGCACTTTTTTTTTTTTTTTAAGTGTGTAGTATCATAAAATCTCCTTAAAATTCTAAATAAATAAACAAACAAGCATTTTAAGGCTTTGATCACTTTTGACCTTAAAGGCACCAAGTATGACCCACAAATGAAGAGACCCAAAGGGTTAATAGCCTGGGCACTTTATCCAAAGCAATTTACAGTGCATTTGGGATATTAATTTTAGCCATTCATGTATTCCCTGGAAATCAAACCCATGACCTTAATATTACTGACACCATAATTCACAACAGTTGAGTTGCATACAGGAACATACAGCTAGAAAAGGTCATAAGGTACCATCCTGCCACAATTAGCACCTCAGAGGGAGATCTATGAACATAATTTGATAAGGTTTGTGCTTTTAAATATTAGAATGATATGTAGTTTTGTTTGAAGCATTTCTGAGGCAGGTTCTTTATTGGCATCAGTGGTACCATGAAGAACCATTCATGTGACCTTTCCTTTGCAAAAACAGTTCTTTATACTGAAAAAAGAAAAGAAGTAGAATTATATATATAAAGAAAAAAATTATTTATTTATTTATTTATTTATTTATTTATTTTTTGCTTTTACATGTAGGTCAGAAGGCCTGTCTGCGTTGGTGGTTCTTGGCTAGAACAAGCTTGCAGAGGACCAGACTTTTGATGATATTCAACTACACACCTACTGTATATCAATCAAGTCCAACAAACAGGCACCACAGTAATCAGACAGTAATCTAATGTGCCTCTAGAACACTTTGTTTAGAGGACCATAACTGCTTAAAACCACTGGCCAGACTTCATCCTCCTAAGTGGATTTCAAATGCAGTGCTTATGTAAGTGCTGCTATAACTTCATGACTCTCTAATCGGCCCCTGTGCGTTTAGTATTGAAAACAGGGAAAATGTCATGACTAATGCTGCTTAGAGCTCATAAACAAATTGGATTTCTTTCAGTATTTGATGCCTCAAAACATATTAATTTTAGCTAGGTTCAGCACATGACACATACTGTCCATCAAGTTTAGTGATGGTATTAATAACTAGGAACTACATAATATGCTGCTAATGTATAATCACTCTTATGAGTGAATTCACAAGAAAGTTATACCCTGAATATGTTTTCAGTAGTTCAATATCTTCTTATATTGAAAGCAATCTTTTATTTCATGCATCATTTTTCATCTAGGAAATCACATTCACACCGGAGGTCTGTAAGATCACCAGAGTGCTCATATTCTTCATTACAAATGAAAAGCTTAATTTATTCCAGGCTTTATTTGAAGGGCAGCAAAGTGAGCAAGAAATTGAAAATGAGAGATATGCGTTCAAGGTCAACATCTGATCCCAAAGAGAAATTCATATCTGTGGAATTGGCAATGCACTGGCTGTAGATATACCCAATTTTGAAGTGTGTTTGTTTGCAAATGTCTAGAGATGTGTGTATATTCCTATGTGTGGACACCTGCACATATATGCTCATAGATTTTTTGTGGTTCCTGCATGATTGCCCCTGCACTCGTTCATTGGTTGGCCTTGAAATAGTAGGCAATTAGAGGGGAAAACCTTCTCATCCAATGCTCCAAGACCAAAGCTTGTGTTCAACCGCACTCAGAGGTCTTCTGGGAGAGAATGAGGTGGAGCCCGGAGACTGTTGGGTAGCTATGAAGAAATCGAAATTCCATTGCACAGTTGCGACTGAAAACTTTTTGCAGTTTGTAAACAAACACTAAAACCTTTTCTGACTC
Source organism: Garra rufa (assembly GCF_049309525.1). Classification (NCBI taxonomy): domain Eukaryota; kingdom Metazoa; phylum Chordata; class Actinopteri; order Cypriniformes; family Cyprinidae; genus Garra; species Garra rufa. The sequence continues at coordinate 8,546,938 of NC_133376.1, forward strand.
CCAGCAGTGCAGCATACTGTACATGTTCAAATTAACAAGACTACTTTAAAGTCAGTCTTCAGAGCTCTCAGTGAGTTCTGGGAATAAACGAAGTGCAAAGGAGACGGATCTAGATTGGAAATTTCACTTTTTGAACATTCTGCTGGGCAAAAGTCTAGACGCTTCACAAACAAAACTAAAAATGATTATCTTTATATCTTTATTTTCTAGCTTTTGTGTGCTAATACAAAATGTCAGTTAAACAAGCTGTCAATTCATGAAATTGATACACTGCTGAGAAACAAACGATAAAGCTTGGCTTATTAAATAACAGCACTTTCTACGAAAGCACTTTTTGTTAATGATATGATCACTGATCATAAGCTAGATGTGCTCTGTTTGACAGAAACCTGGCTAAAACCAGATGATTACATTATTTTAAATGAGGCAACCCCCCAAAATTACTGTTATAAACATGTGCCACGTGTGAAAGGTAAGGGGGGAGGTGTTTGCACAATTTATAGCAATATGTTCAGTGTTTCTCAGAAAACGGGCTTTAAGTATAACTCGTTTGAAGTAATGGTGCTCCATATAACATTATCCAAAGAATCAAGTATTAATGATAAATCTCCTGTGACGTTTTTACTGGCTACTGTATACAGGCCATCAGGGCACCATACAGACTTTATTAAAGAATTTGCTGATTTTCTATCCGAATTAGTGTTGGCCGCAGATAAATTCTTAATAGTGGGTGATTTTAACATCCATGTTGATAATGAAAAAGATGCATTGGGATCAGCATTTATAGATATTCTGAACTCAATTGGGGTTAGACAACACGTTTCAGGTCCTACTCATTGCCGAAATCATACTTTAGATTTAATATTGTCACACGGAATTGATGTTAATGGCATTGAAATTCTGCATCAAAGTGATGATATCTCAGATCATTATCTAGTCTCGTGTATACTCCAGATAACTAAAACTGTAAAACTAACTCCTCACTATAAGTACGGTAGAACCATTACTTCTACCACAAGAGACTGCTTTGTAAGTAACCTTCCTGATTTATCTTAATTCCTCAGCATATCCGATAGCTCAGGAAAACTTGACGATGCAACAGAAACTATTGACTCTCTTTTTTCTAGCACTTTAGATATAGTTGCTCCTCTGCGGAGAACGCAGCTGGAAGAAAACAAAACTAGAGGTTTTCCGTACAGCCTGGCGTGAATGTAACATATCCTATAGAAAAGCATTAAAAACTGCTAGATCAGATTATTTTTCATCTTTCTTAAAAGGAAACAAACATAACCCTAGGTATTTATTCAATACAGTGGCTAAATTAACGAAGAATAAAGCACCAACAGGTGCTGAATTTTCCCAACAGCACAGCAGTAATGACTTCATGAACTATTTTACTACCAAGATAGATACTATTAGAGATAAAATTGTAACTATGCAGCCATCCGCTACAGTATCGCATCAGATATGCTATAAATCTCCTGAGGAAAAATTCCATGCATTTTCAACTATAGGAGAGGAAGAGTTGTACAAACTTATTAAATCATCGAAACCGACAACATGTATGTTAGACCCTATTCCATCTAAGCTACTAAAAAAGGTGCTTCCAGAAGTCATAGATCCTCTTCTGAATATTATTAATTCGTCACTATCGTTAGGATATGTCCCCAAAACTTTCAAACTGGCTGTTATTAAGCCTCTAATTAAAAAGCCTCAACTTGATCCCAATGAATTAAACAATTACAGACCAATTTCAAATCTCAATTTTCTATCAAAGATACTAGAAAAGGTAGTGTCCTCACAATTGTGTTCTTTCTTAGAGAAAAATGGTATCTGTGAGGATTTCCAGTCAGGTTTTAGACCGTATCATAGCACTGAGACTGCTCTTATTAGAGTTACAAATGATCTTCTCCTGTCATCCGATCGTGGATGCATCTCTCTATTAGTACTACTGGATCTTAGTGCTGCGTTTGATACTATTGACCACAATATTCTTTTAAATAGACTTGAAAATTATGTTGGCATTAGTGGTACTGCACTGGCTTGGTTCGAATCGTACTTATCTGACCGGCATCAATTCGTAGCAGTGAATGACGAGGTATCATATCAATCACAAGTGCAGTACGGAGTACCTCAAGGCTCAGTACTAGGGCCATTACTTTATATGTTACCCTTGGGAGATATCATCAGGAAACATGGTGTTAGCTTTCACTGTTATGCTGATGATACGCAGCTCTATATTTCTTCACGGCCTGGCGAAACATACCAATTTGAAAAACTAACAGAATGCATAGTTGAAATAAAAAATTGGATGGCAAGAAATTTTTTGCTGCTAAATTCTGAAAAAAACAGAGGTGTTAATTATTGGACCTAAAACCTCCGCATGTAATAACCTAAAACACAGTCTATTACTCAGTGACTGCTCTGTCAATTCGTCGTCATCAGTCAAGAACCTAGGTGTGCTATTCGATAGCAATCTTTCCTTCGAAAGCCACATTTCTAGCATTTGCAAAACCGCATTTTTTCATCTAAAACATATATCGAAATTACGACCTATGCTCACAATGTCAAATGCAGAAACATTAATCCATGCGTTCATGACCTCAAGGATAGATTATTGTAATGCTTTATTGGGTGGTTGTTCTGCACGCTTAATAAACAAACTCCAGCTGGTCCAAAATGCAGCAGCTAGAGTTCTTACTAGAACCAGAAAGTATGACCATATTAGCCCGGTTTTGTCAACACTGCACTGGCTCCCTATTAAACATTGTATAGATTTCAAAATCTTGCTAATAACTTATAAAGCCCTCAATGGTTTAGCTCCTCAGTACTTGAGTGAGCTCTTATCATATTATAGTCCCTCACGTCCGCTGCGTTCTCAAAATTCCGGCAATTTGATAATACCTAGAATATCAAAATCAACTGCGGGCGGCAGATCTTTTTCACATTTAGCGCCCAAACTCTGGAACAATCTACCTAACACTGTTCGGGAGGCAGACACACTCTGTCAGTTTAAATCTAGATTAAAGACCCATCTCTTTAACCTGGCCTATACTTAATACATTGCATAATCCAAATCCGTTAAAGGATTCTTAGGCTGCATTATTTAGGTCAACCGGAACCAGGGACACTTCCTATAACACCTGATGTACTCGTTGCATCAGAAGAAGAATGGCATCTACGCTAATACTAGTATCTTTCCTTCTTATTCCGAGGTCACCGTAGCCACCTGTATCCAGATCAGACGGTCACTGCAGTCCCCCGGATCTAGTCCGTGCCCGTCAGCACCCAGAGATATCCTCTACAGCCCTGAATGTCAGCAGAGACCACATCAAAGACAGATCATCAGTGAAGACCTCATCACCTAGACGGCCATCGACGCAAGACAGCGAAAACCAGATGAGTCCTCTCCAATCTGATTTTGTGGCAACTTGGAACTCTTACATCTACATTAATATTAGTCTGTTTTTTCTTATTCCCAGGTCACCATAGCCACCAGATCCAGTCCGTATCCAGATCAGATGGTCACTGCAGTCCCCCCGGATCCAGTCCAAACCTAGAGCAGATGGTGGATCAACACCTACAGCCGAATGTCAGCGGATACCGTGTCAACTAGATCATCAGAAAGAGACAGATCATCAAGAAAGAACTCCTACCCTAAACGACCACCGGCACAAGACCATGGGAACCAGATGAGTCCTCCCCAATTTGACTTTGTTGCAATATGGAACTCTTGCATTATTATTGACATTTTATTTTATTATTTTAATACTGTAAGGTTGCTCTGACACAACTTGTATTGTAAAAAGCGCTGTATAAATAATAATCTTGACTGACACAAAGCAGCATTAAGGGGCCGATCACACCGAACGCGTCTTTTAGTTCTAAAAACGCGAGGCGCACAGCACTGCCTTTTTTTGGTGACTTTAATAAAAGAGCAGTGTGCTGCGTTTTTTTTTTATGTTGCTAAGCAACGACCAAAACAGCTGTCCTGTCAGTCAAATCAAAGGATTATAGCACGAGTGCTCTAAAATCTTAGTTTTTTTTTGCTGTTAAGTAAACTGTCATATTAGCAGAAACCTTAAAAAATACAGCTCCGGGTAACCCACGACAGACACCAAAGGTTTCTCCTCCATTTCTTCCAGTCTCCGGACTTTTTAAGCAACGGTAAACTTTCGTCACCACAACAGAAGGCCCGCCTCTCCATTCATTCAATTGGACAATGGAAAAGAACGCGAATGACATTGGGTGTTTTTCCGCTCAGAGTTGATTTTTTTTCAACTTCAGGCGCTCAGAGCGCTCCTGCAAAAACGCGAGGCGCAGCAGGTGGCGAAAACGCGAGGCGCCGAATAAGCAGCGCGCAGAACGCTCACTGCCAACAGAAAACCATTCAAAAGAGGCGCCTCCAACGGCAAAAACTTGTTCGGTGTGATCGGGGCCTAACGCAGTTTTATCAGGCATGAAATGAAAATTCCAACGACACGTTTCTGGGGACAGTCGGTTCCCTTCAGATACATTCATATAAAGACATCCGTGCCACATTTTGTCTTTGAAATGTGCAGCGCACATATTTCTTCAATGACATCATTGCCTTTTGAAATTTAATCCAGCCCTATTGCGATTCTCGTCTTTCCTTCCTCAACTGTAAGACCTCTTAAATTATAACTAAGATGTTCCTCACACTATTTGACATATTTAAAACTTTTTATGGCCTTAAATTTAATACAACTAAGTTGAGGAGTTTTTAAGGAGCTGCAGGAGCCCTCTACTTTACGATAGCCCGTCGGGCAGTCCGGTCAAACATTGTGGTAGCCCGACTGGAAAACACAATAGCCCCTGGAAGTATGTATATATATTGTCAGTAATGGAGGAACGCCATCAAATGTAGCGAAGTAAAAGTAAAGTTGTTTCACTATAAATGTACTTGAGTAAGAGTAAAAGTACCTAGCTTTAAATATACTCTAAAAGTAGTTACCCCTAAAATTGTACTGAAGTAAATGTAACAAAGTAAATGTAATTCATTACTACCCACCTCTGGTCAGATGAAATTTAAAAAAAAAAGAGCTTTTTGGCAGCAAACACTTAAGATGGGTTTGGTCCAAACAGGGATAAAAACTATCCCATGTGTACAATGAAATATACTGCTGGATCTTTCATGTTGTGGGCCTATTTTTCTGCCAGAGATCCTGGACATCTTGTTTAGATACATGGCATCATGGTTTACCAACAGGAAAAAGTCTAAACCTGACTGCCTCTGTTAGAAATCAGAGGGTCATGGTCGGATCCTCCATCATGGCAATGATCCAAAACAAACATCAAAACAAACACAAAAATGTGTCACTGAGGACAAAATAAAGCTTCTGCTTCTGCTTTTTTTTTTTTTTTTTTTTTTTTTTTTTTTTTTTTTTAGTTTTGAACTTTAAGAAATGTAGGTAGAGGCCTATATTTTCAGAGAGTTTTTTTTTTTTTTTCAACTCAGTCTCATCCAAAAATGTAACTATTTTAGAAGGTGGCAATTTTGTATGAATTCATGTGAATTAAAATTATTTCAAAAACGAGCAGTTCAAACATTGTGCTTGATATCTCATCTTGTGTTCACAAAAGAAAGTAACTCGATGATGGTGAGTAAATAATGACAGAATGTTCTTTCTTGTGTGTGAACTACAGTGATGGGCAAGCTACTTGGAAAATGTAGTGAGCTAAGCTAACAGTTACTCTTAATTAAATGAAGCTTAACTACACTAAAGCTACAGCCTTGGGTAATGTAGCAATCTAAGCTACAGCATCATGGCAAAAGTAGTTCACTACATCTAAGCTATTTTTTTAAATTTCATTTTTCTATTGAACCAACATCATACCAAGTCAATGCTCTCTCAGTGATCAATTAAATTGTCAGTCACACAGGCATACAAGTTCAGTTTAATTGTTTATTCATCCACTCTTCCAAACCAATTTGGCAACAAAAATCAGTATCATGTACAGGGCTGGATTTATCTCATATTTTGGGGGTTGAATTATTTCTTGAAGAAAAAAAAAAAAAAAAAAAAAAAAAGAATATTAAACAAATAAAACAGGGAAAACATGAAATTTGTAAATAAAATAATTTTATACATATTATTGAATAACATAAATCTATATATGAATGGGTGGGTAAAAAATAGCCTAATGGAAGTTCTGTAGATTTGCTGTATATAGCTACTAAAATACGACACACAAAAACAGTACTTTAATTTACTGCCATTTTTGAAAAAAGATAGTGATTGATTTCATGAATCCAGGAGCCTGTTTTTTTTTTAATTGTCAGAATCTATAGTACATAACAAATATATTTTATAATGTTTTGACATTATTTCCCTCAATCCACAACAAATCCTTTAACTTTAACCTTATTCAGAACAGAACAATGATGAAATAAATAAATAAATAAATTTGCCTAAACAATCCAAAGCAAATTAAATGCGAAACTGAAAGTAAAGTTGGGCTTATGTAGACTACCTCTCTTGCCACAAATACAAATGATCCATTTATGCAATGTATTTGAAGCGAAATTATTATGCATTGGGTAAGCTTTGTACTTCATGCACGTCGACGGAAAATATCATGATGAGCAAAAATGTGCCACAGGACCGGTGGTCACGCTGAACTGCATGTAATACACACTAATTGACTAGTGTAACTTTTGGGTGACTGTTTTATTTTTCAAATGAACAGGCTGCAGTCATAGTGTGCGCGTAATAAGACACCGGCGCGATCAAACAGCTGAATGGCATATTCTGTCATTTTGGTCATAGTAAAGGCATAATTCGATACTGCAAAGTCCAAAGCAGTTTGAAGTATCACAAATATTAGCAAAGATTATTATAATCCGTTTGTTTTTGCTAAGAACGAACCGAAACATTTTGCCTTTCGCCATGAATTTGACACCCACACCCACCCACTCCCCATCTCGTACTTCTGAGGTTTGAGATCTTCCCAGAGCACTAGCCTGCTTCAAAGACTAAAATCAAGGCACCCATCACTAGTTCTAATACTACGTTTTGCATTGCACATTATACAGTTTTCTGTTGCTATGTGAGTGCTCAGACATTTAGCTAAAATATAAAGATTCAGCGCTTCACATAAGCAATTTGGTTGTGTCGACAACAAATGCTAAACTAAGACACACTTTTCTCATCTCCTCGAATGCAAAAAAAAAAAAAAAAACATTAGCCTTTATAAATACAGTGTTGTATTATAAATACAGAAAACATGTACTTTTCAATCAGCACTTCTTTATTTGCCTCAAGTCTGCAAACACGCTGAGATGCTTCAAACTGCGCGCTGCACTTCATTCACGAGAGAGGCGGGAGGAACAATACGGTTTGACTGACAGTTTGAGGAGCCAATGGCGTCACGAGGTTTAGTGGCGGTGGCGCCGCTTACTGACCCAGGATCAGTGATCCGTAGCAGTTATATTTCCAATTTGAGCTTAAAGTATAGAAAAATATATAGCTTGTAGCTTTTGTTGACGCTACCGTGCTACTTGCTCAAAATAATAGCTTAGCTACTGAAAAGCTTTTTGATTCAGAAAACACTACTTGTAGCGACGCTACTGCCCAACACTGGTGAACTATCCCTTTAGCATCACTAGTTTTTCACAGAGCGCATTTCACAACATCGCAATTCAATGGCCACATGAAGGTAGCATTCATAAAAGGCAATCCAGCAGTAAGTGGAGACCCAGGCTCATGTTGTTTTGTTGTATCGATAATAATGTAACCTCTCGAAAAGGTACCAGTCCTCGCCCTTAGCACATATTGATTTTCATCTCTGAGACCTTGTATCCTGCAAACTCTTGTGGTGAAACTAACGCAGTCCTGCAAGGAAACAGTGTGAGGTTTGTTTTGCTTGTTTTGGGGACCCGAGAGAGTGGAAACCAATTCATTATACCGGAAGACAACAAGCTGGTCAGCGAAACACTTATTTGCAGAGTTATTGATGTATTGCGCATCTCTTTACAGATGAACAAAAAAGAAAAGAAAAGAAAAGAAAAAAGACTGCAAAACATCCGTATGATTCGTGAAATCTTAATTACAAATCTAAAATACTTCAAATACGGAGCACATTAGTACGAAGGTTCAAAGATTACACTCCTTACTGATTCAAAAAAGATACAAACGAAATGTCATTGTCGATGCAGATAAGAGCAGCAAAGCAGCAAAGGAGGTAAAAATGAAACTCTTGTTTGGATCTTTTATCATACTTAAGCCAAATTCCAATATAACAGTACAGCAGAGATATGCAATTTCTATCAGACTATAGTGCTCAAATGGAGAATGTTGTTAAATTAGAGAGAGATGACTAAATTTAGATGTTACTGCATGCAAACATAGTTTCATGGTGAGGACAATATGTGTTGTCTTCTTTACTACATTTAGGCTTTTTGTTATACACTGCACTGCACATTTTTTTTTTTTTTTGTTACCTTTGGCTCTGTTGAGGGAGGGTTGTGATTTGAGCTGGGATCTTCACATAGCAGCCTGGGACGCTGTGGCATGCTTTAATTGACCACAGTGGCACTGGGCTACAGTCCCGACTGGAATTACTGCTTATACCTCAATACCTTCCCCGCTCTCTCTACGCTGCCCTAACAGCTCAGGGACTGGATTATTTAATTTGGATTACAGCAGAAAACACTTCACAATGAATAGAAGCAGTCTTAGTGCTGATTTGTTTGGGACTGTCGACACGACCTCTTTTATAAGTTTTACTCAAAGACTTCTATTGATTTGTAGACCTTAAAGTAACCTCAAAGCAAAATAAAACTCCAGTCAAAGAAAAAAAAAAAAAGGACTGTTAAGAAAGAAAGAAAAAAAGAAATACAGATTTTGAAATGTGGGCAGTGGGCATCTCAAAAATGAATGCAAGCTTGTAGTTGATTGCAAACTATAAGTGGATAAAATGATTGGAGAAGTCTGTTTACTGGAAGACTGGGTTAGACATTTACATTTCATGCTGACTTTAAACTGTGTGGAAAGTGTAATACGTAACTTTTGAGAAATTCTGTAAATTTTTATTATTTTATACAAAAAAATGTCATTGTTTTTTTATATGCTGTATTAATTTTCTTTCTGCTGTGGAAAAAAAAGGTATTTAAAAAAATGTTTTAGCTGTTTGTGTCCGTTAAATGGAATAGGGTCCACGAATTGCAAGCACCAAACTTGTTACATTAAAAAAAATGCTATTTCTATAAGCTTTAACCTATTAAATAAATACATACATACATACACAAATATTGTTAATAAATAAAATTGAAGTTGATTCTGTGATGTTAAATAATATATTTGCCTTTGATAAAACCAGGTAATATAGATGTTATAGGTTACCTTTTCCAGCATACATAAGGTAGCCTAAAAGTAGACTCCAGTGGTTTAATCCAAGTCTTCTGAATAGATTCAAGCTCTTTTTTTTTTTTTTTTTTTTTTTGATGAACAGAGTGACATTTAAGTGGTAATTCATTGATCAGCTCACAAAGCCTAAATCAAATATGGCGACACATCAATAACTTCAAACCTGGAGTGAGAGGGAGAGAGAAAAATCAATTTTGAAGGCATGGGGGTGAACGACGATGACAGAATTTTGAATTCCCTTTATTATCATTATGTGTATAATCCAAGGAAATTTGTTTTTTTAAATATATTAATAGTAAAATAAAAAAAACATATGGTAACACTTTAGTATAGGGACCAATTCCTATTAACTAGTTGCTTATTAGCATGCATATAGCATATTGGCTGTTAATTAGTATTTATAAAGCACATATTTTAAATGACCATATTCTACATCATTCTACATATGGAGTAATTAGGAGTTTACTGAGGCAAAAATCATATTTAATAGTTAGTTATTAGTAAGAACTGAACCTTAAAGTAAAGTGTGACTAAATGTATAATGATAAATTAACACATTGACATCATCAATTTGTACTGAGGACTTACTTAGTTGTGACTTATAAATAGTCTAATTCCTTTGTTCACTAAGGACAGTCTATCTTACAGGCCACTGATATAATCTAACAGATAGAACACATTTTCCTTTCAGATGAGACCAGACATCTTCCATTTCTCAGGTAACAAAAGGGATAAAGGACAGCATCATTTATAGACTGTGAAAATTCACACAGAAATTGTCAGTTGAGAGATTCCAAGCCAGGAAGAGAGAGAGTTTTGTTTCCAACACCGCCCAAGAGTGAATCAATCCATCAAGCTGACAAGGTCTGCGTTTCAGATTGTTCTCAGTACACAAGGGATCCAGAGAGATAGTTGAATACAATTACAAAAAGCCGTTAAAGGAACAGACTTTATTGCTCTGACGAGAAAAAGGCAAGTTGTGAGAACATCAGTTTGAAATTACATGCCAAAATCGTTACATGACGAGCAACTGGATGTGCATGATGCATTAAAGGGATTGTTTAACCAAAACATTTAAATAATGCCATCATGTACTGTACTCGCTCATGAGTTTATTTCTTACGTTCAACACAAATTAAGACATTATGAATGTTGGTAACCAAACAGTTGACATTAGCCATTGACTTCCATAGTATTCTGTCCATACAACAATCAATGGCTATTGGGGGCACCCCACTGGCCATTATAAATTTTAGTAGCATCAGTTATGCATTTCATCCCTAATGCACAGCCAGGCATTATTTTTAAACATTTGAAATGAATTTGCACCAGTGATGCGCGGGTTGATCCAAAATGAGCTGGTGCCTGCGGTCACCCGCGGTTATGAGTCATCCAAAATTATTTTTAATGCTATTCGGGTCGCGGTCTGTCGGGTCGTTTGAAATAAAGATGCCAATTAAAGCTTTGTAATTTATATAGTACTAGACACAATTTTCTATGAAATACATTATTGGCTGAATAATATTTACCTTTTGAATGTTGAGTGTTATTAACTTTTGAATAAATGCTGACGCGAGACAACATGCCCGATTTCCCAACACGTTGAACTGAGCAATGCCATTGTACCATTTTTAATAGGCTACTTTTAAATGCATATAGCTCAGTAATGTCTGCTTTATGTATTTTCTGAGAGGGGATGGGATTTTTGTTGGGAAAGTCGGGGAGAGACACACACTTCGATTAGACTGGATAAACACACGCAGCATCTTAATTGCTAAGAAAATGGTATTCCTAATAAATGTCTCGAATATTTTGATTATGTCAATGCTCCTCTTTCTTTTTGGAATTATTAGACACATTTCACTATGTCTTTTCAAATGCCTAGGTCTCTTTAATTTCCTTAATTATAAAATTCCTATTATTAATTTCTATTTTTTTAATGTTTATTCAAGCAATAATATATAAATTATCTCATGTATATGCTTGTTTAAAACCAGGGATTAAAAACGAATTCCACGTAAAAAACTGTATCTTTTCTTAACATTTCCAGAGAGCGAAACGAACAGAATTAAACATTACTTAATAAATTCAAAGCACTATAATGTCCTTATTCATTTGATACAACTATTAATATATAGAAAATAATATTATTTTGTCATATTCGTGATTCCTGACTTTATATATGAAAACTGCGTTTTGAAGTGCATTCGTTATGTTTGTATAAGAAAATTCGTTAACCTAGCCTATTAAGTTGATTTAATATTCTTGATCATTTTTTAGAAGAAGTTAAAAAAAGAATTAGCTTGTAGTCTATATATATTTAAGGCTATAGGCTAATCTTTTTTTTAACTTCTATTAGGCTACACTGTAGATTGAAATAAAATCATTCTTGATCATATTTAACATCGGGAAATCACTGAAAATGAAACTATTTAAATCTGTATAAAGGAAAGACAAAATAAATCACAACAAGAAAAATCTGTATTTTTCTTGTAATCAAGAACATTTCTTTTGACAAAATTAATTAATGCCGAATGATGTTTGACAGTGAATGCATCTCCACTGCATAGCCGCATATAATCGCTGCTGTCAGTCGCAAATATTAAACATGCGGGTCAGGAAGCGGGTCGGGTACAATATTTTCTCTCTTTTTTTGCGGTCCGAGTTGCGGGCGGGTTAGTTGAAAACGTCGGTCGGGTTCGGGTTGCTTGTACATTGACCCACGCATCACTGATTTGCACTCCAAATAAACATGAGGCTACTTGCAGTTGAATTGCAAAGCGACTTTTTTCTATTTTGCTCTGTACAGAGAATAGTAATAGGCTAGTGAAGTTTTAAAGCCTATAACTTTATATACTACCAGAAATAACAGTAAAGCAAAAAAAAAATATTGTCTTTAATTAGATTTAGGCATGCAACAATGTTATGTATTGTGCCACCCTAACATTTTTACTGGCCTCTTTCGGCCACCCTATGAAAAAAATCCTGAGGCGCCACTGTTTTTGGGTGAACCATCCTTTTAAATATTGTTAAAATGACAGATACTACCACAAACTTAAATCACAACAAGACTTTAACTAAAAGGCCCTTAAGTTTGAAATAGTAGTTTTATCATCAGTCCTCACAGTCACTGGTCCACTAGGAGTGGATGCGGTGTTTTGCCAGCAGTGATATTGCTGGGTGGCTATGAAATCAAAATGTCATTGCATGGCTGTAACTGAAAACCCCCTGCCGTTGGTAAACAAACTCTAAAGCCATCTCTGAGTCCCAGTGAAACACGTATGTTGGAATCCAAGACCATACTAATTCACAGGCTTTGAGAGCTCCTGGTGGGTTTTTGTTGGGATAAAGAACACATTATGTGGATCTAGTTTGGAAATTGAACTTCTTTTTTTTTGAAGATAAAAATATTTCAAAGTTGTGAAGAAGTTGAAGGATTTTTGATATCAGTATGTAGCATAACATCCCTTAATTGCAATTGTAGGTTAACGCTTTATTTTAAGGACCAATTCTCACTATTAACTTGCATGCATATTAAACTGACATATTCACTGTGTCACATCCCCGGACTTTCATGTTGGTTTCTCCCATTCTCCCCCGCAGTTCAGTGTGTGTTTGGTTCCTCCTTCATTGTCTCCACCTGAATGTGTAATCAGTCTGTGTATATAAGGTGTGTGCTTTCCCCTGTATTCTTGTCGGTCTTTGATGTTATCCTGATGTTTCCACTCCATGTTCCTGTGTCTGCCTGTTCCTATTGGATTTATTAAATGTTCGTTTTTTACTACGTCGTTGTTCGTCTGTTCCTGCCTGAGTTGTGACAGAAAGACCGACCGATACAGTTTTTTTTTGCGTGTTCACCTCCGTTTTGTTTTCCGTTCGTTTTCTCCAGTCTTTTGTTTCCGTAGTGTTTCTTCCATGCATCACCTTCGACCTGAATTCATCCTCCTCCAGCTGAAGCAGGGGGATTTGCCGCTCGAGGGATTTTCCGTAATGTTCCAGCTAGTAGCTAACACCACCAGCTACCCGGACGACGCGCTCTGTGCATTCTATGACGCGAGTCTAAACGCATCATGCAGAGCGCCGTCGTCCAAAGACGGCCCTCGAGCGGACTTCGCCGCATTTGTGGAGTGGACACTGGCGAGAAACAGACCTTCGTTTCCCGCCTGTTCCCAGGACTATCTCGTCAGTGCCACTCCGGACCCAGAGCCCAGCCAGCCACCCCGACCCGCGGATTATGAGCCCATCAGAGACGGGAAGCCCGAGCCCGGAGCGACAGCAGTATGGAGTGCCGACGGGGGCAAAACTGCTGATCAGGTGCGTGAGCCGACTATTACATCTGCGACGGTGGAGTGCTTCGTGGAACAAGAGAGGGCGGTAGAGAGCCCCGCCCACTGCACAATCACTGAGGGTGAGCTGGAACAAGATTATGGGGATGTCATTGACTGTGTTATGGAAATACCTATCTGCCTGGATTTCCCACCCACCCTCCCTCTTCTGCCTAGTCCTGAATCTCCGCTGGTTTCGCCCAGCCTACCTGAATCCCCGTTGTCGACTGTCTGTCCCCTTGCTCACCCTCAGCCCACCATCTGTGCGGTGGGTTCGCCGCGGCTCTGCCAGTCTCCATCGGTGTCATGGCTGGAGGATCCCTCACCATCGCCTCCAGCCTCAGAGTCCTGGACTCCGCCTCGGCCCTCCGACCCTGCGGCTCCACCCCGGCTCTCTGCTCCCTCGTCTCCGCCGTCGCCCGTCGATCCACCAGCTCCACCGGGCTCCATCGCCCCTCCGGCTCCGCCCTGGTCAGTCGTCGCCCCACCTTCGCCTCTGGACTATACTACTCCAGCTGTGCCTCGTCGCTCCGTCCCACCGGCTCATTGGACCTCCTCCCTCCCGCGGGCACAGCCTCGGCCCTCTGTCGCTCCGGCTCCGCCGCGGATCTCCGGATCTCCATCTCCGCCTTGGTCGCCAGAGCCTTGGGTTCCGCCTTGGCCCTCCGGATCCGCGGTGTCGCCCAAGATCATCGGCTTTCCGTCTCCGCCTCGGGCTCTCCCACCACCTGCTCCGCCTCCGTCGGTCGGCCCCATCTGGGTCCCACCTGGCTCCTCCTGCTCCAGCCCCCTCTTGTCACCTCCTTGGCTCCTCCCTCCGTCATCACCTCCATGGACTGTTCCGTCACCATTCTGGACTCCATCTCTTGCCCTCCTCCCGGGAGTCCGTCCTCCGCCGAAACCCCCTCCTGAGACTGTTTGCTGTTTCCCGTTTGTCGGCGTGAGGACACGCCTTCCGGGAGGGGGAGGTAATGTCACATCCCCGGACTTTCATGTTGGTTTCTCCCATTCTCCCCCGCAGTTCAGTGTGTGTTTGTCTCCACCTGAATGTGTAATCAGTCTGTGTATATAAGGTGTGTGCTTTCCCCTGTATTCTTGTCGGTCTTTGATGTTATCCTGATGTTTCCACTCCATGTTCCTGTGTCTGCCTGTTCCTATTGGATTTATTAAATGTTCGTTTTTTACTACGTCGTTGTTCGTCTGTTCCTGCCTGAGTTGTGACACACTGTTTATTAGTACTTTAAAGCATATATTAATGTCTCATTCTGCATGAACCCTACCCCATATCTAAACTTAACAATTACCTTGGAACAACTACTTCCATTTAGAAGTTTATTGATGCAAACGTAGTTAATAGTGAGGATAGGACCTTAAAATAAAGTGTGTCCCTTAATATCAAGCACTTGCTTTAGTATGTTAGTCAACACATCAAAGCCATAAAAGCATACATTCTTTAAATACACTTGTGGCCTTTGTACTGAAATGCAACTTCATCATTACCAATGTGTAATTGCAAATACATTTCAATATGCGACACATTTTGATAGGAACATTTTAATTTACCAATAATGCTGGTCAGTATTTTCAGCAGTACACATTAATCATATCTCAAAGACAATAGAAGTAATTCTGAAATTACTTATTTGCACTGAAATTACTAAAGGCAATTCATATAAATTTAAACTATAATACATATATAGTTTTCATTTAAATTTAATTAACATATAATTACGTTCACACTGAAATATATTATTTTAAAGTATCTATTTCTATAACTTTTAAAAGTATTATAAAGTGCAAAGAGCCCACTTGATGTTTGAATGGCAATGTTGATTTGCTCCCTTTCAGTCACAAGAACATCAGTGAGGTCATTACGCTGGGTAATGAGGTCTGGTTCACATCTGTCTTTCCATTTCATCCAAATGTGTCCACTGAGGTTCAGATCAGGTAAGTCAAGTTCTTCCACAGCAGCAAACCAATTTATCGGTGGCATCCTATGACAGTGCATGTTAATTGTCACTGTGCTCTTTGGTGCCGCCATTCTACTGAAATATTTGTCTAAGGTCAAACACACACTACAAGACAGATGATCGTTGCCCTAAGCACTCAGTTTTTTTTTTTTGGCGACAGACACATTCTTTAAGTTCAATGCAATCTAGGGCTTTTTGTTGCAGACTTTTAAGGTAACCTATTATGCCCCTTTTTACAAGATGTAAAATAAGTATCTCATTTAGCTCAAAATACATGACAGATATTCCCAGAGGAAAGGAAAATCAAACATGAGATCTCCTTCTCAACTCACATCTTTCTCCTAGACAGAAATGGGATCAAGTGAACATCAAACTGAGACATAAGGCTAAGTCTCCTGCTTCTCACATGTTTCTCCTGAGACAAAAAATGACATTCTTTCATGTTTGTCTCCTCTAAAGCTTCATAAGAGATCTCAGCTTCATCACTCACTGTGCTCAGATTATTCTCCTTAGATAGAGACACTCACATTCTCACATTTATCTCCTCTAAAGCTTCATAAGAGATCTCAGCTACATCACTCACTGTGCTCAGATTATTCTCCTTAGATAGAGACACTCACATTCTCACATTTATCTCCTCTAAAGCTTCATAAGAGATCTCAGCTACATCACTCACTGTGCTCAGATTATTCTCCTTAGATAGAGACACTCACATTCTCACATTTATCTCCTCTAAAGCTTCATAAGAGATCTCAGCTACATCACTCACTGTGCTCAGATTATTCTCCTTAGATAGAGACACTCACATTCTCACATTTATCTCCTCTAAAGCTTCATAAGAGATCTCAGCTACATCACTCACTGTGCTCAGATTATTCTCCTTAACCAGAGACACTCACATTCTCACATTTATCTCCTCTAAAGCTTCATAAGAGATCTCAGCTACATCACTCACTGTGCTCAGATTATTCTCCTTAACCAGAGACACTCACATTCTCACATTTATCTCCTCTAAAGCTTCATAAGAGATCTCAGCTACATCCCTCACTGTGCTCAGATTATTCTCCTTAGATAGAGACACTCACATTCTCACATTTATCTCCTCTAAAGCTTCATAAGAGATCTCAGCTACATCACTCACTGTGCTCAGATTATTCTCCTTAACCAGAGACACTCACATTCTCACATTTATCTCCTCTAAAGCTTCATAAGAGATCTCAGCTACATCACTGACTGTGCTCAGATTATTCTCCTTAGATAGAGACACTCACATTCTCACATTTATCTCATCTAAAGCTTCATAAGAGATCTCAGCTTCATCACTCACTGTGCTCAGATTATTCTCCTTAGATAGAGACACTCACATTCTCACATTTATCTCATCTAAAGCTTCATAAGAGATCTCAGCTACATCACTCACTGTGCTCAGATTATTCTCCTTAACCAGAGACACTCACATTCTCACATTTATCTCCTCTAAAGCTTCATAAGAGATCTCAGCTTCATCCCTCAATGTGCTCAGATTATTCTCCTTAGATAGAGACACTCACATTCTCACATTTATCTCATCTAAAGCTTCATAAGAGATCTCAGCTTCATCACTCACTGTGCTCAGATTATTCTCCTTAGATAGAGACACTCACATTCTCACATTTATCTCATCTAAAGCTTCATAAGAGATCTCAGCTACATCACTCACTGTGCTCAGATTATTCTCCTTAACCAGAGACACTCACATTCTCACATTTATCTCCTCTAAAGCTTCATAAGAGATCTCAGCTACATCACTTCACTGTGCTCAGATTATTCTCCTTAACCAGAGACACTCACATTCTCACATTTATCTCCTCTAAAGCTTCATAAGAGATCTCAGCTACATCCCTCACTGTGCTCAGATTATTCTCCTTAGATAGAGACACTCACATTCTCACATTTATCTCCTCTAAAGCTTCATAAGAGATCTCAGCTACATCACTCACTGTGCTCAGATTATTCTCCTTAACCAGAGACACTCACATTCTCACATTTATCTCCTCTAAAGCTTCATAAGAGATCTCAGCTACATCACTCACTGTGCTCAGATTATTCTCCTTAACCAGAGACACTCACATTCTCACATTTATCTCCTCTAAAGCTTCATAAGAGATCTCAGCTACATCACTGACTGTGCTCAGATTATTCTCCTTAGATAGAGACACTCACATTCTCACATTTATCTCATCTAAAGCTTCATAAGAGATCTCAGCTTCATCACTCACTGTGCTCAGATTATTCTCCTTAGATAGAGACACTCACATTCTCACATTTATCTCATCTAAAGCTTCATAAGAGATCTCAGCTACATCACTCACTGTGCTCAGATTATTCTCCTTAACCAGAGACACTCACATTCTCACATTTATCTCCTCTAAAGCTTCATAAGAGATCTCAGCTACATCACTGACTGTGCTCAGATTATTCTCCTTAGATAGAGACACTCACATTCTCACATTTATCTCCTCTAAAGCTTCATAAGAGATCTCAGCTACATCACTCACTGTGCTCAGATTATTCTCCTTAACCAGAGACACTCACATTCTCACATTTATCTCCTCTAAAGCTTCATAAGAGATCTCAGCTACATCACTCACTGTGCTCAGATTATTCTCCTTAACCAGAGACACTCACATTCTCACATTTATCTCCTCTAAAGCTTCATAAGAGATCTTGGTAACATCTTGCACCATGCTCAGCCCTTACAAAACAATAATACATGGGAATATATTGAAAAATATATAATGTGACATATTACATAATACATGTTCAAATATAATACCCTATGCATATATTTTCACTATACATCAATATATGCATTGACAATATAGTATGTATTGAACATATATTTAGAATCAAAGACTGAAATAAATCTCACATTTAATCTTTAATTGGGTAAATTGCATATAGAGGTTTCCACATAAATGTGAATTAATTTATACAAATACGTAGATATAGAATTATTCATGGAATGAGTCAAAGCAGATTTCTGGTTCCTTGCTTGATTTGCATGGAAATGAATATAGGGAGAAATCTGCTAGTATTTATTGTTGTATTACTTTGAATTTTAGAAGGCTTTGTGGTGTGTGTATATTCATGGAGTTACCGTGGTGCTGGAGTAGAGCCTGTATATAGAATAACAATTGGACAAACATTTGTTAGATATGATATGTTTAAAAAGTAATGGCTGGGCATTTCACAGTGATTCCATAAGTGCTTTAGTATAAGCAGGTGTGCTATTTTAAACTATATATGTTCGAAAATATAAAAAATGTATGCAACAGTTGTAGAGATGGGAAGAAGGAGACAGGAACCGGCGAACATTTAAAGACCTTAATCCAAATAAATAAACCAACTGAAAGTAATGGGGCAAGCCCCTCACGGACGCAACACAACACACAACACAACACAACACAACACCAAATCCAAATCCAAATCCAGGGGGGTGTTCCATAAAACAAGTTTACCAAATAAGTCAGACTTATTTCAGTTAGTCTGACTTATTTTGAGCCAAATCAAGTGACAATAAGTCAGACTAACTGAAATAAGCCTGGCTTATTTGGTAAACTTGGTTTATGGAACACCTCCCAGGCCTGGTCCTCTCTCGTCCTCGACTGGTGTCGCTCGTCCTTATATGCCTCCAAGCTTCCTCATAAGAGGACTCGAGACTGGTGTGACTCGCAGGTGACGCTCATTGTCAAATCACACACCGGTCTCACTCGCTCCTCCTACAGTTACAGTACGTCTCTCGCTCGTCTACCTCACCAAAATGTATAATGTAAATGGTTGTTAAACTTAAGAAATAAAAATTTCCATGTGTGTGTGCATATATGACATAGAGTAAATATATGTTCAATAAATTTTTACACATCCAGTAACAAATCTTATCCCATTTACATACATATAATATGAAGTATATTACTGGATATAAAATGACATATATTGTTACATATAAGTAAATATATTGTCACATTTCTCAATATATGAAAAGCAGTAATTTCTTATGACTCAATTTATTTTAATATATTTATGCAATATATTATTCTGTATATTTTTAATATACAATTATTTAATTTAAATATATTTATCCTTTATATATTAGGAAATATATTTTCTTTCCGTAAAGTTGGCTTCCTTAGCTAGAGAATTAATTTTTCAATTTTATTTTAAACTCCCAATCAAATTACATACATACATGATAATAAATAATAAAATCCATTGATTTTACTACAGATATATTAAACAAAGAAAAATGTTAAGGAACAACCATAAAGAAATTGTATACCATACCATTATTCATCTACAATTACAACAAATTCTTGTTGTGGTTATGCATTCATTCATTCAATCAATCAATCCCTTTCCAATGTGTTTGGGAAATGTGATGCATATGCAATGCCTGGCATTGAAGACAAATTTAAAAACATTAGTTTGCTTAAAATATTTTCAAGAACTACAACTTTTCTTTTTATAGGATTCTCAAGTAAGCTTACAATGTGAAAACAAGTTGCTCCTGTAACAATGTCCTGCTGGAGATCTAGTCCTGTGCATGAAAATTCATTCACAAAAGCAAGATGTCTCTCATTTGAAAAATTGTCTCCATCTTTATAAAAGAAAAAGAAGTCAATCTGACCGTAACATACTTCATTCCCATCATGAAATGTCACCGTGCAATTGTTTCTTCTTTTGGCTCTGACATACTGCTTTGAGGAATAAACAGTTCTGCCTATCTGAACTCTGCTAAATGCCTTCACAACATTACTATGTAAGCTATGTCCTAAAAACATTTCTAATGTAGACATGTCTGCGCAATCCAGCAAAAGATTGAAGGGAACACCCATTTCTTTCACTCTAAAGGCACCTGTGTTTGAAGAGCAAAAATGACTTGTGTCATTTGTCATCTTGGCAATGAAATCAGCAGTGGTATTACCAATTCTGGTGGTTTGAGCAATATTTGGGAGACACTGAATAAGTTTCACTGCATTTACCATTTGTAGAGGAATATTTTGAGTTCCATGAATGAGACGAAGCAAATGTCCATTTTTGTCCTCAAAGTGAAAGCAAGAATGGGTCCACAAAGGTCCAAGAGCTCTAACACTGTCTGCTAAATGAACTAATAAGTGAACATTGGCTGTCAGGTATCTGTCACCATAAAGCGCATTCATCTGAGAACAAAACTTCCACAGAAGTTTCTCAGCGTGATCTATTTGTGCAAAGGTTATGGAATCCAAAAGAAGAATGAACATTGCTTCACTTAGCAGCAGAAAGTGATTGTAGTACAGGTTTGCAAGAATACCTCGAAAAACTACTGGCCCAAAGAACAACAACATACACCGATACTCTGAAGCTTTATAGTACATTCTTTGGACAGAAACAGAGCGAGGGAAACGTGTTTTAAATGGTGGTTGAATTTCACTCAAGCGTTTGTCTACTTCACTAATTGATCTGACCATGCTAAAAGAACAGCGTGAGAATTCTGTGGAAAACCACAAATGCATCAAAAGTCGCATTACACCAAGAAGCACAGAATGCATGTAATCAACACCTGTGCCTAAGATCAAATCAAAGCCATTTACTGTGCTGAGGTATGTGGGACCCTTAACTCCACGCACTATGGTTTTTGAATCAAATGACAACTTGGCATCTTCCACAAATCTAGTATGAGTACGTGCAGGACCCTTTGGATCTTCAGTTTGAAAGGGGAAAGTATACACATGTCCCCTTTCTCCTGTTTTAATTGTCTTGCCAGGCTGTTCACATTTTAAACATCCAAAATGTCCATTGTACTGAATAGTATTTAACACTAAAGCCTTTGCAGGTAAATCACAAGTACCTGCAATGGTTAATACTCTGCATAAAAAGGGACTATTTGATTCATAAAATTGAACAAGGACTCCATCTCTTTGTATATTATTAAGAGTGTCACACAGCGGTTTAAGGAAGGTCAGCATAGATGGTTTTGACTCACCAAACCAAAGACCTGCAAGAATCATGTTTTCTCTGTTTGTACGCTCAACAAAATTTAGTTCATTTATGATACAATAAAAAGGCCACACTGAGAATTTAGAGGACTTGAAAACAGGAATGCCGTCTGTGTTCCAGAGTAAGGAAATATTGTGGGAATCACTAAGTAACCCACCACCTGCCAAAAACTTCTGATATACTTGTCCATCATATATATCCTCTACATTGCACTGGCCCTTTTTTTGTCTAATGAATCTAAATTTTAACTTTTCCTCAAAACCTTTTTTTGCGAACAATGCCTTAATTTGAGATTCAATTGGAACTTCAATGAAATATGAAGTTGATACCTCTGCTTCACAGACCTGACACTGGGCGTTATCGCTCTCTACTGACATATAACAACCGTTGCAATATTTGTGCACAATAAATGAGGGACCTGCATTATCAAAGATTTGTTTGATTTTTTTTAGATTTCCCAGGCACTCTGTTTGATGTTCTACTGGACAATGCAGGGAGATGAATTTGACCAAGTCACTCAGGGCTTTCCCTGTAATTTTGTGTCTATTAGCAAAAGCTAGTATAATGAGAACGCTTTCTGCAGTAGATACAGGAGCATTTTTGTAAAGTGAACAATCACCAGGCTTTTCCTTAAATTGAATTTCTGCATCATCATTAAGGTCATTGTCAAATAAATTGCCATCATTCCACTCATCATCAATACCATAGTGAATAGGATCAAAATGTTCCACATCACAATCAGTAGTGTATGGAGTGTAGTCTTGTCTTGTATAAAACTCTTCATTAACATTACAAAGTTCAGGTCCGTACACCATAGAAGATCCCTCTGTCTGAGAAATGCCATTGTCCACTCCAAGCACTTCTGCACAGCAATAATCTGCTCTGTGGATTGACATGTCTCCTAAGGTTGCAGTGTTTTTTTGCTGCAAGAAAAGAACAAATACCAAAGTGTGCAAACTTTCAAAAAACAAACAAACAAACAAACAAACAAACAAACAAACAAACAATAAATTCTCACTTTGATGATTTTTCTTCTATATCTTTTGATTTTTGATTGGTCCTTAACTTTCCTTCTCCAACGAGACTGATTAATGGTTATTTGCGCCATCCTTTTTCTTGTGACTCAAGAGTATATACTGTACTACTCAACCAAATAACTTCCTTACAAAATTAAAACAAACAATACTGTGGCAAGTTTATTTGCACTGCTTTTTTTATAAATTAGCCAAACACATCTGACATTGTTAGCTAAAGTATTTTGCCTCACTTGGCAGTATAGGTGATGCACTGATTAGATCAGGTGTGCAGTTCACCTGTGAGCAATGATTGCCATGAATGGCATGGTGCACTTAAGTAGGAGATGGTTCAAACCATAGATACAAATAACTATAACATACAACATTATATACAACATTTATATTGCCCATTGTAAAAACTGGCATTTTACTACCAAGTGTAATGGCACTAAACAGTGAGGGAAGCAGAAAGAGAAGGTAAGTAGCCCACAAAGATCTTTTTATTAGGCATGGTTTATGGTACTGAGAATTTGTTTCTTATAATTTGGTCTTGTCCACAGAACAGAGATCAGTGTGATGGAGATACCTAAAAGAATCCGTTACCCAATCAAAAAAACAAAGGTCAGTGAGCCAGCCACTGCCCTACAAAATGAAGAACGAGAAGGTAAATAAGTTTAATAGATTTGACAGTCAATTGTATTAAAGGCTTCATTTAAATTAAACCTGTACATCAATAAGCCTTTGTGTGTCCCTTAAACTTGCCTAGAACCCATGACTTTTTGAATAACTGACGCTCTGCAAATTAAGCTATATGCTTGCTTACAGTGTTTGGGAAATTTGTGGTGGTTGGATGTTAAATGTAATGTGCAAATATGTATCGGGGTTTATTATGAATTAAAAAGCTTCAATGTTGTATTCCTAGTGACTGTTTATTGACTTTGGATTTATTCTTACAATTACAGGACTTTATGTTTTTGTAACATTTGAAGATGGATATACTGCAAGAATTTGTAAGACCTGCGACATACTTACAGAAAAGGAGTTGCCAATTACCAGCTTTGAGGAACTCATTCCAGGAGCTCGAGTTCTTGCAAGATGGTCAGACAACAAATTTTATAATGCCACTGTAGATCACATTGGGTTCTGTGACCAAAAGCAGGACCCGAGAAAGGGTGCAAAGAAGGACATAAAAAGAAATTATCCATCTGCTGAATCATTTTATAACCAGAATCGGGTTGCTTCTGCACCAGCTGAACATGGTCCTTCCTCTGCACTAACCCAGCCTCCGTCTCCAGGATTGCCACCAACCCAACATCAATCTGTGCATTTACCATGCCCTGTTAAGCCTTTTAATCCACAGACCATGACACCATCTGAGTATTGTAATCAAGACCAGCCAGGTTTATTAGATTTAGATGAACATCAAAGACAAACCATTACACCTAATTTAACCGCAAAAGAAACCTTTTTGGGGCTTCTGTATAACCCGTCTATACCTCACCCCTCAGCTGAAGTTACAATTCAGGATGACCAGCTTGGGTTAGAGCCTGAGGAGGAGTATGAAGAACCCCCAGTCAGATCACAGAACACATCCTATGAAAATGAACAATGGGAGCCATGTGAAACATGCAAGCTGGAGGTACAGGCATTACTTAAAGAGAATAAGATGATGAAAGATGTGCTGTCCAGCATGAGTAAGTAAAATGATTGCATGTAAAGGGACATTTCTGATTCATTAATAATTCCTCATCCACTGGAAAAGCTTTTACTCCTACCTTTTCTGTTTCAGATCTTGAACACCTACAGGCACTCAGAGACTTTATAGATAAGATGGAAGACTACAAATCATGTGAAAGTGGAGTGCTGATGCCTCAAACCAGACCTGGCCAACAAGAACTTTACCCAGACAGTGGGCTGTTCTTGTCCTCTACCAAACTAGCAGCTATTCACCAAGAGTCAAAGAAGGACTGTCTTCGTCTTTTCCATCTTCTGTTTGATCAGTTCTTCACTCATGAAGAATGTTCAAACTCTGTAGCATTTGGAAAGCATGGCAAAGTCCCAGAGGGCAAGACAATTTTGGAGAAAAGTAAAGTAAATGGAATACTAAGTAAGTTCCTAAATCCTTTTTATCAAATGTGTCAACTTCATATGTTCCATACATTTAATCTAATGTTTGGTTAGTTCTAGGCACAATGGGATTAAAAGTATAGTTGCAGTATTTCCCTTGACCAGTTCATGTAACATTTCCCTTTTTTCCCCAATTGTAGCTTATGTCATGAGCTGCGGCAAATGTCATGGATGGAAACCAGTTGAAAAGTCAAAGCTGAAGAAAGCCCTTATAAACAAGTGTCGCATGAGATCAACTTAAATGTTTATGTAATTGTAGTGTTACATCAATGACGTTGTGTTATTTACTGGTCTTTTATTTTGCTGTTTCTGTATTGAAGTATCTATATGTAGCTGTGCTGCAGTCTAGTCTAGACACATATTTATTTTTTTTTAAAGTGTAAAAAGATACTGTATATTTTAGTTTGATATTGTAGCAAATTTGTTTCTCTACGATTAAAATCTGTGTCTTTACAGAGATTGCAAAGTATGAACATGGCTCATGTGCAGTATCTAACACTATTTAATTTCTGTAAAAAAAAATATATTTTAAGTGCCTTGTAAAAGATTTCCATATTGTAATTTCTTGTCATTGTATTGAGCATGTAAAATGAAACTTGAAACCTACATGAGTAAAGAAAATGTTAACCTCATACTGAGCACAGTAAAAGCAGCCTAACGTCTGAGCAATAAAGCTTTCTGCAAGACACTAAAGAGCTCTCCCATCTTCATTTTAATACAGTCTCATGGATGTCTTGTCTTCTCCAAATTTACTTTAGTCTAATTTATGTCTATTTGTATGTTCCCTGGGCAATTTATCAGTAAAATGTGAAGTCAAATCTGAAACCTAAAGTGGACACACATGAGAATCACAACCATAAATGCTGAGCTTAGTAAGAGCAATCTCTGAGTGAAAACACTTTCTCTAATGAGTCTTGAAAGAGATTACAGCAAGACAATAAAGAGAGTTTTAGAAAAAAACATCTGAGACACTGCTGATACTACAACAAGAGCTAAATAAGAATCTCAATTAAATCTCAGATGTTTCTCATGTCTCAGTTGTGTCTACTCTTATTTCTCCTAATGGATTTTAAGAGAAACATCTGAGACACTGCTGATACTACAACAAGAGCTAAATAAGAATCTCAATTAAGTCTCAGATGTTTCTCATGTCTCAGTTGTGTCTACTCTTATTTCTCCTAATGGCTTTTAGGAGAAACATCTGAGACACTGCTGATACTACAACAAGAGCTAAATAAGAATCTCAATTAAGTCTCAGATGTTTCTCATGTCTCAGTTGTGTCTACTCTTATTTCTCCTAATGGCTTTTAGGAGAAACATCTGAGACACTGCTGATACTACAACAAGAGCTAAATAAGAATCTCAATTAAGTCTCAGATGTTTCTCATGTCTCAGTTGTGTCTACTCTTATTTCTCCTAATGGATTTTAGGAGAAACATCTGAGACACTGCTGATACTACAACAAGAGCTAAATAAGAATCTCAATTAAGTCTCAGATGTTTCTCATGTCTCAGTTGTGTCTACTCTTATTTCTCCTAATGGATTTTAGGAGAAACATCTGAGACACTGCTGATACTACAACAAGAGCTAAATAAGAATCTCAATTAAGTCTCAGATGTTTCTCATGTCTCAGTTGTGTCTACTCTTATTTCTCCTAATGGATTTTAGGAGAAACATGGTAAGACAAAGCTGACACCTAATTTAGACAATAAAGAGATATTTAAAGCTTCTCTCACCACAATCTCAGTTTTGACTCTCTTAGACATTTCTCATTTGCGTCTATATTTGTTTCTCCTAAGGAATTTTAGGAGAAACATCTGATAAACAGCTGACACTTAATCAAGAAACATAGGAGAATCACAACTATGTCTCCTGAGCTTAGAAAAAGCAACCAATGAGCAAATAGTTTTTCCTCTGGGTTTATATATTTATTATAGCTTGTTAAAATTGCCACTTTTTAGGGTATGAGCCATAATGCACCATTTTTTGTTTGTTTGTTTGTTTGTTTGTTTTTTGACCCTTTAAATGCAAATGAGCTGGTGCTCCTGCCACCCCCACCCCCATCCCCCCATCATTTTTTTTTTTATTATTATTTGGAAGAGATCAGAACTTCAAGGAATGACGAAAACGAAACAGGACAATCTCACATACTGAAAATGTCAGAAACACAGTACTCCATAGTGGTGTTCAGCCCTAATATGTTCTAACCAGAATCAGTTTAAAAGTCAGTCATCTGACTATACTGTGCATAATGCGCATTTATGAATTACAGAGACAGGGTGCATGGCAAGACAAAAATAATGGCATAGCTGATCTTACAGTGCTATCACAAACTTTATAAGTCCCACTTGTGATTATGAGCTCAACAAATTCAAGCGGTCAACTTCACATTGTTTTCATATGCAATTTTTAACTACCACATTCCTATTTACGATGATTCCGGTAGCACGTGAAGGCAGCATCAGTGAAAACAGGCAGAGACGATAGTAGCTTTAGCAACATTAGCCTTACAGAGTGCCAATAAGCTCTTTCAGAAAGGCAGTTTGGAAAACATGTGATTCTTACTTTGTATGGAGCTGACGTTAGCGCACAAAGCATTTATATTGATCTCTAAACATATAGGGGACTTTACCATTTTTTTTTCTGATACATTTTCTATGAAAATTAAATTTAACCACAGATAGAGGGAGTCTATGGAGGCTCCTATGTTCATGGTGCATCCCAAAACACAACACTTGTAATGCCTGTTTGGCAGCCTAGGCTGGTTGGCTGGTCTTAGCTGGTTTAATGAAATGAAGGATACGTAAATATTTTACGTTTTTAGCAAAACATACCTATTTGTACGTTTTAAACGTTGAAATACGTCTAAATTGTACATTTTCACATCAATAAAAACTTACAAAAATGTACGTTTTGTGCATCTAAAAATACGTATAAATACCAACGTATAAACAATGAGACCAGGCTGGACCATTTTACACTTTATATTAAGTAGACAGTTCCTGAGGAGTTACCATGTAAGTACACTGAAATTAAAGTGTTGCACAGAGGTTTACATTTGATATATTACTCTGTAAGATGTGACCATTTTACACTTTATATTAAGTAGACAGTTCCTGAGGAGTTACCATGTAAGTACACTGATATTAAAGTGTTGCACAGAGGTTTACATTTTATATATTACTCAGTAAGATGTGACCATTTTACACTTTATATTAAGAAGACAGTTCCTGAGGAGTTACCATGTAAGTACACTGAAATTGAAGTGTTGCACAGAGGTTTACATTTGATATATTACTCTGTAAGTTGTGACCATTTTACACTTTATATTAAGTAGACAGTTCCTGAGGAGTTATCATGTAAGTACACTGATATTAAAGTGTTGCACAGAGGTTTACATTTTATATATTACTCAGTAAGTTGTGACCATTTTACACTTTATATTAAGTAGACAGTTCCTGAGGAATTACCATGTACCAAGTACACTGGTATTACAAATTGATACTTTAATTCTAATTCAATGTTCACAAATACATGAATACATGTTTCCAGGCATTCCAAACTGGTAACTGCAGTATTGAAGACTGTGTGGAAGTGTAAAAACTTCTGTGAGTACATATTTTTGTTACAAAATGTAGTTACATAATTCTTGTTACACATGTGTACTTCCAGAAGTGAAAAAAAGTGTTGTTACCAATGTCCTGTTACACATTAGTACTTACAAATGCTATTCAGTGAGTTGTTACATGTGTGTAATTACACCAGTTTTAGAGCTGTAGATACAATGTACCAATGTGTACATACACTGTGGTTACATGCTACGTACACATCTAGTTACCATGTAAGTTCACAGGTATTAGGGACACTTAATATAAAGTGGGACCCTAATGGTTTCCAACTGTGCAAACACTTATGCTGCATTCCAGGCAGGTTTTGAGCCCGTTAATCATTACTTCAAACCACGACTCACGACTTTGTAGCGTTCCAGGCAAGTCACGCCAAACTGCCTGGGCACATTTATTATTTTTATATTATTATTAATTTTATTGCAAAGTTATATTGTCCTAAGCTCTATTTTTCCACCGTGTACTACTTGCATAAACACCGCACCCGTAGGGGCTGACATTGTTGTTTCGCGGGCTATGTTACGTCAGTGCTTGAAACTGGGAGTACATCGATCTAGTAAGAGTTCACGGGTGGGAAGTCACAGGTTTGACTGCCGCTCCAGTGCACTTTCACGGGTGTAAGGTTGGAAAAACACGGGTCACGGGTTGCCTGGAATGCGGCATTAGTTAAGTTCAAGGCTATACCCAAAATTGCCCCCTATATCCTCATTCATTATTCTCTACATTAGACTACTAATACAGTCTACTTGAAGGAGTTAATGGAAATGAGTGAGTGAATTCAGGCAATGAGTGCACCTGAAGGACTTCTGCTTTTGCATAGTTTGTTTTTCCTGTTTATTAATCATTTGAAACTGGCAGCTCCGGTAGTAAGATTAAATGATTTATCTGGAACTTAATCATGGAAATTATGTATACACCCTAGTTGAACAATTTAACAATACCTTTACAATACATTTATATCTGTGCTGTATTACGCTTGTACGCCGTGGACGAACGTGTCCACGGCGTACAAGCGTAATACAGCACAGATATAAATGTATTGTTAAATTGTTTTACTGATGAATTTGGAATGGCATGAGTCTGAGTAAATGATAGCAGAGTTTTCATTTTAGGTTCCCTGATTTCCCTTGACTCGGCTATCTTCAGGCCCCACATACTATATGAGTAAAAAAATTCAAAAACTATATGACTGGAACCACATTTTTTGTTGACAAAAACTCCTCATGAAACAAACTGCAGATGCGTTTTCTCTCTTTGTGGTCTCTCTGCTCTTACATCTGTGAGTGTCCATACTGACAGCTGAAGGCAACAAAACAACAGTGTGTGCATCTCTTTGCCTCTTACTCACACAAACATATCTGTGTTCCCGAGTTCTCATGTCTCTCTCATGGGAATCTATCTTCTCATATCAAAACAAAGGGTATTCATCAAAGGTCTGCCTCCTGGCTGCCACATCAAAACAACATAAGTGATAATAAAAAGCAGAAAATAATGTTGCTGCCAACAATACAGAAAGCTTTCTGGCTTCTCTGCATAAAGCCGTGATTTCATCTCATTTTGGTTTTCAAAACCTGCTTATAAACAACAGATACATTGTTATTATTCCATCATCTAGTCCATCTGGACACAACACGGCAAACAAAAAGGTGGCCGCTTGAGTGACTCTTCCCACTGCAACCACTGGAAAAAAAAAAGAGATTTTTTTTTTTTTTTTTTTTGTGTGTGCGTGTCTGTTGGTCCAGCATGTGTGTGTTTGAAAGTTTCAGCCTGCTATTGGTACTTCTCTCAAGCCTGATCAAAGTGGCAAACATGTCCTTGAAGGCAATGTCCAGTTATGACCTCTACTACAGCACATAATTAATCAAAATGTTCAGTCTTTATGGACAGAAATCCATTGTCAGAAAGGCAGAAGGTCATTGACTTGCTTAGGTTGCATACTATTGCTTAAAAAGAACATTGAAAAAAATATTAATAAAAAATGTTTTATTTCATTCACTTTCATTTTATTCAAGGACTGTTGAAGGGAACACTTTATTGTGTTTTTTATTTTTTCTTCTAAACTGTAGCAATATGGTGGTGTTCATATATTTTGTCACATTCCCAAACCCAAATTGAAGTATGTGGAGTAATAAAACAATGTGTTCAGTTCTGTCAGTCCTCTTTTATGTGGGTAATTCTACTACCAAAGAAACTGATTTAAGTTTACACCAAGGACAATAACCACGGGCCATATTTACTAAACAGGGCAATTTGTGTGAGAACGTAATCCCATAAAAGCACAGATGGGAGTGAAAAGTTCTCTGGATGATTACTGACCAAAAAAAAAAAAAAGGTAGACAAGTCATTTTCATAATGACCATTTCAATCTACCAAGAGCAGCACAAATGAGCATAGTGTCAATGATAATCAAGTGTGGGACGATCTACTAACAACACAGGTGCAAAATGGGTTAAAGGGGTCATAAACTGAGAAATCAAAGTTCCATTGATCTTTTGACATATAAGAGGTTTGTCACACTCAGGTGGGTTGAGGAGTGGAGTATGGAGGAGGAGAACCGGAGTAAATGCAAAAAGAACAGTTTATTAAATAAAACACTGAATATAATACAAAACAAACAAAAACCAGGAGCAAAACAGAGAACATGTAACATGTAACGGACAAACGGGGAGTGCAAACACAGACTCTAAATACTCTTAAAACAAGGCGTGGTCATAAACAAGGTAACAAGACAGGTGAATCAAATCAAAGCTAAGTGGGAACGAACCAAAAGACACAGAGTAACAGGGGAAGACAAAGGGAAAAACCAACTGAAGTTCAAGTGAGGGGGGGGGGGGGACACTAGGAAACACTGAACAGAACAGGCACAATCCTGACAAGGTTATTGTACTATAAAAATTGTTTCAGAATTTAGAACTTTCTCTTTAGTCTAAAAAACAGCATTTATTGAAGCCAATCTGCCAAAAGGAAAGGTTGTGGAATATGCCACTTTATGACGTAATAGTGTGGCTAAACACCGCCTCCGAAGAAGAAGATCAACACCTGATTCAACATTATTGCCTATTTAGCTCTGCCCACTGATTCGCACATGTAGTAGGTAAATAATGTGAGAGGCAAATGGACGTCTTCACAGAAACCAAACTATAAAGATGGCTTCAAAGACAACAAAATTCTGTGCAGTGCCAAGTTGTGGAAAAACAGTCTTTCCATTGTCTTCCATCTGACCCCAACATTAGGAAAGAGTGGATGAACTTTATTTTTCAAGATTCAGATCGCATCAGTAAGAACTTTGTCCTTTGTTCACTTTATTTTATTACTGATTCATTTACAAACAAGGCACAATTTGATGCTGGATTTTCAGAAAGATTGAAACTAAAAGACAATGCTGTGCTGACTACATTGCCCTCCAAAAGTTTGGAAACGCCCTAGAAAAAGTGGGGTTTTGGACAATATTGGCATGAATCTTTTTTTAATTTGTGATAATTTAACCTGATAAGGGACAACACAAACTACGAAAACATATTTTATTACATAAACAGTTTATACATAGGAAAAATGTACATTTTCGATTAATCAGAAAATCCACCATTAGCAGCTATCACAGCTCTGCATAATCTCCGAGCTGTCAGTTTATTCAAACATTGACTTGATATATTACTCCAAGCCTTCTGAAGGATTGCCCAAAGATGATTCACACTATGCTGATATCGTCCAAAACCACACGGGTGTTTCCAAACCTTTGGAGGGCAGTGTATATTAGATCCAATGTCGCACCACACAGATGTGAGTAATTGTTTTCATTGCATTATGTGGTCCCTATTGGGTTGCACTTTATTTTGATAGTCCACTTTAGACATTCTACTAACTATAAGTAACTTTGCAACTACATGTCAACTAACTTGTCAACATCAATTTGCAACAAATAGGTTTGTCAGGTTTATAGTCTGTTTTCCAAGTGTTTCCCCCCCCCCCCCCCCCTGTGGTTCCTTTTGATTTGGTTTATTCCTGTGTCTCCCCCTGATTGGTTTCACCTGTCCTTTTTTAGTGGCCGCTCCCCTTTGCCTGTGTTTAACAGTCCTTTGTTTCCCAGTGTATTGTCCTGTCTTGAAGTTGCTTCATGTTGGTGTATTCCTGGCTTTTTGTTTTGTTTATTAAAGTATTTTTGTTTCTTTATTACTCCTGGCTCCTGTGTATCTCCCTATGGCTTCTCAACCACAGTATGGTGTGACAAGGTTAGGTTTAGAGTTAGTAGAATAAGTTGACATATACTTGCAACATTTCTTATATTCACTATGCTGTATGTTGTGGACCCATCAAAATAAAGTGTTAGAAGATGCTAAGCAGACAGTCTACTAATAATCTAATGACTGCTAGCTGACATGATACTTGCAAAGTTACTTACTGTTAGTAGAATGTCTAAAGTGGACTATCAAAATAAAGTGTTACCTGCTATTGCTTTGTCTATTATTCATATTGTTTGATATATGCTAAGTTTTTATGTGTTTTTAACCTTTTTAATCCATCTGTGATGGGTATAGGCTTTCAAACAAACACAACTGCTAGCCAATCACAGAGCCTATTACTTCTAAATTATAATGTTTTTTGATGTAAAAATCTAGATAACATTATAAGTGGACCTCAGAGAACAGCACATTACACAGTATGAATAATAGCACAAATACGAGTAATTTGTCTACTGCAAACCTTAGTAAATCACCTTACATGATTCTAATTTAAAAGAGAGTTTGTGCTGGTGCAAGCTCCTAATAATCATTGTAATTCTGTGAGAACAGTGATGTCCAAAACACAACAACAAAGAGGAATAATGTAATTGGAATCAGTGTTTGAAGCTCTTATATTTAATACATACTGTATTATTGTTTGTTATCGTGTGTCAACGATATAGATATAGTTCATTCTTGGTGTAAACAGGCCTTCATACACAGTCGGAATTATATAACATAAGTAATTACACTTTCAGGTAAAATAAAAGTGCAAGAATTGTATATTTAGGAGTACAACAGGGAGGTTTAAAGGGACAACTTTGTACCTTCTTTAGGGTACATATTAGTATCTTGGAGTAGTAATATGTACTTGTATGGTACTATTTAGAGGTAAAAAAAAAGGTATAAAGGTGTCCCTTTGATGCCCCAATGACAAGCTGTTTTGGAAGTGTCTAAAATTACCCATAGCCATACGTGCAAGTCGTTGGTGTTTGGTGATGAGTTTTTGGCTTAAGGTCTGCATTTAAAGTCACACCAGAGGTGTTTAGCTGGGTTTGGGACTTGGCTTTATGCAGACCAGTCAAGTTCTTCCACACTGACTGAATTAATAATTTCGATTTGAACCTTTCCTTGTACACAGAGGCATTGTCATGTTAGAATAGAAAAGGGTCCTGTCCAAACTGTTGCTGTAAAATTAGAAGCACGCAGTTACCTAGAATATCATTATATGCTTAAATATTAAGATTTATACTCATTGAAATCCTGTCAAACCTGTTCATTAGACGGGGGTGTCCCAATACTTTTGGCAATATAGTGTATATTCAGCAGAATGTCTACTATCGGACTGTTGAATTAAAGTGTTAAGCAAAAGTGTTACTATTTAAACAGGATGCAGAAGATATTAATCCTCACATTACTTGCCATAATAGCATTAGTAGTAAAGTTCTAATAAGTTTCACCTTTATGTTGCAGTTATCATTGAAACTATTCATCAGTACATTTGTGCTCACTCAGACAGACTGACAACCCCCTCCAGCGTGTGGGGACAGTATAGGTCGGCGTCGATGAGCACTGTGGGATCTCTGAAGATCAGCTTATGACAACATCACGCTCTAATGCACATCATCAGAGGTCATCACGCTAGGTGCTGGATCCTACTGACTTGTTCCATTAAAGCTCAAAGAACCTCAAGTTCACCCTGCAGTAAGTCCCAAGTGCCCTCTGGCACCACAAGACAAGATATTGCTGCATGACACCAGAGGAGCCAGCTTAAATGCATCACATTTAGCCCTTACTTCACTTTTTGCAGTTCTATATGAAAAATACTCAATGTGAATTAAATATTGAGCATTGTTTTGTTGCATTTACGGTGAAAATTGATGCAATGAAGTCGATTTAGATGACATTCATATAGCAGACATACTTCCTGTCTTGAAATATATTGAAAAAAGTAATGAAATGGCAAAAAACAGACTCATAAATATCATCTGCCTCCCAGAGCACTGAATCAGATGGCTGCAGATTCAATAACTGCACTAGTTCATAGTTTGTATGATGCCTGGCTCTCTGAGGGATTCTCCCAAGACAGCGGCAAACACTAGTGGGTTCAAAAGAGCCGAAATGGCTCCATGTTTCTTGGAAAGTGACAGACCCCTTCAGACATAGGGGAGTCACTTACCATATAATCAGATTGCTTTCCTTTCCATAGAAACTCACTACCTTTACTTCAGAGCGAATATTAGATTACTCAGCTAGATAAAATAGCATTGGAAAATTCAACTACTGGGTACTTAGGTACTTATTCACCCACTGCTCTTGGAGAATTAAGCGATACTCATGACAAATAGAAGTTGGGACTCAGCCTGGTCTAATGTACAATGATTACAGAATGTATGAAATGCTTTTGTTTATATAATTAAACAATGAGAAAAAACAATACACTACATGGCCAAAATTATGTGGACATCCTATTCTAATTAATGAATATGGCTATTTTAACTATGCCGTTACTAAAAGTTCAAACATGCACCCTTGGAATTTCTAACCAAACACATACTATAAGACTTAAGATTGCTGTCCTTTCATATTTAAAGGGGACATGTTATGCAAAACTACTTTTATAAGGTGTTTGAACACTAGTTGTGTGGCTGCAGTGTGTGAAAACAACCAGCCTATAATAGTAAAAAAAAAATCTATCCACATTTGTTTAATAATATCAAAATAAATAAAAAACACTGTCTCTGAACATGTGATTCCAGATTTCTCTCCTAGGCTGGTTGGCTGGTTTTAGTTGGTCAACCAGCCTGGTTTTAGCTGGTCATCAGGCTGGTTTTAGAGTGGTTTTGGCCACTTTCCCAGCCTAGCCAGGCTGGGAGACCAGCTAAAACCATCTACTTCCAGCTTAAATATTCATATCAATGCCTTTTTATCATTTTATTAATACACGATTTACATTTTTAGCCCCCTTAACCGACCCCCAAACCTAAAGCTACCCATTTTATAGCAAATATAAAAGGATATAAATCGTAACTGACAAAAATATATGCAGGGAAATTACCATTTTTACTAACAATATAGCATAAAAAATATTTTTATAGTCACTAATCACACTCCTACCTCTAAACCTAACGTTAACCTTATCTCTCTCAGTACAGTAATAATAATAATAAAAAAACATGACAGACAGAAAATTGCAATTACAATCATTTATTTAATGCAAAAATATCAACAGCCATACCAAAAAGTAATCCAAATGTCGATGCTTTTGCAGCCGCAGTCCTCTCTGGCAGAATACAGTAGGTTTGTTTGAGGTGCAGAGCAGAATTAAAGTTATTATTCGCTGAAATATTATCCAGATTATTTTCCTGATCCTCTCCGTAAATGCGGCCAAAGAGTATGCGCCCGAGCAACATTCAAACACATCTCACCAGAAACACAGCATGTCATAAACTGTGACGAATGCTGGCGAGAGCCAATGAGAGCTCGATTTTCCTGCCGTAAAAACTGCCGTTTCCTGATGCGGTTGTATTTGAATTCGTAAAATAAAGATAAAGATTTGAATTTGGGCATGTTCCTCGCAATGGTATGGATTCTGAAGATCTTATAGCGCACAAATAAAATTGTTTCATTTTATAATTATGATGCGTGTTCGGAGTATTTTATGGTTTTATTGTTAGTCGCAGGGATGTCAGAAAACGCCTATTGTGTCCCACCGCTACAAACGAAGGTAATATTACATAAATGGTTAAACGATTGTAGAAATGTTATTTATTTTAAAGGTTTAAAGTGTAGTCTTGTTAAACATTATGGCCCGGTTTCACAGACAGGGCTTAGTCTAAGCCAGGATTAGCAGATAGTTCAATTAGGATATTTAAGTAATTTTTATAAACATGCTTAGAAAAAAAAACATTACTGTTGTGCATCTTGAGACAAAACGAAGGCACCAATATATTTTTAGATCAGTCAGTGCAAGTTTCTTTTAGTTCAAACAGCTCAGACTTACATTTTAGTCTAGGACTAGGCTTAAGCCTTGTCTGTGAAACTGGGGGTATGTTTACATATGCTTGGAAACGAGTTGGCAACAGAAATCACACAGAACAGGATGGAAAGTTATAATTTCATATTACAGTTTTTCTCAATTGCTAAAACACTATAACCAGTCTTTTGAACTAAAATTTCAAAACTATAACGCCATTTCTCAAAAAGCACACCCATTTCCCTAAACATTAAACACTATTCCCTGCTTTGACACATGAGTTATATTTGGTGAACTGTTACTGCAAAACTCTACACACAAATCCCTACATTTCTCAGTGCTTACACC
The DNA here is from genome assembly GCF_049309525.1 of Garra rufa. Classification (NCBI taxonomy): domain Eukaryota; kingdom Metazoa; phylum Chordata; class Actinopteri; order Cypriniformes; family Cyprinidae; genus Garra; species Garra rufa. Next base: position 8,583,950 of record NC_133376.1, read on the forward strand.
ATGTGGTCATTTAGAAAGCACAAGCATTCAATATTGTTCACTCAAGTCTGCGAAGTTTGAGCTCAATTAGCACACAATTACCCAACTGGAAACACTAGGAGTCAAAATTTAGCACACACTAATCAGAATCTTCAATGGAGATAAAAGAGCCAAAGTCAGCTTACAGTGTTTCTCAGTCACTTTGGTGCATTTCTCAGATCAGAAATGAAATTGCCAAAACTACTTGTTCAACATCCACATCATCTAGTCTCTTGTGCACATCATAAAAAGCGTCTCTTTCTTCTGATCAAGTTGTGATGGCTTTGGCACATTCATACAACTGATTATATACATTTGTCTGCGGTTTCCTACATTATCAGTTGCTATTGTCATGTTGCTCAAAATGTATTATATATTTCTCTGTGCAAAAGTCTTACCCCTCAAAACATCAAGTCATTAGCTCATCGTATAAGTCATTACCTACTGTAAATGCAAAATTTTTGATCTAGTTGTCATAAACTGTCAATCATATATTCTACACATTTCTATTAGACTTTTTGTAAATTTGCCATGAATTATTCAAGTGAATCTTGACTTTCACTAATGAAGAATAATATAGATCAACCAATGATAAAGCAGTTCTCTGAAAAAGCTCAAAGGTACATTTCATGAACCTTCAATTGGAAAGCATATATAGACAGAGGACAACGCAGGAGTTACAAATTCTGACAGTGGGCTTTCTCATTTTTATTTTCACCTTTGTGCCCATATTTCCTTTTCTTTTCTGTTTCACAATGACGTTGTAATGCATTTTTTTTTTTTGTCAGACCACTAGTACAAGTGTAACTTTGAATCCTATTCAGTCTTTTTCAATCAATATCCCACCTATAGTAATGTGTAATTTTGAAGAGGAAGAGTAGGAGGTGAAAGAGGAAGAGGAGGAGAAGAAGGAGAAGGATGATGACGACAACGACAACATGGAAGAGACAGGAAGGGCAAGGGAAAGAAGACAAGCAGTCTCATATATTTTAGTTGATGGGTGCCAGGGTTGGATTAGGCATGCAAGAGGATTTGACCCCTGCTGCCTGGCCAGGGCTAATTTAGCCTGTGATGCTGAAGAGGTTCTTTGGCCTGTTCCAGACCAAACACAGGATGTTGGGCAGAATAATTATTTTGTTGTTGTTTGCTGTTTTGTTCTGTTTTCTACAGTACATTACTGTAAAGTAAGAAATAAAACACTTGCAAATACATACATTTGTTGTGTTCATCAAAAGTTTTTTTTTATTGTTTTAGTAGTATTGTTTTGAATTTATCTCATCAGTGTGTAAAACTGTGTTGTAGTGTGAGTTTTTTTGAGGATTTGTGTGTCATGTCTGAGAGAAAAGTTTGGTTTTTCAGCAAGATTGAGTTGTTTTGAGTGGAGAGCTTCATTTTGACCTCAATATAGGAAGTTTGGGGAATTGAGTTAGGAGTTGTGGATTTGTGTTTAGAGTTTCGCAAATAAGAGGCATAATTTCAAGAAATGTGTTTAAGCAATTGAGAAAAACTGTAAGTAAACTATTTATAGTTTTTCTCAAATGCTTAAACACATTTCTTGAAATTATGCCTCTTATTTGCGAAACTCTAAACACAAATCCACAACTCCTAACTCATTTCCCCAAACTTCCTATATTGAGGTCAAAATGAAGCTCTCCACTCAAAACAATTCAATCTTTCTGAAAAAACAAACTTTGCTTTCAGACATGACACACAAATCCTCAAAAACACACACACTACAACACAGTTTTACACACTGATGAGATAAATTCAAAATAATACTACAAAAACAATACAAATAAAAAAACTTTTCACATGATGAACACAACAAATCTATTCCTTTGCAAGTGTTTTATTCCTTAATTTAATGTACTGTAGAGTACAGTACAAAACAGCAAAAAACAACAAAATAATTATTCTGCCCAGCATCCTGTCTTTGGTCTGGGACAGGCCAAAGAACCTCTTCAGCATCACAGGCTAAATTAGCCCTGGCCAGACAGCAGGGGTAAAATCCTCTTGCATGCCTGATCCAACCCTGGCACTCATCAACTAAAATATATGAGACTGCTTGTCTTCTTGCCCTTGCTCTTCCTCTGTCTCTTCCATGTTGTTGTCGTCATTGTCCTCCTTCTCCTCCTCCTCTTCCTCTTTCACCTCCTACTCTTCCTCTTCAAAATTACACATTACTGTATGTGGGATATTGATTGAAAAAGACTGGATAGGATTCACAGTTACACTTGTACTAGTGGTCTGACAAAAAAAAAAAAAAAAAAAAAAAAAGCACACAACATCATTGTGAAACAGAAAAAAAAGAAATATGGGCACAAAGGTGAAAATAAAAATAAGAAAGTCCACTGTCAGAATTTGTAACTCCTGTGTTGTCCTCTGTCTATATGCTTTCCAATGGAAGGTTCATGAGATGTACCTTTGATCTATTTCAGAGAACTGCTTTATCATTGGTTGATCTATATTATCTTCATTAGTGAAAGTCAAGATTCACTTGAATAATTCATGGCAAATTTACAAAAAGTCTAATAGAAATGTGTAGAATATATGATTGACAGTTTAGGACAACTAGATCAAAAATTTTGCATTTAGGTAATGACGTATACGATGAGCTAATGACTTGATGTTTTGAGGGGTAAGACTATTGCACAGAGAACTACAGTATATAATACATTTTGAGCAACATGACAATAGCAACTGATAATGTAGGAAACTGCAGACAAATGTATATTTCATTTCTGATCTGAGAAATGCACCAAAGTGACTGAGAAAAACTTTTATCCTTTTATCTCCATTGAAGGTTCTGATTGGTGTGTGCTAAATTTTGACTCCTAGTGTTTCCAGTTGGGTAATTGTGTGCTAATTGAGCTCAAACTTCGCAGACTTGAGTGAACAATATTAAATGCTTGTGCTTTCTAAATGACCTCATGGTGTAAGCACTGAGAAATGTAGGGATTTGTGTGTAGAGTTTTGAAGTAACAGTTCACCAAATATAACTCATGTGTCAAAGCAGGGAATAGTGTTTATAGTTTAGGGAAATGGGTGTGCTTTTTCAAAAATGGCGTTATAGTTTTGAAATTTTAGTTCAAAAGACTGGTTATAGTGTTTTAGCAATTGAGAAAAACTGTAATAAGCTGTATTACACAAGCAGACTGCATACAGTGAATACAGCGATTAACTTTTTCCACATTTTGTACTGTTACAGCTTTATTCCAAAATGTATTCAATTCATTATTTCCCTCCAAATTCTACAAACGATATCCCATAATGACAACATTAAAGAAGTTTGTTTAAAATCTTTGGGCTCTAATCAGGTTCAAGTCTGGGCACAAGGAAATTCTCAGAGTTGTCCCGTTGCCACTCCTGTTGAAAGATGAACCGCCATCCCAGTCTTGAGGTCCATAGCACTCTGGAGCAGGTTTTCCTCAAGGCCACCACCATGCTTCACTGCAGGGGTGATATTGGCCAGGTGATGAGCGGTGCCTGGTTTCCTCTAGACATGACACTTGGCATTCAGGCCAAACAGTTCAAGCCATTTCATCAGGCCAGAGAATTTTGTTTCTCATCAAAGTCAAAGTCAACTTTACTGTCAATTCTGCCGCATGTACAGGAAAGTACATACAGAGAATTGAAATTGCGTTACTCTCAGGCCCATTGTGCATACAAGTAACATTAATACAAAAGTAACATTAAATACAAACAGAAACATTAAATACAAAGGTAGAATTTAAAAAATACGAATAAATACAAATAAACATATAATATATAAAATGAAAAATACAATATACAAGTAAGGGCACATGGTAGAGAGTGCAAACCATGTAAACAATACAGTGCAACAGAGCTTGTAAATTGTGTAAAAGTGTCAGATCAGTCTTGTAACTGTCTTGTGAGCAGTGTGGGGTAGTTGGCAGACCAATGCTGCACAAAGTGACTTGTGCAGGTCAGTGTGTGTGTGTGTGTGTGTGTGTGTGTGTGTGTGTGTGTGTGTGTGTGTGTGTGTGTGTGTGTGTGTGTGTCTGTGTGTGTGTGTGTGTGTGTGTGTGTGTGTGTGTGTACCTGGTATTCATCACGTTGTGGGGACCAAATGTCCCCACAAGGATAGGAATACCAGTAGATTTTGACCTTGTGGGGACATTTCTCAGGTCCCCATGAGGAAACAGGCTTATAAATCATGCACAATGAGTTTTTTTGATGAAGTAAAAGTGTGCACAATCTCCTGTGAGGGCTAGGTTTAGGTGTAGGGTAGGTGTAGGGCGATAGAAAGTACGGTTTGTACAGTATAAAAACCATTACGCCTATGGAATGTCCCCATAAAACAGTAAACCAGTGTGTGTGTGTGTGTGTGTGTGTGTGTGTGTGTCAGAGTTCAGCAAGTTTGTGGGGCAGAAGAGGGGAGTGGGGGCAGAGCAGGGAGAGAGTTGAGCTTCCTGACAGCGTGATGGGTGAAGCTGTCCTTCAGTCTGCTGGTCCTGGACTCCGTAGTCTCCTCCCTGATGGCAGCAGGCTGAAGAAGCTTTGCATTGGGTGGGTGGGATCGGCTGCTATGCAGAGGGCTTTTTAGGTGAGACGTGTGCTGTAGATGTCTTGGAGGGAGGGGAGAGGGACACCAATGATCCTCTCAGCTGCTATGACTATGCGTTGGAGAGTTTTTTGGCAGGACGCATTGCAGGCTCCAAACCACACAGTGATGCAGCTAGACAGGATGCTCTCGATGGTTCCTCGGTAGAATGTGTAGATGATGGGGGCTGGTGCTCTTGCTCTTCTTAGTTTGCGGAGGAAGTAGAGACGCTGCTGTGCTTTCTTGGCCAGTGCAGTGGTGTTGTTTGTCCAGGAGAGATCCTCAGTGATATGCACACCCAGGAACTTGGTGCTGCTCACTCTCTCCGCAGATGCACCGTTGATGGTCAGAGGAGCATGCTGAGTGTGCACTCTCCTGAAGTCAACAACAATCTCCTTCGTCTTCTCCACATTCAGAGAGAGATTGTTGTTTCCGCACCACGTGACCAGGCGGCTCACCACGCTTCTGTAGTTTGTCTCATCCCTGTTGCTAATGAGACCCACCACAGTCGTGTCATCCGCAAACTTAATGAAGAGGTTGGAGCTGTGTGACGGTGTGCAGTCGTGGGTCAGCAGAGTGAAGAGGAGGTGGCTCAGCACACATCCCTGAGGGACCCCTGTGTTTAGAATGATAGTGCTGGATGTGTTGCTGCCAACCCGTACTGCTTGTGGTCTTCCTGTGAGGAAATCCAACAGCCAGTTACACAGTGAGGTGTTGAGCCCCAGCTGGACCAGTTTTTGTGTGAGCTGTTGGGGGATTATAGTGTTAAATGCTGAACTGAAGTCTATGAACAGCATTCGGACATATGAGTCTTTTTTTGTCCAGCTGTGTGAGTGCTGAGTAGAGTGTAGCAGAGTTGGCGTCATCAGTCGAGCGGTTGGGCCGATACGCAAACTGGAAGGTGGTCTCGCGTAGCCAGACCTTCAGACTGACGGCTGAAGGTCTGGAATTCATGGCAGCTTTCACTGGCCAAGGCCCGCCCATAAAACCGTTTGATCGACATGTCAAACAACCAATCACAGTTCGTTTCGTTCAGCGTCACGTTTCGGTGCATGGAAATGCCCCTGCAACAACAGACTGGCATGCAACAAGTCAGTCACTGAAATAACCAGCACTGAAAAATAACGAAGAAGAGGGATAACAAGCAGTAAGTCAGTAATTTTTCCGCGAACGTCGCAAATGTGTATAACAACAATGGCGTCTGTATAAGCACATTTTAGCAAAACACTCGCGTCTCCCAGAAATCCAGTCAAATTCAACTAATCAGATGACGACTTCGACATTCCTGAAGTGTTTCCAGTTAAGTGTACCATATGCATCAGACGTTTAGCCAACGTTCCGTGGGCGTGACGTCTGAGGCTGAGACTAACTGGAAGGGGTCCAGTGAGGGGGGCAGGACAGACTTAATGTGCTGCATGACTAGTCGTTCAAAGCACTTCATGAGGATGGGGGTAAGTGCAACTGGACGGTAGTCATTAAAGCAGGAAGGAGATGACTTTTTTGGCACCGGAATGATCGTGGTGGCTTTGAAAGAGGTGGGGACAACAGCCTGGGAGAGTGAGATGTTAAAGATGTCTGTGAAGACATCAGTGAGTTCCACTGCACAGTCTCTCAGTACACGACCAGGAATGTTGTCAGGACCCGGAGCTTTGCGAGCGTTGATCCTGCTGAGGGGTCTCCTCACACTGTCTGGGGACAAAGTTATCATCTGGTCACCAGGAGGGGGTGGGGTCTTCTGTGCTGTGGTCTGTTTTGCACTTCAAAGCGGGCGAAGAAAGTGTTCAGCTCGTTCAGCAGGGAGATGGTGCTATCACAGGTCTGTGGTGGGGGCTTGTAATCTGTGATGGTCTGTATGTCCCGCCACAGGCTCCGTGTGTCTCTGCACTTACACTTTACACTTTACAACTTTATTAATCCCACAAGGGGCAATTGAAAAGGGGCTGTAACATCTGTAACACTGCTGTCACTGAAGCAACGAGATATACCTCTGGAGTACTGTCTCTTAGCCTCTCTGATGCCATGGGAAAGGTTGGCCCTAGCTTTCTTCAGGCTCGCCTCGTCTCCAGCTCTGAAGGCAGCGTTCCGAGCTTTCAGCAGCCTGTAGACCTCCCCTGTCATCCATGGCTTTTGATTGGCACGGACAGTGATGGTTTTGGTGACTGTTACATCCTCAGTGCATTTGTTAATGTAGGCTGTAATAGTCTCTGTGTACTCCTGGAGGTCAGTGGTGTTGTTGAAAGTGGCAGCCTGCTTAAACATATCCCAGTCTGTGGTGTTAAACAGTCCTGTAAAACCTCTGAAGACCCCTCTGGCCACACTTGTATCTGCTTACGAACCGGTTTGGTGACTTTAACGAGCGGTCTGTAAGAGGGCATTAGCATAACAGTGATGTGATTAGAGGTGCCGAGGTGGGGGAGGGGGAAAGATTTGTAAGCTCCTCTCTGGGTGGTGTAAACATAGTCCAGCGTGTTATTTCCCCGTGTTGGAAAGTCAATGTGTTGCTGTATTTTTTGAAACACACTCTTTAAGTCTGCATGATTGAAATCCCCAGCTAGGATGAGAAAAGCATCTGGGTGGGCTGTCTGCTGCTCACTGATGTGCTGATACAGTTCATATAGTGCCTCACTCCTGTTGTTGTTGGAGGTGGGAGGGATGTACATAGCACACAGCAGTATAGCTGTATATTCCCTCGGTAGATAGAACGGCCGGCACTTAATAACCATAAATTCCAACACTGGTGAGCAGTATTTGCAGACTACAACAGCATCGCGGCGCCAAGCGTCATTGATATAAACACAAAGTCCGCCACCGCGGGTCTTACCCCCCGTGACGACAACCCTGTCGGCACAATAGCATATCAGCTGGTCGAGCTGAATGGCGCGGTCCAGGACACTGTTGCTGAGCCATGTTTCCGTGAACACAAAAACACAACAGTCCTTTACATTCCTTTGAGATGAACGTAGTAGTCGGATGTAGTCCAGCTTGTTGTCTAATGAGCGTACGTTGGCCAGAACGATGGAAGGGATAGTGGGTTTGTGTGGGCTAGCCGCTAGCCTAGCTCGGATACCTCCGTGCTTACCCCTCTTCTGCTTCCTCTCAAGCCGCTTGAGGCGCCTCCATTGTGGGCGAGGTGCAGGAGTGGGGGTCGGTGATTGAGTAGGCCTCCGGAGCAGAGCCAGATCATTCAGCTCTTCAGCGTCAACAGAGTTCAACTTAAAAACTTTGTTTCTGCTGATGTCGAGCAAAAATGTTTGGCTATAAACGCGCTTAAGGGCAGATAAACGCGACGAAGACGTACAAAAACACTGCGACTTACAGGACGAAAAACACGAAAACACTGTTTGGTCGGGAGAGAGAGAAGCTGCTGCATGTGCACGCGCCGCCATCTTGCATCACTCTACTCATGGTCTGAGAGTCCTTCAGACACCTTTTGGCAAACTCCAGGTGGGCTGTCATGTGCCTTTTATTGAGGAGTGGTTTCCGTCTGGCCACTCTACCATACAGGCCTGATTGGTGGAGTGCTTCAAAGTTCGTTGTTCTTCTAGAAGGTTCTTCTCTCTCTTTACAAAGAAACACTGGAGTTTCTTCAAAGTTACCATCAGTTTCTTGGTCACCTCCCTGACTAATGCCCTTCTGCCCAGATCGCTCTGTTTGGTCAGGCGGCCCCACCTGGTGGTTCCAAACTTCTTTCATTTATGATGATGGAGGCCACTGTGCTCATTGGGACCTTTAATGCTGCAGACTTTTTTTAAGTCAAGTCAAGTCAAGTCAAGCTTTATTGTCATTCCGCTACATGTGTGGACATACAGTGGAACAAAATTTTGTGTCTCGCAGGACCACGGTGCTACATAAATAAACAAATATAAACATACAACACTAGAAGAGCAATTTTTTTTAAAACTATATATAGCTTACTGAAGCTGTAATCTAACTATACATATACTATAAATAATTAACTATACACGTAACCTATGACAAGACTATACAAATAATTTACATAATACTATACAATATTGTGCAAGATATAGTGCAAAAGAGGTATTAGGGTTGAAAAGCAAGTAGTGCAATATGACTGGTGGTGCATTCACAAGTAAACATTTGTGTTGTCTTGTTGATTCCTTATAACATGGAGAGTTTGGTAGAAAGTGCCTGATGCATATATTTTCACAGTGTTTTTTGGAACATGGAGTGCTTACATACCCTACCCCAGATCTGTGCCTCAATACAATCTTGTCTCAGAGGGCTACAGACAATTCCTTGGACTTCATGGCTTGGTTTGTGCTCTGGCATGCACTGTTAACTGTGGGACCTTATATAGACAGGTGTATGCCTTTCCAAATCATGTCCAATCAACTGAATTTACCACAGGTAGACTCCAATCAAGTTGTAGAAACAACCCAAGGATGACCAGTGGAAACGGGATGCACCTGAGCTTAGTGTTGAGTGTCATGGCAAAGGCTGTGAATACTTTATTATTATTAATAATAAATTTGCAAAGATTTCAAACAAACTTATGGGGTCATTATGGGGTATTTTTTGTAGAATTTGAAGGGCAATTATGAATTGAATCCATTTTGGATTAAGGCTGTAACATAAAATGTGGAAAAAGTGAAGCGCTGTGAATACTTTCTGGATGCACTGTAGTTGTTACTTCAGTAACTTCTCAGAAACTGATAACTCAGTTATCATTGCTAGTTCTAACATGACATGTTTTAATTATTGAAGGCTTGGACACGTTTTCAAACTAGGAAGGCAAATTGGCAGATGTATATGAATGCAATATCTCTCTTAGGACTCATTAACCAAGGCACACATTTTGAATTTGCTAACTCTAATCATACTGCACCCATTTATGCTGAAGCCAATGTCACATTATTGTGCATGCACAGAGTGGATATTTTCTAACCTATTGCACACATTCCAAAACTCTCAGCAGCCGTTCACAGAGGAAACAGCATGTTCAGAGGTCCTTAAAGTGAAATGCATTTTATTGGTCACTTCTGTGACGGCGCATCTCATTGCAGTGAAACAATCTGTCTCACACTTGATCCCTGTATAATAGATGAAGTGAAATCTTGGCCATGGTATATGTGTGTGCTTTGTGTTTGCCAATAAAGGACACTCGACTCTGCTCTAAACTCTCTTATCATTCCACACACCCAAACCCCTTTTGGCGAGCAAGGGATTTTTCAAAGTTTCCACTGAAAAGGGCAAACTTGGTAATGAGACAGCAAAGCATTTTAATATTTATGAAGGAATGAAGCCATAGCCTTATTGGTCATGCCAATATAACTGAACTTTCATTTTGAGCTCTTTTGACCTCAATAGTCTTTGTGACTTTATTGGCTTGGTATTGTACAGTTACAGATAAAATGCTTGTTTAGCATCTCACAACTTTTTTGGACTGAAGAGCAACTAGCGATATTTTAACACTGTCACAAACTATCTATTAAGCACATTTTTAATGAAAATCACACCTCAGATGAGATTACACACATCAAAGACTTGAAAGGGATGTGGAGACATGTAAACCCATTGGACCTGCAGAAACAATGCATTTATAATGTGCTACTCTGATAATCACTAAAAGTAGAAGGCAACCTTAATATTAAAAGAAGGGCTACCAACCTCATGTATCATTCATTAGCTGTGTTCCAAAACCTAGTGAGCTGCATCGACTCTAAGACAACATTCTAGCTCTCTCTCACTCTACAACTCCATGCTTAAGTAAGAAACTCAGCATTCTCAAAACACTTTTCTAACATAGTAAAATTGGTCAGCAGCACACCTGGTACAGCATTGCACTTGTGAGGTTGAGCTCTCGGGAATAAGTCGCACGAAATGATTAAAGAGTTCAAAGACTTGTAGAAGAAAGATAAAGTTGAACGGTTGCATCTCGTTTTGGCTTGTGTCTCTATCGGTTAGATGTAGTGTAGGTTTGAGTTTAAGTGGTATGCATAGCTGGGTAGATTATTTACAAATTGTAATCTGTTACTGATTCCAAATTACATGACACAAATTGTAGTTAGTAACGTAATACACATTTTAGGTAATGTAATCAGACTAATTTTAGAATATTTTTAGATTACTTCGATTATTGCATTGATTTAAACAGGATAATCTTGTATAATAATAGTATAAATATACAAAGATTAAGAAAATGTATCTCATTCACGGTTATTAACAAAATGTGCATTAAACATTATATTACATCAAGACTTTCCAAACTGGGGTTTGTGAAGGAACTGCAGTTTTTTTTTTTTTTTTTGAGTTTTTTTTTTTTTTTGAGTTTTTTGAGTTTTTTGAGTTTAATGAAAAGCAAATAATTAATTAAATAAATCATCAATTAAAATAAAACACTTTTACAGCCTAAGCTTTCAACAGCCTAAGCTTGTTGGCTGTTTTTAGATGGTCATCCAGCCTGGTTTTAGCTGGTCATAGCTGGTCAACAGACTGGTTTTAGAGGGGCCACTTTCTTAGATGTTCAGGCTGGGAGACCAGCTCAAACAACCAGCTAAAACCAGCCTACCCAGGCTGAGAGACCAGCAAAAACCAGCTACTTCCAGTTTAAACCAGGTAAGATCTGCCAAACATCTTAGACTGATTTTAGCTGGTAATCCAGCTGGTCGTAGCTGGTCAGCAGGCTGGTTTTAAAGGGGTTTTGGCCACTTTCTTAGCTGGTCTGGCAGGGAGACCAGCTGGAACAACTAGCTAAAACCAGTCTGACCAGCCTAGCTAAAATCAACTACTTCCAGCTTAAACCAGGTAAGGCCAACCATTTTAGGCTGGTTTTAGCTGGTAATCCAGCCTGGTTTTAGCCGGTCGTAGTTAGTCAGGCTGGGAGACCAGCTGGAAAAACCAGCTAAAACCAGCCTGACCAGCCTACCCAGGCTGGGAGACCAGCTAAAACCAGCTACTTCCATCTTAAACCAGGTAAGACCAGCCAACCATTTTTTTTTTTTTTTTTTTTTGTCAGCAGGGTGTTGACGGCGGTTATTTTGAGTTAGATGCCAAAT